>NW_012118766.1:293967-330732 GCF_000951035.1 Colobus angolensis palliatus | reverse complement strand
AAAATCCCTTTACTTATTATTGGAATCTGTGTTTAGCATTGATTTAGAAATGTATTTTTGCTTGTAAGGGTCCTATGCTGACATAGTATACTTCATTTGGTACTTAAATACGTCACTTTATTTTTTGTACTTGTGTAAGCAGTGTCTTCTCTCAGCATGCTTTTAAGATTTTCTCATTATTTTTGATTCAAAACAATTTCATTATTTATGGTTTGGCTCTGTGTCCCTACCCAAATCTCATCTGGAATTATAATGCCATAATCCCCAGTGTGGGGAGCGGGACCTGGTGGCAGGTGATTTGATCATGGGGAGGTGATTCCTACCATGCAGTTCTCATGATAGTGAGTGAATTCTCAAGAGATGTGATGGTTTTATAAGTGGCAGTTTCTTTCTGTGCCTGCTCTTGTGCTCTCTCTTCCTTTCTCTCCCTCTCTCTTTTGTCTGACAAAAGAGGTGGTAGACTTGCTTGCTTCCACTTCACCTTCCATCATGAGTGTGAGATCCCTGAGGCCTCCTAGCCATGCTTTCTGTTAATCTTGCATAACTGTGAGCCAAAGAAACCTCTTTTATTTATAATTATCCAGTCTCAGGTAGTTCTTTATAGCAGTGTGAAAATGAACTTGTGTAATTATGAAATTCTTGCTCTGGTTTTTTCAATAATTATTCTTCTTGGATGTCTTTCAATACCAAATTGGTATGTTGCTAGTCTCACCAAATTTATTTTAAAAGGCAATTATTTCATTAACTTTAGGCTTTCTCCTGGAACGTCTTTCTGCCTTCAAACACACATAGGTGCTAGATTGCTTGATATTTCTATGAAGTGCACTGTTTATTTTTTATCCAGCCTTTTATTTTCTCCCTTTGCTTCATTTCCTCATTTGTGTATGTTAATGTAGACTCAGCCTTACTGATCCTTTCTTCTATGCTGTCATATGTTGCAAATACAATTCAGAATATTTTTTGTTCACACGCTTATTTTGTTTTATTGCTGGAAGGCCCGTTGTTCTCTTTACATGTGTTACTCCTCATCAAAAAGGTTTTTTCTTCAGACTTTGACATATTTATAACTTTTATAATAGCTCCTTTACATTCCTTTTTCTAATCCCAGTACCTTTGTCATTATTGGGTCTGTTTTTACTGAATGACCTTTCTCCTAGTTATGGGTCATATTTTCCTACTTCTTCTCATGTTTGGAAATTTTTGATTGGATTCAGTATATAATAAAGCCTATTATATTTTTTTAAGGTTTGGAAACAGCGTCTTGCTCTGTTGCCCAGGCTGAAGTGCATGGTGCAATCTCAGGTCACAGAACCTCTGCCTCTGGTTTAAGCAATTCTCTTATCTCAGCCTCCTGAGTAGCTGGGACTACAGGCGTGTGCCACCATGTCCAGCTAATTTTTGTATGTTTCGTACACATAGGTTGGCATTTCGTACACATAGGTGGGCTGGTTTCGAGCTCCTGTCCTCAAGTGATTCACCTGTCTTGGCCGCCCAAAGTGCTGAGATTATAGGCATGAACCACCACAATTGCCCAGCTTAAATTGTTGATTAACAATTTTGGTTGTTGTTTTTTTTTTTTTTTTTTTCTGAAAGAATGCTAGACATTATCTGGTTCATTTTTGGGGTTCTATATGTTCGTTTGGTTTTTTCAGGAATGGTTTGAAAATGTCTTGGAGCAGAAGTTGCAGAATAGTTTAATCTAGAGCTGACTAGCACCACTGCTTGCTGATGGCTTTCTGAGGACTCTGAGTTCTCTCCACTTCACTGTGGGGATGAAGACTTTTCAAGACTTGTCTGTCCTCCTGAAATTGCAACTCACTCCCTTACAGAGTCTTTGCTTTTTTCTGGCCTGGGGAAGTCTTAGCCCAAGTGTGCACACATCATAACATAGCCCAAGAGTGAAAGCACTCTTATTTTCTCCAACAGTCAAGATCAATGCTTCCTTCACTGGCCCACTCTCTGATATGTGCACTGGAAATTGGGCTCTGGTACAGGTTGGGTGTTTGTACTCTCCAAATACTATGTTGAAATGTAATCCCCAGTCTTTGAGTTGGGACCTGGCAGGAGGTGTCTGGGTCATTGAGGTGGATCCCTCGTGAATGGCTTGGTGCTGTGCCAGAGATAATCAGTGAGTTCCTTCTTTGAGTCATGGGAGATCTGGTTTTTTAACAGAGTGTGGCACCTCTCCAACTCTGGCTCCTTCTCCTGACCTGTGATACTCCTGTTCCCCCTTCCCTTTCCTACACAAATGGAAGCTTTCTGAAGTCTCAAAAGGAGCAGATGCTGGCACCATGCTACTCATACAGCCTACACAATAGGGAACCAAAATAAATTTATTTTCCTTATGAACTACTCAGCATTAGGTATTCCGTTATAGCAGTATAAACAAACTGACACAGAAAATTGGCACTGTTCAGGGGGTATTGCTGTAAAGACAGTTGAAAATATAAAAGTGGCTTTGTCACTGGGTACTGGCAGAGGCTGAAAGAGTTTTCAGGGCCCAGCAAAAGATAGGAAGATGAGGGAAAGTTTGGAACTCTTTAGAAACTTGTTAAATGTATGTGACCAAAATGCTCACAGAGATATGGACAGTGAAGTCCAGGCTACCAAGGTGTAAGATGGAAAAGTGGAAGTTATTGGGAAATGGAACAAGGGTCACCAGTGTTTCACCCTAGTAAAGAGCTTGGCTGCATTGTGTCCACGTCCTAGGGATTTGTGCAAAGTTGAACTTTAGAGTGATTACCTAGAGCGTGTGGTCTAAGTAATTGCCAAGGAGTAAAGTATTCAAGATATGTGACTGCTTCTACAAGCTTACAGTGAGGTACAGGAGCAAAGAAATGATTTAAATATGGAACTTATATTTAAAGGGGAAGCAAAGCATAAAAGTTTAGAAAATTTGCAGCCTAGGAATTTAGTAGAGAAAGAAAAGTCACGTTGAGAAGAGGAATGTAAGTGGGCTGTGGAGAAATCACTTGCTAGAGAGATTCACATGACTGAGAAGGAGCCATGTGCTAATGGCCAAGACAATGGGGAAAAGGCTTACAAGGCATTTTTGAAAACTTTGAAGCATTCCCTCCTACTACAGCCCACAGGCCTAGGAGGAAAGAGTGGTTCAGTGACCACACCCAGGGCACAGCTGCCCTGCTCAGCCTCAAGACACTGTTCCCACATCCTGGCCACCCAGGCTCCAGCCTCAGCTCAAAGGGCCTAATGTACAGATTGGCCACTGCTTCAGTGGGAGAAAGCCATAACATCTTGGTAGCTTTCATGTGGTGTTAAGCCTGCAAGTATGCAGAGTGCAAAAACAAAAGAGGCTTGGCAGCTTCCACCTACCTGTCAGAGGATGTATGGCCAAGCCTGGTTCTCCAGGCAGAAAACTGCTGCAGAGGGAGAATACCAACAGAAAAATTCTACTAGCGCAGTGCTAAGGGGAAATGTGGGGTTGGATTCCCCACACAGTATCCCCAGTGGGGCATTGGCTAGTGGAGCTGAGGGAAGGGGAACACTGCTGTACAGACTTGAGAATAGGAGAACCATTGACAGCTTGTACCCTCAGCATGGAAGAGCCACAGGCATCAGATTCTGACCTGTGATAGGAGCCATGTGGGCTGCACCCTGGAAAGCCACGGGGGCAGAGCTACCCAAGGTCTTCAGAGCCCACCCTCACACCAGAATATGGAACATGGAATCAAGAATTGTTTTGGAGCTTTGGGGTTTAACAGCTTCCCTGCTGAGTTTCTGACATGTGTGGGGCCTGTAATCCCTTTTATTGTCCAGTTTCTGCCTTTTGGAATGGTGGTGTCTAGTCAGTGCCTGAACCATCATTGTAACTTGAAAGGAAATAACTTATTTTTGATCGTACAGGCTAAAAGGTGGAAGGAACTTGAGTCTCAGGGGATGAGACTTTGGACTTTGGACTTTTGATTCATTTAATGCTGGAAGGAGTTAAGACTTTTGGGAGTGATTGGGAAGGGATGATTGTATTTTGCAATGTGAGAAGGACATGAGATTTGAGGGGCCAGGGAAAGAGTAATATTTTTCAGATGTTTGTCCCCTCGAAACCTCATGCTGAAATCTACTCCTCAATGTTGGAAGTGGAATCTGGTGGGGAGGGTTTGAGTTGTGGGGTGAATCCCTGATGAATGACTAAGTGCTTTCGTCCCAATAATGAGTGAGTTCTTGCTCCGAGTTCATACAACATGTAGTTGTTTAAAAGAGTCTGGGACCTCCTTTCACCCTCTGGGTCTGCTCTCACCAGGTGATATTACTGCTCCCACCTCACTTTCCACTAGGACTGAAGGCTTATTGAGGCCTAATGAGGGGCAGATGCTGGTATCATGCTTCTCACACAGCCTGCAGAATAGTGAGCCAAAATAACTTCCTTTCCTGCCGTATTACCCACCTCAGGTATTCCTTTAGAGCAACACACAGGCTAACATGGGGAGTGTCGTGTTGTGTGAGCTTTGACCTCGGTCTTCTCAATGCCACAGGACGCTGGTCTCCATGTGAGTCTTCCTCCCTGTCCTGTCTTTCAAGACCCAAATGGCCATTAAAGGGTCTTCTCAAATAAAAGGAGAGATTTTTCGTAAGAGAGTTTTGCTGCTTCCTCTAGAATATAGGAATGAATGCCGTTGTCATGGGGACATTTTAATTTATTTTTTCTTGTGAAGTTTCACTTCTTTTATACAATCAACTGATATATGCTTCCAGGAACCAGGAAATCCACCAATTTATTCAAAATAAAAATATATACATGGTGAATATTAAATGACTAAATAAAGGCAGGGTCTGACTGTCCTGGCATCAAGATAGGTGAGTGCAACTGAGTTCGACAATTACAGGATTAGACCCCGTCTTGATTTACATTTTGGATATTTTGTTGATTATATGATTTCTTTCATGAATATGATTTTTTAAAAAATCTATCACATTATGAGATCATCTATCTTAAGTATGGAGTATCTAAGTGCTTATATGCCTGAGGCCAGAGCCTCCCTCACTTCACCCTAGTCCTGGCTCTGTCATCGCATCTGGATAAAATCAGCATCCAGATAAAAATGCTTTTACTCTAACGAGGTCTGGTTACTTTTTTCAGTCTTGAGATGAGGAAAGTCAATGGATTATTTTGGAACGAAGGTGCGTTTTCCCCGAGGTCGATGATATGCACATTTAGCGCAGAGTCAATGTGAAGAAATAGAGAGCTTCTTCTGCGTGTGGGATACACCCACAGAGTTCATGACTGAAGGAACAAGCCCTCCCAAGGAGAGAGAGCAGGGCCAGGGAGCCGTCCTGATGCTTCCGTTTAGAGTTGATGCATCTTTCTTCTTGAGGTTTGCTCCCCTCTGCTTGTGTCCCATGCTGTATTGTCCTCATTTAACTGTGCCCTCCAAAATACTTGTTTTTAACAGCATTTACTTGGATCCTATTATGTTTGTATGTAAGGAAACCCTTGTACAACTGCATTTTGCCATCCAATTTCTGAACTAGCTTATGAATGACCAGCACATAAACGAATAAGACGAAGTCCACACCAGTAGAACTCTCATAGCTAAATGGAGAATTAAAACTTCACGCACCTCTGTAGGAGGCGTAATTGCATAGGAAACCTTAACCAGAAGAAGGGAGTCCTTGTGAAGAACAGAGGACTGGGCCTCCCCTCCCTTGGCAGATGCGCGATGATTCCATGAGGGAAGTGGTCTTTGAGTTGGGCTTGCTTTTTATTTAGGGAAGATGTGGGGTAGGTGAGGGCATGCAAGGGGAGGGTGTAGGAGGAACAAAGCACACATTCTATGAAATTGTCGGGAATAACTGGGAAGGTCAAGGGATCCAAATAATACAGATGTCTGTGACCCTAGAAAGCATGCCAAGCTCCACTGTGGCATCCCTGACCCCTGCCTGGAGAGCAGAAAAGGGTGTTCCAAGGATGTTAGAGATTGGCCTGCCCAAACCAGCACCACACAATGACCACGATGACTAGGATCAAGATTCTGTAAATCTGAACACCACAGTTTAATTTTGTTCACATGTCGCACTTCTCTGATGAGGGAGCCCTTTCTGAATCCACATCAGTTAACAGCAACTTCTTGGCCTCCTCATGGCTTTTTGCAGCATTTTATTACAGAGACACCACAGACGCCGATATGTTTATACCTTCGAGGGCAAAAGCCTGGATGACATATGGCACCGCTCTTAATGCAGGTAATAGGATTCCGTATATCACCAAAAACACCTAACAGGAAAAAAACACACAGTAAGAGCAAACAGCGTGTTGGAACTCAAAACTCATGTTGCAAAAACACAAACCCTGTGTCAGTGTTGCCTTGAATAAATCTGCAGTGGACTTCTTTCTGAAGCCAGGGCTTTTCCATGAGACGCGAGTCAATCATTTGGATTGAAGTTTCTGACATGGAAACTGGCACTGCTGTGGTTTGGGGGATGTTTGTTTTGGTCGAATCTGATTGTGAAAGACCCTGATCTCTCCTGAGTGACTGCGGTCTCCGGGTGGGGTCTGGTAGGAGCTCGGTAATGTTCTCTTGTGACTTCAGCTCCACCACGAGTAGATAAGATCAAAGCCACCCTACCTCCGTTTTAACACAAGCCAGTAACTTTTTGCTTTTCAGATCATTTAGTCTGTTAAGTATTTGATCTGAGATGGGATAAAAAGATGCAACTCACAGAAATTGTTCAATGTGAAATTAACACCACGTAACTTACACTCGAAAACCACAATTAACCACAGAAATAAACTTTTGTAATGGCTTGTTTCTAATATCTAAGTCCTGGTTTCAACCTCATTCTTCTTTTTTTATCCCTCCCTGTCTCTGTCCCTCCCTCCCTGCCTCCCTGCTTCTCTCCCTCCCTCCCTGCCTCCCTCCCTTCTTCCCTCCCTGCCTTTCTCCCTCCCTGCCTCAGTCCCTTCCTGTCTCTCTCCCTCCCTCCCTGCCTCCCTGCCTCCCTCCCTCCCTCCCTGCCTCCCTACTTTCCTGCCTTCCTTCATGATACTGTTCTAGGTGTTGGAAAATATGAGGTCTCTGGTGCCACTCAGAGCCCCGTTCTTCTCAAAAAACCCAGGACTCATAAATAAAATTGGTAAAATGAGGCTTTCACAATATAATATCTATGTGATTAATTGTTTTAGGTTTTAGTCTCAAATTTTCTTTTTCCCTCTCTCCATCCTTCCCTTCCACTCTCCCTCTTTTGTCCTTTCATGGTTCTTATTTTATTTCCATAATATCAAGGAGAAAATGAAGGTTAGACGTCCCGGTTAAAAGTTGCTTTCCATGGGCCGTCTCTGTACTGTGAACCTGCAGTGGCCTCGTGGCAGGGACTGTTCTCAGGGCCTCCAATCAGAAAAGTCCTAGGCG
Organism: Colobus angolensis palliatus; assembly: GCF_000951035.1. Classification (NCBI taxonomy): domain Eukaryota; kingdom Metazoa; phylum Chordata; class Mammalia; order Primates; family Cercopithecidae; genus Colobus; species Colobus angolensis. The sequence continues at coordinate 323,368 of NW_012118766.1, read as the reverse complement.
CCGAGTGTCTGCAGCAGTAGTTCCTACAGTATAGGCTGGGCCTTAAGATTATCTGGAATTTTCTAGGTTGCAGTATCTACCCTTTCAATATAAAAATTTAGAAAATGACATTCTGTACTACTTTCTTTAGATAAAATCAAAATTTCTGACTTTTATTTAAAAAGTCACCTAACAGGTTTCAACCACAGTCTTATCAGTTGCAGCATGGAAAGCAGTGAGGAGATGAGATTTACAAGCTACTGGGCTCCTTCATATTGGCTTAGAAGAGAGAGTGAGGTGTCCATCGGGTTGTCAAACTTCTATATTGAACCAATGCTTGGTTCAATTAAGTAACGCATGTGGTCTACTCAGTCTAAAAGTGTGCGTAGAAGAAAGAGAAAGAGAAAGACCAGCTCTGGGGGACAGAGGGAGAGAGAGAGATAGGGAAAACAGAGAGAGATAGAGAAACAGAGAAAGAGGCAGGAGAGAGTGGGGGGAGAGAGAGCGGCAGGAGAGAGAGATAGAGAGAGAGGGGACAGGAGTGAGAGAGGGGGAGAGCAAGGGTCAGGGCAGAGAGAGATAGAGGGAGAGAGAGAGGCAGGAGAGATAGATAGAGGTGGGAGAGAGAGAGAGGGAGAGAGCAAGTGTCAGGAGAGAAAAATAGAGGGAGACAGACAGACGCAGGAGACAGAGACAGGAGAGAGATAGAGAGACAGTCAGGAGAGAGAGGGATGGAGGGAGACACGGAGAGACAGGAAATAGAGAGATAGAGGGAGAGGGTACAGGAAAGAGAGAGAGAGGTAGAAGAGAGAGCGGGTAGGGAAAGAGAGATGAGAAAGAGAGGGAGAGAGCAAAGGGCAAGAGACACAGGAGAGAGAGATGTAGGAGAGAGAGTCAAGAGAGAGAGAGAGAGGTAGGAGAGAGAGAGACAGAGGAGGAAGAGAGAGGCAGGAGAGAGAGAGGCAGGAGAGAGCAAGGGTCAGGAGAGAGAGAGATGGAAGAAGAGAGACAGAGGCAGGAGAGAGAGAGATAGAGGAGGGAGGGAGAGAGAAAAGGGAGGGAGGATTAGGGGAAATCAGAGAGGATATGGACAGCCTCTACCCGATTCTTCCATTTTTCCAACCTCCCATTTCCCTGGCCCGTCTCACCTGGAAGAGGCATCAGGAATATGAAGAGGAACGAGAAGAGGAGATACAGGAACTTCATGGCTGATGGCTGGGAGCTTCACCAGGAGCTGAGTCTGAGGAAGACCCCGAGCCTTCCATCTTATAAAGGTCCTGGCCCGTGGTCACCGGGGAGAGTTCAGAACTGGTATTGGCTGCAATGCTCATTACAGGGATTAGAATTCAACCACTTACCTGGTGAGTCAGAGAATGGTCCTCCAAGAACAATGCACACGCAGGAGATATTATGCAAATCTGGATTCAGGAAACCCCAGAAAATCCCTTCCTCCTGCTCTTGGGACCAGAAAATTCCTCTTATCTTGCGCCATTTAAAACCCAGTGTATGAATGGAGTGAGGGGCTGGGCCTTCTCACAGGGGAACAAACTCAAACTCAGGGCCTGTAGCGTGGAACTCACCTGCCACCCACTCTGTGGGATGTCCTGTTTTTCCTGAGTATCTGGGGACAGTCTCAGGCCAAACTGGGAGCTCTTTCCATCTAATTCTACCCATTGCTGGGACATTCAGCTCCTGGGGATGCAACAGGGCTGGTTCAAACCCAGGGACCCTGGAGGGGCTCAGGGCTTCTGGCAACACCGGGAGCATGGTGGGCCCCGTCCTCCCAGGTGATCCGAGCTGGTGAAATTCATGTGAAAGTTCCCCTGAAACTCCCCATCTTTCCCCCGGGACAGAGATAAGGCAGATGGGTGCCCGCTTCCTTCCTCCGAGAAGGAGAATGGGAGGGTGGGATTGTGACCACATGTGTCCCCTCAGAGTCCACCCAGGCCCGGGTCAGGAGGTGGCCTATGGCCCACACTTGAATTCCTTAGGCTCACACCGTCACTCAGGGAACGTCAGCTCCACAGGACTTCAGGGCTTTGCGAGCCGGGCTTTCCCTGCTTTCCACAGACGTCAGTGCTAAGGAAGCTCACTGCCTTTGGGATTTGGTGGAGAAGCACGGAGTGGGGGTGCAAGGCCTCCACGTGGTCTCCCTGTTGGCGACGGGTCTCTCAGGACCCTGTCCTTCCTCAGTGACCCAGAGAAGTCATCGGGGATCATAAACAATGAATAGAGCCCCATGCCAGGCACTCAGGGGCCAGGCTTTTCTCAGGAAAATAAGAGGCCTTTATCCTGGTTCCTCCCTCTTTGGATCTAAGGGCAGTTTGAGAGACAAGCAGGCCCCAGTGTCCGTGTCTGTGATGTCTCGGAGGTGTAGCAGTGACACAGCCATGGGGACAATGAGACTTTACTCGTGACCTGCCTGATCTCTTCATTTAAAATGTCAGGTTCTGAAGAACCCTTTTCCTGGCAGGTCAGAAGCGGATTTAGAGGAAGCTGGTGAGGACATGGCGCGGCCAAGACCTTCAATGACTTTTTCCATGAAAGGGAGTTTCTGATGGGGTATGCAAAGAGAGGGCTGGGTCCGGTGCCGTCGGAACTGCTGAATGAACATGAACCCAGGGCTGCAGCTCAGTCACCAGAGAGTCACTCCCTTTGTCAGGACTTTGTTTCCCTGTGTGTTGAGCAGGCTGGAATCGAGGGCAGACTCATTCATTCCCGTCACTAAAACTATTTCCTCCTGGTGAAGAAAGCACACAGAGAAACGGAATGTGACATAAAGCCTTCATATGCTCTGCCTAAATTAATAATTATGTTTTTTAAAATATATATGTCGCTGTCACCTTTAGAAAAAGGCAGACATCATGATACTTCACACTGTTATCTCAGCATGGATCTCTTACAAATGAAGGAGAATCCTCACACCAGTCATGGTACCATTTACATAAATTAACAAGAATAACTCCCTGGCTGGAACAGACAGGAGCCGTAGGCGCTCAGGAAGCAAAGTGTCAGTAAATTGTTACAAAACAAAAGTGTGCCCAGTAAATTATTGCAAAACAAAAGTGTGCCCAGGGACACTGAAATTATTCCAAGAATAGCTTCACGGCTGGGTGCATGTTCAATCCAGATTCACATGTTGAAATAAGTTGTCACATCTCTTTCCTTGTTGAGTAAATATTCTTAAGGAAATGCCATGGTACTTGGCAAGGGGTCTTACTGGAGTTATTACATAACTCTTATATGTAAATAAGAGTTTGAGTTAAGACAGTGGTTCCCATTTTTTCACGTGTGGCATCACTCCTGATAGATACGTTCTTAATGACTCCTATGCTTAACATGATTATTATAAAAGTAATACGCTCACATTTAAAAACTCACCCATAGAAGAGAGTGAATTTTTCCTATACAGCAGGTCTAATCCCAGGAACCACCAATAGCTTTGTGGTTTTATACTTGTTGTCCTCTCTAGATCTCAGTACATGTGTGAGGCCTTGTTAAAGAAGGAGGTGAAATTGCTCTGAAATAGGAAAGTCACTGTGACATGCAGCGCCTCTGTGTCGCTGGGGAAGAAGCCACCAGGGCTTAGGTAACATGGGCCTGGTCGCTCAAGGACAGCTGGGCTGACTGTCCCATGAAGATTCCTAAGGTTGCAGCTGCTTCTTTTTTCCTGGCATGGTCCAATGTGACTCCTGCACAGCCATGTTTGTCCTGGTCTTAAGGTTTGTCTGATGAAGTCCACCAGAGTGTCACTTTTGTCTTTGAAAGGTACAGTTACGATCTTGCTTCAGCAAGGAAGACCATCCACCAGCACAGACCTGAGGGCCTTCCCCAAAGCTCCAGACATAGCTATGATAGGATTTGAGCGCATGCCAAGCTTAGGTAAAACCTCATTTAATTCATTTTTATGAGCTCAAGACAAAGCCATGTAAAAGGGGAACCATCAAGCCTGACTGAGAGACTCATGGCCTGTTTCCAACGGAACATGAGGATCCATGCTGTGTCCCCAGACCTCACGCTGTGTCCCAAACCCCTTTCCTGTAACCGGGGAGGAACTTTCAGGCTGTTTCTTTGTGGCAAAGTGGTTCAGTTCCCCAGGTGAGAGTGGGAAGCCTCATTCCTATAGATAGGCTCCCAGAAAACAAAGCCTCTCCCATCTGTGATTTTAGAAAACAAAGTTTCTCAGCACGAAGTCCTCAGCGTTAAGTAACAGAAGCAGGTGTATTCATTTCTATTTCTGTGGAATGGCCAGCTTCATGGGCATCAGGGCAGGGCAGTCCCCTGCTCTCCAAGGGCTGGGGCCTGGTGTAAGAAAGCCACCCTATCGACATTCTGAATAATTTTTTCTTTGAACCTGCATTTTGTAAGTGCAGTCCTGTGAGTGCAGCATGTGCATGGGCAGAGTGGATACACAGGGACACAAGCTGCACAGGCTCAGGCCCTGGGGCACCACGGGCACATGACTGGTGATAGCTGGTCTAGCTGCCCTTAGCACGCACATCCCTGGAGCAGCCCAGACACCTGGGGGCTGGGATGTGAAGGTGGCAGTGGCAGCAGCAGCAGTGTTCTCAGCCCTGGGGTGCAAGGAAGGTCTCTGTGTGGGGGCGGCACCGACACCTCTGTGCCTGTTCATCCCCAGAGTCACTCTTGGAGCTTTTGCACAAATGTTAACCTTCTTGCTTGCTCATTGGGACAGGAACCATAGATGATCAGGCAGCAAACTATGAGTAAATTAATGAAAGACAAAATGTGCACATGGACATTGCAATAAGTAGACCAGGGAGTTAGAGGTTTTCTGAGAGTTTAGAATTCTTCAAGGAGTTATCACGGCCTCAGAAATGGAAATTAAATTTATAAAGATAATCATGTTCAACAGAGAAGAGTGCTACTTTTATATAAACTTTCAGATGAATCAAACCTTAATAAGCAGGGCAATTTTTAAATAGTTTTTCTTCTTATTATTAAAGAGACAGAAATGGAATACATAAGCAGGCATTTTCAATAAACTACAAATTATGATGCCACTTTGGGTCTGGCGTAGGCCTCTGCAAATTACAGGAAATATCAAACGAGGCATCAAAATTCCATTGGATAAGTTCGCATTTAAAATTCAGTTCAAACTTACATGATTTGTTTAAACCATTTTAAAAGAATTCATTTTATGGTGGCTCATGCCTGTAATCCCAATACTTTGGGAGGCTGAGGCGGACAGATGACCTGAGGTCAGGAGTTCGAGACCAGCATGGCCAACATGGCAAAACCCCGTCTCTACTAAAAATACAAAAATTAGCCGGGGGAGGTGGCGCATGCCTGTGATTCCAGCTACTCAGGAGACTGAGGCAGGAGAATCACTTGAGCCAGGGAGGCAGAGGTTGCAGTAAGCTGAGATTGTGCCACTGCACTCCAGCCTGGGAGACAGAGCAAGATTCCTTCTCAAACAAACAAACAAACCATTTTAAAAGAATCACTAGCTCCAGATATACTAAAATTTGTTAGTATATCCAAATAATTCATCCCCATATTGTCACAGCTTAAAAAATATTCCGGAAGCATTTGCTTCAGCAGATTCTTCTCAAAAGAAAAAATGAAGTTGCACCAGGTATAAAGTTTGTTGACAAAACAAATTAGTTGACAGATGAGTGGGCCAGAAAAATTGTGTGATTCCCCCATATATCCCATTAGTAAGACATTATTATTTATTCTATTATAATCATGACACTCATTTTGTGGGGAGATCTGTATGACTCTGTCATTACTCCTGTATAACTATTATCTCTATTTCATTTTTCAAATGATAAAAAATATTGGCTTGAGAAAGCTGAATATCCTCCCGCCTTTCATGACACTTTCTTCTGCTGCTCTTTGAACAAGGTGCCCTGCATTTCCATTTTGCACTGAGCTTTAGGAATTTTGCAGCCAGCCCTGCCGTGGCCATTTTTATACAAGTTATCTGATTTAATCCCCAGAAACAAACCTGCCAGAAGGGTATTACCCAAGTTCACGGAGGCAGGTCCTGAGGCCTAGAAAGGCTAGAGGACATGTTCAAGGTCACCTGGCTACTAAGTGGCAGAGATGCAATTTGAAATAATATCCCCCTCTCTTCAAAGCTCATGTTCCTAACCACCTCCACATGGGTCCTGACAACCTCCCCTCTTCATCCTCCTACAACCCCAAAGCTACAGTAATGCTCTGCCTAAGGCCAGAGTCCATGGAGCTACTGTCATTCTCTCCCATCTTCTGAGCTGAGTGGTGAGTCCAGAGCCTGGCCTGACCCTGCCGGAGGTGAGGGGATGAGCGCGCAGTTACTGCCACCTGTTGGCGGCTCGTCTATCTGACCCTAAAACGCAGATCTCATCTCAATTTCCTGCCTCCCTGAAGCCTGGGTGTGCACCTGAGACTTCTTGTTATTTCTTTGCCCCTTAATGAACCTATTGAGAGTTCTCACAATTTTATGGATCCTCTCAAGGAATCAGCTTTTATTTATTTATTTTTAATGTTTTTTTGTGTGTGTCCAGTTTCTTTTTATTCACTCTTTTTCTTTTTCTCTCTCTCTTTTTTTTCTTATTTACTTTGGGTTTAATTTGTTCCCTTTTCCCTTACCGTTTCTTACAGTGGAACCTTAAATTGTCTATTTGTGAGCTTTTCTGCTTTCTATCATAATAGCATTTAATTTGTCTCAAAGAGCCACTTTAGTGGCACTTCCACAAATTTCAGTATGTTATGGTTTCATTTTCTAACAGTTCAACATATTTTCTAATGTATCTTGTGATTTTTCCTTTGACCATTTAGAAACATGTTTATTGATGTCCCAATATATGGGGATTTTTCCAGATGACTTTCTGTTATTGATAGCTTTGTAAATTCCACTGTAGATAGACACTATCTTTTGTATAATTTTAAACTATGTTGATTTTTTGAGACATTTCATAGGTTAGTATGAGCTCTATTGGGTAATACTTTAATGCATTCTGCTGTTATTTGGTAGTGTTCTGTAAATCTCAAATAGGTTGTGCTGGACGATACTGTTGTTCAAGTCTTCTCTATCTTTACTAATATTTTGTCTGCTTTTAAAAATCTATTACAAGAAGAGAAGTGTTGAATTGTCTAATTGTAATGTTAATTTGTCTATTTCTTTAATGTCTACTGATTTTTCTTTAAGAATTTCAAAATTCTGTTATTAGGCACATACTGATTTAATATTAATGTCTGTTCTTGGTAATGTAACCACTTTATCATTAGGAAAAATATCCCTCCCTATTACTGATAATACCCCTTGCTCTAAAATCTACCCCAATTTATGTCAATGAGCCAATATAGCCAATCCTATTTTCTTTATACTAATGTTTTCATACTGTATCTCTTTCCATCCTTTTATTTTTACTCTAAATTTGTTCTTACAGTTTATATATAAAGTGGGTTTTTATAGACAGTATGTAGTTGGGTCTTGTTTTTTACTGAACTGAAAAGCTCTGTCTTTAAGGAGCTTCTAGAATGTTCACAGCATGCTCTTTTCATCATGTGGAATCAAATTTCTACCTGGCATCTTCCCTTTCTGCCAAAAAAATTATTTTTGCATTTTATAGTACAGACTTGCTGGTGAAGAATTCTCCTAGCTTTTACTGTTGTTACTGGAAAATGCCTTTACTTATTATTTGATTATGTGTTTACCCTTTTTTTAGAAATATACTTTTGCTGGGATGGATTTCTAAGATAACTTTTTTTTTTTCTTTTGGCAGTTGAAGATATCACTTATGTTTTGTTCTTCTGTAAGTAACTAAGTAACATGTCTCCTTTCAGGCTGCTTTTTAGTTTTGTTTTTGTTTTTGAGACGGAGTCTCGCTCTGTTGCTCAGGCTGGAGTGCAGTAGGGTGATCTCAGCTCACTGCCATCTCCACCTCCTGGGTTCAAGAGATTCTCCTGCCTCAGCCTCTCGAGTAGCTAGGATTATAGGTGCGTGCCACCATGCCCGGCTAATGTTTGTATTTTTTTTTAGTAGAGACAGGGTTTCACCATGTTGGCCAGGCTGGTCTCAAACTCCTGACCTCAGGTGATCTGCTCGCCTTGGCCTCCCAAAGTGCTGGGATTATACGCATGAGCCATTGTGCCCGCCCTCAGGTTGCTTTTAAAATTTTCTTTTTATTACTGATTTAAAATAATTTGATTATGATATGTTTCATGTGGTTTTCTTCATGTTTGTTCAGTTTGGATGTCTTCGTGTGGTAATTTTGTGTGTCTATAGTCTCACCAAATTTGGAAAACAATAGGCCATTCTTTCCTTAGCTCTATCCTCTCTCCCAAAACTTCTTTTTTTTATATTCGAGACATATTCGAGACGGAGTCTTGCTCTGTCGCCCAGGCTGGAGTGCAGTGGTGTGATCTCGGCTCACTGCAAGCTCTGCCTCCTGGGTTTAAGCGAGTCTCCTGTCTCAGCCTCCAGAGTATCTGGGATTAGAGGTGCATGCCACCACGCCCAACCAAATTTTTATTTTTAGTAGAGATGGGGTTTCACCATATTGGCCAGGCTGGTCTTGAACTCCTGACCTCGTGATCCACCCTCCTCAGCCTCCCAAAGTGCTGGGATTACAGGTGAGAGCCGCCACGCCGGGCCGTCTAAACACACCTCGGTGCTAGATTGTGTCATGTCTCTGCACAGGTCACTGCTGATTATTTTCCAGCCCTTTTCTCCTCTCTTTGCATTATTTCTTCATTCATTTGTAGTGATATAAACTCAGGTTTACTGATATTGATTTTGGAATATATGCCACAGTCTAATTCATAAAATTTTTTACTCAGATGTTTATTTTTAATCTCTGGAAATTTCATCCTTTGTTTCTTTATATCTCTCACTCATTATAAACAGTTTTTCTCTTCAACCTTGGACACATTCATAACGTTTATAATAGCTCGTTTATATCTTTTTTGCTGATCCTAGTGTCCTTGTCATTTCTGGATCTGTTTTAACTGAAAGATTTTCCTCTTGGTTATGACCATATTTTCCTGCATGGCTGCTAAGTTTTTACTAGGTTCAGTGCATTATAAAGCACAAATTGTTGAATGATGGATTTAGTTGTTTTCCTTTGAAGAATGTTAGGCTTTATTTTGTCACACATTTAAGTTTCTTATAGATCAGTCTGGTCCTTTCAAGAATGGTTTAGAAAAAAATTTGTTAGAGTAGTTGCAGAACAATTTAATCTAGAGCCAAATAGCACCACTACTAATGTGTTAGTTGTCTGAGAACCCTGCAGTCTCTCCACTTTGCTGGTGGGAATGAAAACTTTTCCAGTCGTTAGTGCTCCCGAAATTGTTATCCAATCCCTTTTGGGTGTTTTTGTTTGCCTCTGGCCTTGTAAAATCTTACCCCAAGCATGTTCACATGAAAACACAGCAGCCCAGGACTGAAGATTTACCATGTATCCCTGCCTCTACCGCCAACACTTGGGGGCCTTGCTTCCTTCTAGGTACCCTCTCTCTGCTATTCTGCCCTGGAAGTGGGGGTGTCTTGTGCTTCGGAAAGTTTGATTTCAGTCTCTTCGATGTCTCAGGATCACTGGTCTTCGTTTGAGTCTTCCTCTGTGTGCTGTGGTCTGGACCCTGCCGCTGTAGTGAGCTGGGGGCAGTCGAAAGCGTCACTTCACTGGTCTGTTGCACTGCTTATTACCCAATCTCTAAACACAGCTGTCACACCTGTTGACAGGTTCCCTTTTGTCTACTATCAGAGGGAGATTCTCATAGCAGTGAGTCCATTTTGGATGGAAAGTGAGGAGCAGTCTCATCTTTTTGGGTCCTTGAGCCTTTCTTCCTAAGAGCCTTGTTGTATTGTCTTTTCTCCATATATAGTGCCATGACTGGGGTCTGGTGTCAGGTATGCAGGACCATGCACTCCATTTGCTGGAATCCTTCTGCATCAACGTTGAGAGAGCACTAGATAGTTAAACTGCAGTACCTCCAAATCATTTGAATGATTAAAGATACTTCAATCAATAAATCATTTGAATGTACTTCAATTCAATAAATACTTGTGAGCAACCTTCATGCTCAGGGCACTTTACAAGCAGTCCAGGAAGAATTAAGACAAACTCCTTGGTTTAAGTCTCACAAAATCTAATGTGGAGATTGGCAGTATGCCACTGTACATAGTGTAAAAACCCGGCAAGAGTTATAGATGGAGGACTCAAGTCAGAACCCTGTGGTGAACCAGAGGAAAGACTGTAAGCATTTGGAAAATCACCTGTGTTTTTAAGAAGGACATAAGATGTGAGACGGTCCCTGAAGGACAGGTTAAAGTTTAGAGATGAAGTTGGAGGAATGAGGCAGACATGAGGCCAACCAGAGCAGAGGCATGGGTGAGAGAAAGCAAAGTGAATATCTGAGGAAGAGCCAGATTCCCTATTTCTCTGAAGACAAAGTTTTTGGAAGGAATTGGGATAACCCCTGAGGGATGCATGAAAACCTTAGAGATAGATTTGGTGGAGAGACGCCATTTGGGGTAGAGGGACTGAAAAGGCCTGAGGCTTGGGTGACATGAAAGCAAAGGGCATATTTCAAGAGAGTGAAGAGTCCAACTTCACTGGGGCGTCACGTTCACGAAGGAGGAATAGAACCTGGTAACCCTTGGATAATAAGGTCAGCCTCCTTTGAAGATTTCTCCAGAGATTCTGCTTTCTTTGAAAGAAAGGTGAGTCCTTAAGACTTTCTGAGTTGCCTGTTTGGAAACAACTACCAAAATAACATTTTTTTTTTTTTTTTTAAATCAAGCTCCTAATTTTTTTTGAAAAACATTTTAATTTGATTTTACTTTTATAAACTTTAAGAAGGCATTTCCACACTTTACAACATTCTTGTCATGTTTCTGGGTTTTTACTTCTTTCTTCGACAGCATTTTCGGCCACGTGTCGAGCACTTGCCAATCTGTTCCTCCTTTGGAAGGCAGCTGAGCACAGCACACCGGCCACCTCTGACTCTGCAATAATATTTCTGCAATGTGTTTATGATTCCTCCATGACCTGCAATGACAAAATAGCACACTTAGGTTTTAGGATGGCTTTTGGTATTCCTCAAATAAATAACTCATCTGTTGCTTTTCTTGTATTCTTTTATTTCTTTTTCCTTTTTCTATAAAATCAGGAGAAAAATAAAGGTATGACTAAATGACCCATAGACAATGTTTCTATGGCTGCAGCTCAGCTGTGGACCCACAGTGGCACCAGGGAAGTGGCGTGACCCTGTGACTGCCACAGGAACAGTGGGGGTGCTGAGGCTGTGGTGTCCTCAGAGGCAGCCCAAACACTCCACCTCCAACTACTGCACTTAGTAAAACAGGAGCCTGTGCTTCTGTTCTGTTCAGAGTAAATCAATCTTCCCTGCTGTATTAAAATTTTATGTTGGATTCATATCTCATCAGCAGGTATAACAATCTTCCCATGAAGAGATGGGGAAAGAGCTTTGGGGAGCTATTTAGTTTCTTAGGAGTAGATCTGGAAAGTTTGGGAAACCTGATTTAAGGTTCTTAATTCTTCTTCTTCTTTTTTTTTTTTTTGGGATGGACTCACCCTGTCACCCAGGCTGGAGTGCAGTGGCGCAATCTCGGCTTACTGCAACCTCCACCTCCCAGATTCAAGCAATTCTCTGCCTCAGTCTCCCAAGTAGCTGGGATTACAGATGCCCGCCACCATGCCCGGCTAATTTTTGTATTTTTTAGTAGAGACAGGGTTTCACTATCTTGACCAGGCCGGTCTTGAACTCCTGACCTCGTGATCCACCCACCTCGGCCTCCCAAAGTGTTGGGATTACAGGTGTGAGCCACTGCGCCCGGCTGCTTAATGATTCTTGTCTGAAAAAAAAATGGTGATGCCTAGTTCCCGTACAACAAACCTGCTTGGTCTAAGGTGCTCTGAAGGATGGAGAAAGACTGACTCTGAATTATGTATTCTCAATTAGTTCAATCCTTGGATTTCCCAGCCCATCTTACCTGGGACAGGCACCAAAAACAAGAAGAGCAAAGCAAACAGAAGATAATGGATCCTCATAGCTGCCAGGCTTCACCCCACGCTGAGACTGGATGGAAAGGTGTGCTTGGTCACTTTATAAAGGTTCCAGCCGTGGCTGCAATTCTTGTCATGTTACAGTGATGAGACTATGACATGTTTCCTGATGCATCATACCAATGCCTGTCACCATGCAGAACACACCCACTCAGTTAATTAGGAACCCAGTGGAGAGGCAGAGCTCCCTGTGAATGTGTGGCTGTCCTGGAGCTCTCTGGGCTCCAGGGGCTTGGTTGAGTGTGGGTTGGATTGGGTTGTGGGTACAGATAGGGCTGGCATGGGCAAGAATGCCCCCTTTGGGGAGTAGTCTCAGGGCATGTGGCTGGGGCCTGACTTGTCCGTACTTTGTTACTCTGGAGCTTTTCTTCCTCTTCCTAAAATGCTGGGAGAGTCTAAGACCCTCCTGGGGACCAAATAAATCCAGCCCTGGACATATTCAGTATCTGGCAGTAGGACTAGCTTTTTGGTAGTGAAGTAAGGGAGGAAAATGGGCTACATTCCCTGTCCCCCTGGGCCTTGGCCTCTGATGGAGTGCTATAATTTGAGTGAAACATGGGTCATTCTTTCATTTTTATTGCGAGGGGAGACAGAGTCTCACTCTGTTGCGCAGGCTGGAGTGCAGTGGCCTGATTACAGCTCACAGCAGCTTGAGCTATCAGGCTCAAGAGGTCGTCCCACTTCAGTCCCCTGAGTAGCTGGGACCGCAAATGCATGCCTCCACACCTGGCTAAATTTTAAATTTTCTGTAGAAAATAGAGTGGGTTCTCACTATGCTGCCCAGACTGGTTTTGAGCCCGGATGTGAACTCCTGGGCTCAAGCAATCCTCCCGCTTCAGCCTCCTAAATTGCTGGGATTACTGGCATGAGCCACTGTGTGCAGCCCATGTCTGATTCTTCATCATTGTCTAAAACCTACCAAATTTATGAGTAAAGAAGGTGTTTAATTTTACTTCATCAGAGAAAGGGGATACTGGGATGGTAGATTTAATAGACTGGCGTCTCCTCCTAGTCAAAGACTATCCCCTGCAAAAGAGGGGCTTCAGAATAGACATTTAAGACCTCAAGTTACTCTTGACTCAGGAGCATTCGAGGTTGTCCAGGGGCCAGATGATTTCCCCTGGATATAGATTCAATGTTTAGAGGGAAAAATGCTAAAAAAGAAAAAAAAAAAAAAACAGCAATTAGACTTCAATGTTCAGGAATCCAATAGATGGGTTATATTTGGCTGACTATCAATTGGGAGCTAAGTAAGTCAATGACAATTCAATTGGGAGCTGAAGTCACCATGATGTCTCCTAGCTGCTGCTTCATGTGAATGCAATTATAACGGATCCACTAAGGATCCAGGGTGTGTTAGTTCTGGCAGTGTGTGTTCAGAATTTGGGTGCACCACACCTGTCAGATTCAGTAAGCGAACTCTGAACACACACTATAGGAAGGGACAAGTATCATGTTTTCAGGGTAGGTGAGGGTGAAGTGGGTGAGATACAAAGAGGGACCGGTCTTGGTTCTTTCTCTCCAGAAGCTCCATGTAGGGCCAGGTAGATGGGCAGGCAGTCAAATGATGATAAATTTAGGATGGATTCTAATGGGAGTCATAGGAAGAGTTCAAGCACAGGGCTGCAGAAATGTAGAAGAAAGATAACTCAGGCTAAGAGTGGAGCTCAATCAGCAGATGTCAGACTTTAGATTTGTAGATACTTCTTTTTAAAATCTAACCTTCCTCTTAAGTTCATGATTTGAGACAAAGCAATTGGAGATATTTATAAATGGGGGAAGGAGGTGAGTGTGGATGGGATGGGTGCTGCTGTGTCAGAGATAACAATGGTGTTGGGTGTTGTAGAAGATTAGCACCAGCTCTCAGCCTGGGGTGCAGAGAGTCAGACGCTGGAGATGACTTGCTTTTCCACATGGAGAATAGACCTCCACAGATGAACCCCTGGTCTAACCTGTTCCTTCACAGACTGGGAGGCATTTTTATGACAACACCACTATTTCATAAAGGTTCCTTGGGAAGGAAAAAGCGCCACTTTTTCTTGTCAACTAATTTGGGAGCTGGGAATTGGAGACTGGGCTGTGACAATCAGCCTTTTCAAGTTTGGACACACTCCTCACTCACAAAATCAGTTTTGAGGGGGACTTATGTGTTTTAAGAAAATTGTAAAAGTAATGCATTTTTATGGTAAAATTTTGAACAACAGAAGAGAGAGACTGTGTAATTTACTTCTTTACTCCGGGGAACCACTGGTAACTGTGAATTGCCCTTTCTTTGGCTTATTACAATCCTTTTTGTGTCATAAATACTTTTAGCCTCCCAAATGATAACAATTACACATGTACTGTCCTAATAGTTGGGTGAATAAATTCATGCATCTGAAGCTTTACAACACTAATGAGAGCTGGGTCTTGTCACTCCCTGCCCCTGGGCTCTGAGTCACAGCTCTTGGAACTGCAGATCCTGCAAATTTTTGCACTCCATGTGCTTGGTTTCCTTGTAGCTCTCACAGCCAACATTTCTACAATTTTGATTAGCTTGTGCGAGGAAGAGAAACTTTAGTTATTTATCACCTTTGTTCATGTCAGACTTTCCTTTAATTATTCTTTTTAAATCCTGTTCTGAAAATGTGGAGCAGAGATGTCATTGGTCCAAGTTTTTGGCTTGAGGGCAGAGCTATGTGGAAGACAAACACCAGGTCTGAAGTGAGGCATCATCGGGCTGTGGCTCAGCCCTACCATGTATGGTGTGGGTTTACCTGAATAAATTACCTAAGCTCTGTGAGCATCTGTAACTCAGCAACAAAGCACAGAGAGCAGTACATTTCCTGTTTAGGTCACAGTGAAAGCCCTATGAGTTAATGGTGTGAAATTGACTTGTACATTGCAAATTACCATGTGACCCATGTATCACCACAGTGTCACCCACGTGACCCTCGGCTAACAATATCAGGCCTCTGACATGGGCTCCCAACACGGGAATCCAGGTTGTCAACTCTTCTTCATCTTGACATAGTCTAAGATGAAGGTTGGCTCAGCCATTCTCCTTTGCATCATTAATCTTGTCACAACCACCATTATATAAGTTATATAGAGGCAGACAGTTTTGCAATTTTATAGATGAGGACACTGAGGCTCAGAGAGGTTGAGTGACATGCTGTAGTGAATGGCAGCATTGTGACCTGAAGCCAGCATGGCCAGTCATTCCTCTGTCTGCTCTCAGAGCCATCCCTTGCCTGCTGGTGGTCTACACTCATGTGTAGTGGTCTATACTTAGGTGTGTACCCTTTTCCATCACCCCATTGTCCCTAAACTCACTGCATCCTTGCATCTCAAGAAATCTGTCCAAACTACTTTTCCTAAGTTCAACCAAGCCTTTTACATCCCCAGTTCAATGGATTTTTTTGTCTGTAATCTCCCAACCTGACCACTTTGCAACATGTGTCTTGTAAGGCCACTTTCAGAAACCTATTCCTCCATTTCAATTCAACATCCAGAGAACTTCATGGACACCTGCTCTATATTAGGGTCTTTGGACCTGGTGCTGTGCAGGATAGAAAGATAAACAATATTTAATCTCTAGGCTCTGAATTTTCACTATTTCCCAGTCTAATGGAAAAAGATACAAGCTGACACAGTAACACGATGTAACAGACATCTGCTTTCCATTTTCTCCTCCTGTCCTTCCCATTACTGCCTTTGATTCATCATGGAACTTTTCTTCCTTCTCCTGTCCCTGAAGTCCCCAAAAGGGAGCATCTTCAAGAATTTAACATTTTTGTGGCAATCATAACGATGATGATGACAACGATCCTCCTCCTTATCATCATCACCACATCATCGTAACAGATTTATTGAGCACGTATTATGTTCCAGACACGGTGCTAAGCAGTTTACTTGCATTTATTTCATTTGAATCATGCAGTAATTTAATAATGTCGATACACTTACCTGCATTTCACAATTGGGGAAACTGAGACCTGGAAGGCCAGTTGATGCTCCCATGCTCCTAACTGTATTCCAGATGCTTACTTGCCGGCCTCTGCTGGCTTCATACGATCTTTGGGATGTGGTTATCTATGCCTGTATGCGGCTACCTTCCATCTTCATCTCTAGTCTGGACCATTTCTCCAATGTTCTCAACCAATCTTTACGTCACTTGAAGATCTTTACCATCCAGATAACATTAATACCTTGTGCCTCTTCTCTCTTTCTGTAAACATCAACTTCACTCCCCAGATTGCTTGGTGACAGAGGCTGGAAACTAGATTCTTTCTGACTCTTCTCTTCCCAATTGCTCAGACACCATCACTCATGGCATCTTTTCTTTTCTTTTTTTTTTTTTTTTTTTGAGACAGAATTGCACCCTGTCTCCCAGGCTGGAGTGAAGTGGCACAGTCTTGGCTCACTGCAACCTCCACCTCCCGGGTTCAAGCAATTCTCCCACCTCAGCCTCCCAAATAGCTGGGACTACAAGTATGCGCCACCATGCCCAACTAATTTTTGTATTTTTAGTAGAGACAGGGTTTCACCATGTTGGCCAGGCTGGTCTTGAACTCCTGACCTCAATAGACCTGCCCTCCTTGGGCTCCCCATGTGTTGGGTTTACAGGCATGAGTCACCATGCCTGGCCAGGCATCAGCCAATTCTTTCTACAAAGTGGTTTGTATAATTTTCAGGGACCAACCCAAATACCAGCTCCTCGTGATCCCAATCACCCCATTTGAAAGTGATCCCTCCCTCCTCTGCAGTTCTGCAGAGCCCATTTTGCATGACACTTGGAGCTTCTACCAAGTTCCATAATGAATGCCATATACTATTTGTGAACATTTCTTATTATCTTTAATAGGTGGCATCTTTTCATTTCTGTCCTTACGTTAATGAGTAAGTACACACCCAAGTCCTATGTTGCTTTCACCCTTAAAATAATAACAATTATTTTCAAATCCTAGAGTATCCTCTAGGATGCTCAGGATGAATATTACAAAGAAGAAATAATTCCAGAAGAGCAAGGAAATAAAATCATGCCCGACAAGATGGGGGATGACTCTCCTAATTCCTACGGGCAAAATCAAGGAGCGGGTAAGTGTATGAGAAATTCATATAAAGTTACCCTAAAGACATTTTTCTACCTATCTGGTGGCAATATTTTCACCACAAATAGAATGAAGTGCATAATAGTGCCTCACCTTCTGTTTACACTGTGATACTCCAGTTGGATTCTTCCTATTTAATCATAGCCCTGTCCCAGTGAAATCTCACCCTATACCACCTCTGGCCACCAGCCTACACAGTTCTGCTGGCTGCTTCCTCAGGCAGGACTTTTAGGGGACAGGTGGCTCCTACAAAACAATCATGAGGTCAACTCATCAATGGGCTGGCAGCCGAGGTGGGGAAGTGATGCATCCAAGGCAAAAGGTGTGACCCAGGGGACTTTTTGTTAAAATAGCTCAGCTACCACTGTCCTTTCTTCAGAACTGGTAATTGAAATGAGCCTATTTACTGATGTGGTAATAGGCCATGGATGACTATTAAATAATTTGCACATTGTGGCTGGTACCTCTGGAGCTGTTATTACGAACCTGGCACTGCAGTTGGTGCTTTAATGCATTTCTCTGACAAGAAAAGGGCATAAATTAGGTATCAGAATTTTTACTTAAGGATAAGGAGGAGGCACAGTGGCTCATTTGTGTAATCCTAGCACTTTGGGAGGTCAAGGTGGGTGGATCACCTGAGGTCAGGAGTTTGAGACCAGCCTGGCCAACATGGTAAAACCCCTTGTCTACTGAAAATACAAAAATTAGCTAGGAGTGGTGGCGGGCACCTGTAATCTTAGCTACTTGGGAGGCTGAGGTAGAAAAGTTGCTTGAACCTGGGAGGTGGAGGTTGCAGTGAGCCAAGAGCACACCATTGCACTCCAGCCTTGGCGACAGCAAAACTCTGTTTCAAAAAAAAAAAAAAAATTAGGAAACTAAGGCTAAGACAAATGAAATAACTTTCTAAAATTTGAAGCCCAGGACCCTCAGGCTCACAGATTATGCTAACTATTTGCTTTATTATTCAGGTTATTGTAGTTATATTTTATATCCATGTTTTTGTCAAAGGTTTTTGGTGTGGGGTTTCCCAGTGGAAAGGTAAATGATTATATATGGTGGAGAATAAATGAGAGAGGGCTTGGGGAATGGAAGCCATACCTCACCCACTTGGCCCAGACCCCACAGGGCTACTCCTGTTTTGAGGACTTCCAGCTAACTGCTTTATAAAAGTACATAGCACGGTGTTTATGGTGCTAGAGCACCAAAAAAATTCAATAAAATGATGAATTTGACATCACTGGCTCAATCTCTTCCATATTTTTCTTTTTTTTTTTTTTTTTTTTTGAGACGGAGTCTCACTCTGTCGCCCTGGCTGGAGTGCAGTGGCCGGATCTCAGCTCACTGCAAGCTCCGCCTCCCGGGTTTACGCCATTCTCCTGCCTCAGCCTCCCGAGTAGCTGGGACTACAGGCGCCTGCCACCTCGCCCGGCTAATTTTTTGTATTTTTTTTAGTAGAGACGGGGTTTCACCGGGTTAGCTCGATCTCCTGACCTCGTGATCCGCCCGTCTCGGCCTCCCAAAGTGCTGGGATTACAGGCTTGAGCCACCGCGCCCGGCCTCCATATTTTTCAAGATATTTTATGATTGCATATATTAGGGGCCAACAAACCTTTTCTGTAACGGGCTAGACAGTAAATATTTCCAGGCATTGCTGGCCATGTGGCTTCTGTTGCAACTACTTAATTCTGCAGGTGTAGTCCAGAAGCAGTCATAAACAATACATAAACAAATGGCCGTGGCTTTGTTCCAATAAAAATTTATTTGTAAAACGGGGTGGCAACTGGATTTAGCCAGTAGTCCATAGTTTTCTGACCCCTGGCATAAATTTGTGAGACAGTCAGTGTGTGGCCAGCAGCCTCTATGATGGCTGCCAGGGATCCCTCTCTTTGTGAAATGCTGTTATTCATGCTCTAGTGTAAGCCACTCCTTTTGATTATGAGCTGACTGCATTTGCTCATTTCTAATAAATAGATTATAAGTCTATGAAGCAATAGATTATAACCTAATCTCAGAAGTCATGAGAGTAAGCTATAAAAAGGCTGTGGGTTCAGTTTTGGATGCCTTCTCACTCTTCTTGCTCTTATGGAAGCCAGCTGCCATGTTTTGAGCTGCCCTATGGAGAGACCTTCAAGGCAATGAACTGAGGGGGTTCTCTGGCCAACAGCTAGGGAGGTGCTGAGGCTCTGAATATACCAGCCCACACGGAACTAACTCCTGCCGGTAACCATGTGAGTGAGTTTAGGGAAGTAGATCCTTCCCTGTGTGGGCTTCGGATAAAACTGCAGCCCTGGCTGACAACTTAACTGAAACTTCGTGACTGAGCTTGACCTAGAAGCACCCAGCTGGGCCATGCCTGGATTCTACAACCCACAGAATGTGTGAGATAAACAATGTTTGTTGTTTTCATCCACTAAGTTTTGGGCTAATTTGTTACACAGCAAGGGACAACTAACATAGTGAGGTATAGTGCAAAGAACAGAAGAGATTTAGAGACCTATGGTCCAGTCCCAGTTTTCTGACAAATTTACTATGTAAATTTAGGCTGTCAGCCAAGTCAGGCCCTTCCATTTTTCATTCTACCTACAAAAGGGAAAGGAATCATGGATTTCTGAGGTCATTACAGGTCTAAGTCTTCATAGTTCATTGAATTGAGTCAAGCTGATTCCTGCATCTAAACGACAGTCTTGAACTGGAAACCTGTGAGTCAAATATAGTCCATCAACGTATTTTGATAGGAGGTGTCAACGTTTAGAAAACTAAAAATTTTGTACAAAAATCCAGCTTTCTCACTTCTTCACAAAAAAGCAATGATTAAACCACCAGGGCTCACGTTTCTACATGGAACACTAAGATTTATCAAAAAATCTCTTGTCCCATTACATCAGGGGTCCCTAACCTCTGAGCCATGGACCAGTACCAGTCCATGGACTGTTAGAAACCACACCACACAGCATGAGGTGGGCGACAGGCAAGTGAGCGAAGCTTCCTCTGTATTTACAGCTGCTCCTCGTCACTCGCGTTACCACCTGAGCTCCACCTCCTGTCAGGTAAGTGGCAGCATTAGATTCTCATAGGAGCGCGAACCCTATCGTGAACTGTGCAGACCAGGGATCTAGGTTGCATGCTTCTTGTAAGAATCTAGTGCCTGATGATCTGTCACTCTCTCCTATCACCCCTGATAGAGCTCTTTAGTTGCAGGAAGACAAGCTCAGGGCTCCCACTGATTCTACACTATGATGAGTTGTATAATTATTTCATCGTATGTTACGATGCACAATGTAATAATAGAAACAAAGTGCACAATAAGTGTAATGCACTTGAATCATTCCAAAACCATCTCCCCCACCTTGGTCCATGGAAAAATTGTCTTCTACAAAACTAGCCCCTGGTGCCAAAAAGGATGGGGACAGCTTATTTACATAGAATATGAGCGCTCCAATGCACTGCAGTACCCAATTCCTTACTATCTCTCACTGGCCTGGTTCTGATGGACTTTGGGCAACCACTTGAATGATGCTTGATTTTATTTTGAGATCTTCCCTAAAACAGAGAAATTATGTTCTTTTACCATCTGGTTGTATCTTGGGTCCAGGACACTGGCTAATTTTTAGTTCAATGTGGCCTTTGCGAAGTTCTATGATGTCATAACATCTAGATCCACAAGTCCTGCCAGCACAAACTTCAGGGAAATCCCAGATTAGAGCCACATATTCCTATATTAGAACATTAGAGCTCTTATGTTCTTCTCTCTCTTCCTCATATCTAGAATACTTCTTATCCCTCCATCTTTATAGAAAAACACAGATACTTCTACATACACACACACACACATTTCTAGTTTCACACCATTGTGTTTGGTAAAATATACTTCATATGATGTTAATGATGTTAATCTTCTTAATTTTATTTATTTAAATGTATTAACTTGTTTTGTGACCTAACATGTGATCTACTCTGGAGAATATTCTATGTGCCCTTGAGAAGAATATGTATTCTTCTCTTGCATAGAATGTTCAGGATGTGTCTGTCAGGTCCATTTGGTCTTTAGTGTTGTTCAAGTTCACTGTTTCTTTATTGTGCTTCTTTCTGGATGACCTATCCAATGTTGAAAGTGGGGAACTGAAGTCTCTGCTGTTACTGAATTGCTCTTACTCCTTTCAGTTCTGTAAATCTTCACTTTATAGATTTACAATTATTATCTTGAGGAATTGGCCACTTTATCATTCTATAATAACCTTATTTGTCTCTTGTTACAGTTTTTGACTTAAAGTCTATTTTATCTGATATAGGTACAGCCACTCTTGCTCTTTTTGGTTACCATGTGCATGGAATGTATTTTCCCATCCCGTCACTTTCAGCCTGTGTGAGGTCTTCTAGCTGAAGCAAGTCTCTTGTGGACAGAAAATAGTTGGATCTTGCTTTTTTATACATTCAACCACTTTACATGTTTTGATTAGAAAATGTAATCCATTTACATTCAAAGGGATAGGTAATGACTTACTATTGTTATGTTGTTGATTGTTTTTCTTTACTGTTTGTAGTTCCTTTGCTTATAAAATCAATGTACTATTCTCTTTCTAAACTTCAGATCTCAGAGTGCATTTAAGAATATCACGTCTTTGAGCAGTTGTTCATTAATTCAATCTCAAAACTGGGCATCTTCTTTAAGTCAAGCTATGAGATCCTCATGCCATCCTGTGCAATGGCAAACCAAAAATGTGTTTTAGTTTTTCTCCAAAGTATATTGAAATCTCTTTATCTAGTTTTTGCAGATGGAACATTATAGGAGTGGAAGTCAATACCCTCCTTTTCTCTATTAATCTCTGATATAAGCATGTGCACAGAGGTGGTTTTTGCCATTTCTCCATTTTCTGGGGACAGCCTCTTTGAAAAGAAAGTCTTTTTTTATCTCTTTTTATTTCCATAAAGGCTACTCAGCCAAATACATGAGATAACTGTTTATTTCCCTACCCAGCATCCTATTTGTTATTTTTTCAAGATTCCAACTTCTTCCTACCTTTTTTGCTGTTTTCCAGGAAGAAAAAAATATTTAATTAGATCCTAACTTGAAGAATCCATGTTCAACACCTCCTGAGATACAAAAAGAGGGTGACAGTGTGCCTTAATGATCCAAGAAGGCATAAGGTGGAGCAGGAAAGAAATCAAATGCTGCTTTGATGAACAATAAGATCCTAACTCTTGGGGAAGTGAGAAGCATCTCAGTAATCAAGGAAATATTTCTTTCTTCACTTTGGGTTAAGACTGTACAGTCCTCAAAACCTAACATTTGTCCTGGGGAGTTGTACAGATGTTCTATCTAACAGGTTCATGAGCTATGGAATAAGCTTGTCTTCACTCACCCTGGTGGGCACGCATGGAGGAAGCCTGAGGGTTGGACCAGTACCCAGTAGACAAGGAGTTTTGGAGAGCTCAGTCCCTCAAGCTTAATGTTCTCTGGAGCTTCGGTGTGACGAGACACCCATGATATTTCTGTTGCTGTTCTCGGTGACTGTTTCAGCATGTTTAAGGGAAGGGAAAGAGGTGCTGGGACAATAAAGTGGCGTCCTCACTGCTGGTAGGTGGGAGGGAGCTATCCCAAGCAGTGAAGGAGAGAAGGAGGGTGATTGAAGGAGGAGGACAACTTGGGGTCAAGAGACTGAGGCTGGAACATGTAAGAGCCCACTGGCCATTTAAAGGACCTAAGCAAAGAAACTTCCCTTTTGGAATCTGGGAAAAGCATAAACGTTCCAGACTTTGATTTGTCGCCCTTTGATAAAATCTCCAGAAACTTTGGTAAAATGTTCTTTGTACTGCATGGGTCTCGTACAAAAGTGTGAGGGAGTCTGAGGGAACTTGTGGTCAGGGGAGGGTCGCTGTGGTCCACTGCAACCCTCCTGTGTGCTCCTGGAAAGAGGGCATCACCTTTTACATGGAGGTGACCACAGCAGAAAACCATGACCCACACAGCAGGGCCTCGGCTCCGGGGGATGCTCAATGCTCACAACACATAGGAGGACCCAGAAACACTTTGTTCAGGAAGAACAACTCTGTACTTCAAGCAATGGTTCTGAGCTCTGGACGCAGAAGAAGCACAATGAGGTAGCTTAATAAAAACAGCTAAAGATCTGCCCCAGACAAGGAAGTCAGGTCACTGTAGGAGGTGCCTTAGCATAATATTTAATTTTCAAAAGCGGCCAAGATGGGACCGAGAACCACAAGATTCGAGGAAGATGGCTCCTTAAGGATGAGGACACTCATCTGGCTTAGAGACACAACCGGCCTGTAGCTGGTACCGTCTGCACCTCAGGCTTCTCCCCGTAACAGCTCAGTGACAACAGCAAACTCAAATGTGAAGCTTTTCCAGTTCCTTTGGTTTTGCTCACCTGTGACATGCACCACACCTAGCATCGAACATCGCAGCTGAATATTCAGTCCTGTGAGTCACCGTGACTCTCTGCCATCAGCTGGTCAGGCAGACGTGAGTTCCAGGAAGCCCGAGGCTGGCACATCCCCCTGCCGGGAATGGACCCAGTCCCTGCCCTGTCTTGTGGCGTGAATGTGCATTCCTGGTGCTGAGACTGTCCGGCCACCTTTACTCCTAGTCATGCAAGAGTCTGCCAGGCTTTCCTCACCTGGAGGAGGACACATGAGTCTTGTGGGAGGAACTGTATAGATGGACACCCAGCTTTAGAGGAAGAAGGATGGAGAAGCACAGTGATGCCGAAATGCTGCCTTCCAAGACTTCTTCAGCTGTAGCAACTTTCCCCACCTCCAGGCACTACCACATGCCTGGTCAATCCTACAGAGAGGCTGAGAGTCTCTTTGTCACCTGGTCCCCCCATTGATGTCCCTCTACCTGGCCTTGCAGTTGATGCTTTTCTCCATGGGCTCCCCCCACCAGGATCCAGGCGCTGAGTCAACTGGGAAGCCGGAAGGGAGGACAGAGTCCCTTTGACTCTCCCCACATTCTGGTGGGGCTAATCTGTCACTCTTCCGGGTGCCAGCCACTGGGCTAGTCCTTAACTTCCTTCCTTCATTTCTTCCTCCCTTCCTCCCACTATCATTCCTCCCTCCCTTTCCTCCTTCTTTCCACAAACATAGGCATCCAGCTAAATATTCAGGAAAACAAATGGTGCACAGGTCACAGGCCCTGGGTGGCACAGAAGTCTGCTCTAGAGGACAGCAGACACGGGATGCAGTTGCATGGTGACGGACTCCAGCTCCAGGTGGGCCCGGCAGTGGAGGAGTCACAGGAGGGGCAGCTACCCACACTCGGTCCTGAGCATTAGCTTCCCAGAGAAAGTGTAGCCAGAGCTGCGACTTAAAGGGTGAATAGGGGAAAATGTGAGCAACGCCCCAGGTGTAGGAACCAGAGGGGGTGCAAAACTGGAAAATAAAAAAGGCATGTGAGTTCAGGAATTTAAAATACCTGGGGCTGGAAGTGGTGGCTCAACACCTAAAAAAACTAGCAGTGTGCGATGGTGCATGCCTGTGGTCCCAGGTATTTGGGAGGCTAAGGTGGGAGGATCGCTTGAGCCCAGGAGGTGGAGGCTGCAGTGAGCCGTAATAGTGCCACTGCACTCCAGCCTGGGCAACAGAGTGAGACCCTGTTTCAAAAAACAATGGCAACAAAAACAATACTTTGGGCTGGTTGAAGATGAAGAAGGTAGCGTTTCTGGCGGGAGAGTTTAGCAGGGGCTTCTGTACAAGGGGTCTTGGGGACCCTATCAGGAAGTTTGGGGCTAACCAGGAGGACAGTGAGCAGCTTGTGATGAGGTTTAAGCAGTCAGTGTGAGAGTCAGACTAGGCTTCAGGACAGTCAGCCTGATACCTAGGGAGGCCTGGGAGCACCAGGCCCAGCGTCAGGGAGGCCCCTGAGCTCCTTCCTGTCTGGTGCTCATCGCCCCTTTACAGGCCACCTGGCTTTGGTTTTGATGTCTTCGTCTTGCTTTTAGACCGAAACCAGTTGCTGAATCCATGCCCAGGGCCTGGGACCTGGCTTTGCTCTCTGCTGGCCTCCCTGTGCTTGCCCCCCGAGTCTTTCCCACTTGTCATTTTCAGCTTCCATGCTGTACCCAGGATCCCACCGTAGGAAGGAAGCCAGCTCGCTCTGCTACATCGAGTTTTTGCTTCTCTCTTGATTTTCTGCACCGTCAGACTCACTCGGGGACTGGAGGAGCCTACTGTAGTGAGGGGTCTCATGCCTGACCCTTCTCGCTCCCTGCAGCCCTGCATTGGAGTCCTGGAATATGAGAAGCTGGCAATTCAAGGCCTGACAGCAGGCTTAAGCCAGTGTCTCGAGGCATGGAACTGTCCCTCCAGCTCCATTTATTTTTTGAGTAGGAAATATGAACAATGAATTCAAACTTCTCCTTGGAAGTTCAGATGGCAGGAGGAGAGGCCTGCTGTGCTAACATGGATCAAAGGGATGGAGACTTTCAAGTGTAAAATCATTCACCAGCTTCTCCTGATACCCACTGCTCACACAGACACACATCTCCCTCCTTCCAAGACCATCTTGCCAGGCTCCTGTCTGCTTCCTTTCTCCTGAGACAGGGCAGCAGTCCCTTATCCCTTAATCTTGAGGTGGGCTCTGAAATACCTGAGATGGCTTCCCAGAGCGGCGTGGAGCAAAGCCCACAAGTCGTTTTCCACCTTGCTCAAATCCAGTAATACACGCATTTGGCAGAAACCCCAAACTCCTTTCACACATTCCCACCAAAGCGAGAATAGGAGACTCCGCTCCTTTCTTCCACTTTACCAGCTGTGTGCCCTTGGGCAAGTTTCTTAACTTGGGTGAGTTTCCATTTCTTCATGTCCAAGTAATAATAACCACTTCACTGCAGATCAAGTGTATAACATAAAAAGCAATTCTTAACGTGTGGTCTTCTGTTCACCTTGTTGTGACCACTGTGGTTGTCACAAGCACTATTTATTAAGAGAGGGAGCGCTAGAAGTGACATTGTGGGTGAACAGCATGTCTCCTATATTTGATGGCATAGGAACCATGTGGCATAAGGGAAAGTGCACCAGGTTGGGGGCCCATCTGGGTCCACCATTGACTTGCTCTGTGCAGACATGCCTCTTGAACCTTAAAATAGACAGAGTAAAAGTCGGCTGGCTCCTGGCTACATGGCTCTGGGTAAGTGACTTCACATCTCTGAGCCTTAGGTATCTCATCTGCAGTGTGGGCATACTCACGCCACTCCATAGATGACCTGGGATCAATGCATGGTCAGTGCTTGGCATAGAAGCTGGAGTGGAGAAAGCGTTCAGTAAGCTCCACGGAGCTGGGAGAGGTGGTGCTGCTAGGTCTACCTGCAGGAGGTGCTTCGGCCCCTGGGAGTTTAGCAGCAGAGTTCTTCTATACCTGTACGCCGGACAGATCTGGTCCGAGCTCTGCATCTGCCTAGGCCTTGTCTGTGCTGGTGCTTGTGTCCCATCCCAGGGGCCTCCCTCTGGGTAACCACAGGGACCACGAAGCCCTTGCTGGCCTGTCTATGGGGTGGGCTACTCCTTTGTGTGCGTTGTCAGATTTAGGCAGAACAGGCACGTGTTTCCCTGCAGGTGAGAACTATGACTAAGCTTCCAGTGGCACCACCTGCAGAACAACCTGCAGGTGATCTCACACACGCGTGGCATCCCACGGGGAGGAATCCTGGGAACAGCTTGAACCTCTGGCATCCCACCATCCCGAGGACCATCAGGATTTTAGAGATGCTGTTTATGGTCTTCTGAGTGTGGCGGACCCTTGCTTCTCCCCAGAGTGAGGGAGGAAGCCGAGGACCTTGGGTGAATTTCTTTTACAATTTTGTGTGAATTTCTTAATGTTCAGGTGTCCTTGGCTGAGAAATGGTAGACTAGGTTCATTCCAAGCAGATGACATTATTTGTGTGCATAGAGGGGGATGCGGAAGGCAATTCCAAAAGAGGAATTTTAGTATTCTGGGCTATTGCTGTGTTGTTGTTAAAGCACATACATTGCCTATGGTCCTGCAAGAGTAGTATTTTGAAAGGTTTCCTTGTTTTGTTAAAAATCCGTCTTACCACTTAATTGTTGCAGTATCTTAGCAGAGAGCCATTTTCAGGTGGTGCATAATCAGCCCGGGAGAGCTACGCTGCTCGTCTCTGCCTCATGTGAGGAAGGAAAGGGGCTTGGAGGAGTTTCTGTGGGATGGACCTGCTCGTGACCCCCAGCACAGAATTGTCATGTGGGTGGGATTTGGTGGTAATAAATCACCGTCAGAGATGGGTGGCAGGACAAGAGCCTCACCTTTCTGTGACGATTATTCGCATTCAAGGGTTCCAAGAGGTGGTGGGACAGGCCTGACTGCCTTGATCTGAAGAGCCCAGACCAACTCTAAAATGTTTAGACATTGAACTTATGTGGGAGATTGGCTCACGCATGGGTGGTTTAAAACTCCATTCTGGGCCGGGCGCGGTGGGTGACGCCTGTAATCCCAGCACTTTGGGAGGCCAAGGAGGGTGGATCACCTGAGGTCAGGAGTTCAAGACCAGCTGGCCAACATGGCA
This sequence comes from Colobus angolensis palliatus, assembly GCF_000951035.1. Classification (NCBI taxonomy): domain Eukaryota; kingdom Metazoa; phylum Chordata; class Mammalia; order Primates; family Cercopithecidae; genus Colobus; species Colobus angolensis. Next base: position 295,723 of record NW_012118766.1, on the reverse strand, counting down.
AAACGCTGTCTCTACTAAAAACATAAAAATTAGCCAGGGGAAGTGGTGCACACCTATAATTCCAGCTACTTGGGAAGCTGAGGCAGGAGTATTGCTTGAACCTGAGAGGTGGAGGTTGCGGTGAGCTGAGATTACACCACTGCATTCCAGCCTGGGTGACAGAGTGAGACTCAGTCTCAAAAAAAAAAGAAAAAAAAAATCCATTCTGGCTATAATTGCATAGTGAGACACTATGTGTAAATGATACATGTATCTGCATGCGTGTAGTTTAGTCACTAAATTACTCCACCTGTGTGATGTTAAAATACAATGTGTTCTCTTTCCAGGTTGACAACAATCTCAAATCACATTTGCTGTATCTTATTTGAATCAAGAAGATCCAATTATTAGTTAATAAAATGAATCACCTGTACAGTCCCAATACTGTATGGTTCACAGGGAATTTTATGTATCCTTTGTTTTCAAAATCAAAGAGCACACGTGTGTTCACATTACCACGGAAGGGCCCAAGCTCAGTGAGGTCAAGGACGGCAGACACAGGACAAGGATGCGGGCGCTTTCATTCCTAGTTCAGGGCTTTTGCCAGGATGCCATGAGGCCCATCGGGAGATGGCTTTGTTTAAGGACATCCTGGGTCCCTTTCCTGTCTATGATTCCATGAGGGAGGGACGGAGGGTGCACATGTCATGCTGTCAGAGGCAGATGCTCAGTGTGGAGGCTCAGGGGCCAGGGGGCTCTTCACTTCTCCAGACCCCACATGTCGAGCCTGCCTGTTAGTTCTGCCGCCTCCCATGGCGGAAGTGTTAGGCTCCTGAAAATGAAGGGGTTACAAGTTCTGTTGTGTGGCCCTATAATAAAGTAATAAAGGAGAGTTAATGAAGGCTTTGCCCCACCTTCTGACCGGATTTTTAGAGACGAGTACCCCAATGGGAGGGGGAATGGCTGGAATAAGAAAAGGAAGAAGGCGGTGAAACCAGGGGGGTTGTGAGAGATAAGGCAGGGATGCGGGCTTCAGGCTGTGAATAGGATGTGGCCACAGTCACAGTGGGATTTCCCGACATCCCCTGGTGAAACCTGCCCCAGTGCTTGGATTAAAAAGGACAGTAGTGGCGCACTGAAGAAGACCCTTGTTTGAGGCTTAGATTAATTCACTCATTCCTTCTTCTATTTGATATTTATTGTTCTTCACTGGCTACTAAAGGTGTAAATAGGATGGTTTATGAGTACCAGGCCCTGTCCTTGAGGAGCTCAAGGTCTAGTGGGAGGACTATAAATACGTAAGTAAATTATGGCATCAGAGTGACAAGACCCTATGATAGGGTGCACCAAAGTGTCTGAGGGGCAGAGACGTAGAGCAATTGATAATGCCAGGCAGGAATGTGGGGAGAGGGCCAGGAAGGCTTCAGAGTGGGATTGAAACCTTGGGTAACCTGGGCCCCCTGGCTGTCCCCTGCGGTGACCCGAGCTGCTCCTGTCCTTAGCCCAGTGCCCACCTTCAGAACAGGTGGTCAAAAAAATCCCATCTGCAGGCACGGGGGGCAGCGCGCCCCCGCGTGGTAGGTATTGGTATTACCGGGATGCCTGCCTGGCCCAGGCCTTTCAGGCTTTGAAAAAGAGCGTTTTGGGGACTCTGTCTTGGAGCCACGCCAGGACTTTTTAGGACTGAGTTCAATCCTGTACAGACGGGGACAGGATGCTATGGAGATCTGCCCAGTATCCCAGAGGAGCGGAACAAGAATGTGAGCCCCAGTTTGGG
>NW_012118766.1:288994-291709 GCF_000951035.1 Colobus angolensis palliatus | reverse complement strand
TCCTTCCCTTCCCTTCATGTTTACTTCCCGGAAGCCTCAGCAAACACTCCCAGGCAGCCTGTTTTGTGCTGGGCAATGCCATAGGTACCAGTTTTTTACCATTCCTGACAGGCGCGCAAACACTTCCTTTGGAGAAGTTTTACTTAAGGAGGAGATAACATTTTCCACAATGTAGATCAGCCCAGGCCCAGGGGCCACCTTAAAAATATTCAATAATACAGCCCAGGGCCCATGCGAGCGCCCTGCTGGCCGGCCCTGGACTCCGCGGAGGGCTCCCTGGGGGTTCTCACCTGCACCACCCTGGCAGGGAGGAACGGGGTTCCCATCCTCCCCACCTCACCTGGTGGAGACCCCGTGGGTCCTCGGGTGAGGCTCTGCTTCCACACCCGCAGGCTGCTGTGCTCTGATGGAGTCTGACATTGAGCCCAGCTCCTTCATTTCATTTCTGAGGAAGATGAGGCCAAGAGAAGGGGCTGCTGTCGAAGAGCACCTGCCCAGAAGTCCCATCCTCATGGAACCAGGCTCCAGCTCCCCAGTGCCCCTTCATGTTACTTTGTGTTTCTGGTACACAGATGAGCTGGTGTGGGTTGGTGGCACTCCTGCCTGAGAATGTGCCTGCCTGTTCTGAGGCATGGACGTTTGCTGCGTTTCACTCTTGAGTCAAGGCTAATAGGGGCCAATGCTCTTCAGGAAGTCATTCCCTTCAGGAATGGAACAATGGCTCTTCCCTCTAGAGGCATGAGAGAGCGCCCTGCAGAGGTTCCTGTGCCTAAGAGACACTTACTCTGTGCACTTCCAGGGCTCTGCCTGATTGTATTTAGAAAAGAGGAAAAGCAAGAGTGAGTTTAGAAGAGGCTGCGAGAGGCCAAAGGCATGATGCCAAATATTCATTGCAACCGGAGCTGGGAATTGAGACTGGGCCCCAAAGTGTACATTCTAGGGGGCTCTTTGGAGCAGCTGGGCTCATTCAGAAGCACACCGGACTCAGGCAGCGACACAAACAGGGACACAGAGCATCTTCCCAAGCCACCTGTCAGTCGGGAGAAAGCTTGGCATGTGGTCTCTATCTCTCAGCAGGTTTGTTTTTATTACGTTTTACATTCCTTACCTGTAATTAGTATTCACTACTCTTGGAATTAGTATTCAACAAATTCAAGCAGGTTCCAGAGAAAGGCAAAAGGCAGCTAAGCATTCGGGAATCTCCATGAGCAGGGGCCCTGCCTTGCTCCAATTGCACAGAAATATGGTTTTTAGAAGGAACATAGAAGAATGAATGATGGCTGATAGGCACACTGAGAATGCCATTTATGAATTGCTAGCCTGGGGGAAATGTGCTTCACCTGATGATTTTCATTTTTCTTTCATTCCTAAAATGGACCTGCTTGCACCTTATTGTACACACTATCAGCTTGTTGTATTAATCAGTTGAAATAGCCTAAGAGTAAATGCTTGAAAACAATACAATCCCAACAAAATGTGACCTATTGTTGTTACTGCTTGAGGAGGCATAAAGGGAAAAGGGATAAGGTGCATTACCATCTGGGTGAATAAGCAGAAGTCTAGTGCTGGGTGTGGTAAGAAAGATGTCTGCAGATGGAAAACAGAGCAGCAGATTGGTTGCATTTATGTCCCTCTGAAAATCAGTTTGAAGCTTGGTTTCTAGTCTATTACCATCTCCAGGTAATTAAGAGATATTCCCTTGACTAGGAAAGGAAAGTGGAATATCACGAAATTCTGAGACCCCTTTGAAAAGGCAGTACATGGAGAAGTAAGAAAGTTAAAAAAATTATTTTATCAGCTCTTCACCTTTGGTGCTAAATTCATTCAACAAATATTTATTGAACACCTACTACAAGCCACACATTCCTTTAAGCCCTTGAGATACTTCAAGATCCCTGCCTTCCAGGAGCTTATATTTTAGATTCCAGATCTGCCATCCATCTTTGGCTTCTCTTTTCCTTCTTCATCTGTATTTGATATGCAACACCTATTCCAGGGATCAGAGCAAATGTCACGCTTTTTCTCACCAGAATGGCAGAAAAAAAGTCTGTGGATCCCTTGCTGCATAAGGCAGATGGTATTTCTAATTCCCGGTGGAACATCCCCTATGGATACAACAGAAGAGAGTTGACATTTAACTCATATAGTGCAGAGAATAGGAGATTACCCCAGCCCACAGCCAAGGATTACTGTATTCTGACAATGCTAAGTACTTTTGGACAAGTCCCAATGTAACCGAACTTTGGCTTCTTAGCTTTAAAACAGGAACGATAATTTATGTCTGATATGTTGCCAGGAGGATGATAGGGTGTGTTGTATGCATGCTCACCTGGCCCATCTAGGCCCTAAAAAGCCCATGCAGCTCTTAAATCAGGGTCCTCGAGCCTCCTGGTGAGAGATGTGCACTAGAAGGAAGCAAAGGGAGTTTTGGAAAACAGAAGTGGTCCAGAATGGGACAGGTCTTGGTCTCTAAGGAAAGTAGAAGTATTAACCCATTTTCAGCTTATGGCCCAATTTTTAGTTTTATGTCCTACAATGAAAAGGAGGAAATAAAACCTCTCTCCTCACCAGGACCTGTGGGCTTGTAAGTCACGAATGACCACCTGAATTTTTTATAACAACAGGACATTGTGCAAGAGATGGTTGGAAGAAAGATCTTACTTATGCCAGATCTGCAAATGCCACGTGCAATGACTTTAAACAGCAGCAGCAGCA
>NW_012118766.1:286103-288944 GCF_000951035.1 Colobus angolensis palliatus | reverse complement strand
CATGCTCACCTGGCCCATCTAGGCCCTAAAAAGCCCATGCAGCTCTTAAATCAGGGTCCTCGAGCCTCCTGGTGAGAGATGTGCACTAGAAGGAAGCAAAGGGAGTTTTGGAAAACAGAAGTGGTCCAGAATGGGACAGGTCTTGGTCTCTAAGGAAAGTAGAAGTATTAACCCATTCTCAGCTTATGGCCCAATTTTTAGTTTTATGTCCTACAATGAAAAGGAGGAAATAAAACCTCTCTCCTCACCAGGACCTGTGGGCTTGTAAGTCACGAATGACCACCTGAATTTTTTATAACAACAGGACATTGTGCAAGAGATGGTTGGAAGAAAGATCTTACTTATGCCAGATCTGCAAATGCCACGTGCAATGACTTTAAACAGCAGCAGCAGCAGCAACAACAACAACAACAACAACACAGCGTTGGTCTTGCGTGATTATGAAAACTCTTGCACAACATCCAACCTCCAAACGGGGCCTAGTCTCTGAGTCTGTATCGTTGCAGCCCTGTCACAGCCCGGAGCAGACAGCAAAGTGAAGAAGGTGGGGGGTCCATCTTTAGTCAAGACAGAAGAGCCCCCAGCCTGGAAGCGTGGAGACCTGGATTCTGGTCTTACGTCTTCCAATATCTCATTATGTCTCTCATAGACAACTCATTTAACTGGTTACACTTCAGCTTGCCCATCTGTAAAATGAGTTATATGAGCAAGCAGGGGGACTATTATAAGTTTGAAGACCTACTATGCCCATAATTATTCATGGCACAGTGGTAAATTAACACTTTCTCTGGACTTTGGTTTTCTTTCTGTAGAGTATGTGGCTGAGTGCTTCTCACTTGTATCACAGCAAACATACCCATTTGTCTTGTGTCAAGATCCTTGTAACACTTATTTAGCTTTAAAAAAAAACCTCACAGGGGAGGTCAAAACTGTCCAAGGCTGAGCCCCCCTGTGGCCCACCTGCACCCACTAACCACATACAGACACACCTCCACACTGTCCACACAGACACACACATAAATGGAATTCCTGCACGACCTTCCCCAGGGCTAACCAGGAGACATTTACCTGAGTTTGTTTGGACCAAACAGAAGAGAACAGCAAATAGAAAAAAGACCTTCATGTTTTAAGGTCCGTTGAACCTCCCTGCCCTCCCATGAAGGAGAGCAAATATGATGAATGACGGAATGAGATGGAGCGGAGAAGGCACAAAGTGGGACATTTATAGGTTTTTGGGAATATACTGACCAGTATGAGCGTATTTATCTGCTCTACTGAGTAAGGCTGTGGGCAGAAGGTTACTGACTACTCTTCCCTTTCTGCCCAAAAATAGACTGGCTTCCTGATATTCAGAGAAGCAGGGATCAACCAAGAATTCCACATACGGATGTTGAAGAGGAGAGTGAACCAACGCTGAGGTGTGGCTACTGAGTGCCAAGCGCTGTGCTAGGTGCTAGAGACATGGTTGTGTAAAGATACATTTTCTGCCTTCAGAAAGCTGCGGTGTCCACCACAGTTGAGCCGATAAATAGCTTATTTCCCAGCAACATGACTCCCACCTACCAACAGAAACATAGGCCCATGTGCATCAGGAGACATGTGCATGAACGCTCACTGTAGCACAGTTCCTTGCAGCCAAGAGAATGCAACCAAATAGTGTATTATGACAACAATAAAACACATAATGTATTTCCACACCACAACAAGAATAGAAAAACAAGAAGATGCGTACAACAACATGAATGAACCTCACAAACGCTATGCTGAAAGAAAGAAAAAAAAAAACCAGAGACAATGTACCACATTATTCCACAAATTTGGCAAAATTCATCTATTTGTGAAAGGCCAGGATGTTGTCCACTCTGGGGGAAGAGGACAGGGTCTTCTCTCTTTGACGAAGTTACCCCTGTTGGAGGTGACAGTCTAGTGAGGAATGCAGAGAGTCCTCGGGGACTGCGGGGCTGTGTCATCCTGGGCTGGATGCCAGGAGTTGTGAAAACAGAGTCTGCAAGGACACGATTTTTTGTGTGGGTTTATATAATGTGTGGTATTAAAACACACAGTTGATGAAGCTGCACATTTTGCCCCTATTTGATTTAAGTCCCAGGGTCACTTAGATTTATTTTCCTTAAAATTCTCTTGAGCAAAAGGGGAAAGTGAAAAGGATGTCTTCTACCCCCCTGGGCTTCATAACAATTGCTATTAGCTTCTTATTAATCCTTCCAGAGGTGTCCCAATATACGGAAGCAGAGATGAATCCACACCCCATTTTTATGTAGGCAATAACAGACTCTAGATATTATTCTGGCCTTGTCTATATTAATATCTTGCAGAGCTTTGTTATTCTTCAGAGCATCTTCATCATATTTCTGCAAGCTGTCTTCTGCCTTCTTTAACCTGTCTACAACAACCATATCTCACCATGAGTCTTACCTAAACATGGATTTCGAAAAAGAGACATCAAGCAGTGGCCTTGGACTTTCTGCATGGGTGAACAGTGCGAGCATGCCAAAGAGGCAGAGGCTAGGTGTTCCTTTTGAACTTTCCATCTCTGGAGAGATTAAGCAGGACAACGTGCCCTGGCAGGGATTCTGTGATTCACAGACCTTTCTGTACCTTGCAAAAGCACCTTTGAAGTTAGGACTTTAGGGGAAATTGGGCACTCCAAGCTGCTTTTGACCCTCTGCCAAAAAAAAAAAAGGTTACCTTAAATGTTAGCCATGTACTAATTGTAAAATAGTTATGAATATTTGTAGGGGTCCAACTCAGTACATTAAAAAATTGATTAAAATGTGAAATTCTTTCTCTGTGGAGCATTTGTTCTGAAGATATCTCTGAAAT
>NW_012118766.1:270064-286053 GCF_000951035.1 Colobus angolensis palliatus | reverse complement strand
GTTTTAAGGTCCGTTGAACCTCCCTGCCCTCCCATGAAGGAGAGCAAATATGATGAATGACGGAATGAGATGGAGCGGAGAAGGCACAAAGTGGGACATTTATAGGTTTTTGGGAATATACTGATCAGTATGAGCGTATTTATCCGCTCTACTGAGTAAGGCTGTGGGCAGAAGGTTACTGACTACTCTTCCCTTTCTGCCTAAAAATAGACTGGCTTCCTGATATTCAGAGAAGCAGGGATCAACCAAGAATTCCACATACGGATGTTGAAGAGGAAAGTGAACCAACGTTGAGGTGTGGCTACTGAGTGCCAAGCACTGTGCTAGGTGCTAGAGACATGGTTGTGTAAAGATATATTTTCTGCCTTCAGAAAGCTGCGGTGTCCACCACAGTTGAGCCGATAAATAGCTTATTTCCCAGCAACATGACTCCCACCTACCAACAGAAACATAGGCCCATGTGCATCAGGAGACATGTGCATGAATGTTCACTGTAGCACAGTTCCTTGCAACCAAGAGAATGCAACCAAATAGTGTATTATGACAACAATAAAACACATAATGTATTTCCACACCACAACAAGAATAGAAAAACAAGAAGATGCGTACAACAACATGAATGAACCTCACAAACGCTATGCTGAAAGAAAGAAAAAAAAAAACCAGAGACAATGTACCACATTATTCCACAAATTTGGCAAAATTCATCTATTTGTGAAAGGCCAGGATGTTGTCCACTCTGGGGGAAGAGGACAGGGTCTTCTCTCTTTGACGAAGTTACCCCTGTTGGAGGTGACAGTCTAGTGAGGAATGCAGAGAGTCCTCGGGGACTGCGGGGCTGTGTCATCCTGGGCTGGATGCCAGGAGTTGTGAAAACAGAGTCTGCAAGGACACGATTTTTTGTGTGGGTTTATATAATGTGTGGTATTAAAACACACAGTTGATGAAGCTGCACATTTTGCCCCTATTTGATTTAAGTCCCAGGGTCACTTAGATTTATTTTCCTTAAAATTCTCTTGAGCAAAAGGGGAAAGTGAAAAGGATGTCTTCTACCCCCCTGGGCTTCATAACAATTGCTATTAGCTTCTTATTAATCCTTCCAGAGGTGTCCCAATATACGGAAGCAGAGATGAATCCACACCCCATTTTTATGTAGGCAATAACAGACTCTAGATATTATTCTGGCCTTGTCTATATTAATATCTTGCAGAGCTTTGTTATTCTTCAGAGCATCTTCATCATATTTCTGCAAGCTGTCTTCTGCCTTCTTTAACCTGTCTACAACAACCATATCTCACCATGAGTCTTACCTAAACATGGATTTCGAAAAAGAGACATCAAGCAGTGGCCTTGGACTTTCTGCATGGGTGAACAGTGCGAGCATGCCAAAGAGGCAGAGGCTAGGTGTTCCTTTTGAACTTTCCATCTCTGGAGAGATTAAGCAGGACAACGTGCCCTGGCAGGGATTCTGTGATTCACAGACCTTTCTGTACCTTGCAAAAGCACCTTTGAAGTTAGGACTTTAGGGGAAATTGGGCACTCCAAGCTGCTTTTGACCCTCTGCCAAAAAAAAAAAAGGTTACCTTAAATGTTAGCCATGTACTAATTGTAAAATAGTTATGAATATTTGTAGGGGTCCAACTCAGTACATTAAAAAATTGATTAAAATGTGAAATTCTTTCTCTGTGGAGCATTTGTTCTGAAGATATCTCTGAAATCACTCATTTAAAAAAAAAAAGAAAAGCAGTTTCATTTGCCCCTTAGGGAAATTGGCTTCCACACCAAAATGATACCCTAACTTCAAGGATCCCAAGGAATAATGATAATTCTGAATGTATCCTGTGCATGGACAAAGTGGCTGTACGATACATGAATAATTGTTTGATAAAAACACTGAGTGTGTATATTCAAAAATTTGAGTCATTTTTTAAAAGTCACTAAGGCGATTTATAGATAAAACAATAAAATGCATATTTTATACTTTATATTCATTCTTTCTATTTATACTACACCTTATTCGGAAAGGATCCAAGGTAAAGCTGGATGGCATATTTTTTCCAGCAGTACAGTCACTAATCAAATCATTGTGAAATTATAGTTTAGAAAATTTCTGTATAGTTTGGAAACAATAGACTATGTTGGAAAATAAACTCATTTGGGGGAGAAATAAATTAATAGTATCAAATTTTATCACATACCTTCTCCTCCAGACTTGAATCCATTTCCAAATCACAGATCCAGAAAGCAATCCCCAAGGAACTATTTCGTGGATAATTCTGAAGAATAAGGCATATCATTTCAAAGAAATCAAAATAGAAAATCAACCTTATTGGCTAATTTTGTTGATATCTGGTCACAGGCTCATAGGTTCATTTAATTGCAGAGTTGAAAGGAAATAGAGTTCAATTTGTCTCTACATACAAGATAATTACTCTGATGTGCATCATACTCAGGAATGGAAAAGAAGAGTGTAAGGACAAGAGAGGAAAAATACATTTGGGTTTGCAAACATTTGAAAGTAGAAAAAATGTTTTTATATTTTAAAAAAACTTGATACAATTCAACAACAAAAAGGCAAACAACACATTTAAAAATGGACAAAGGACTTAAATAGATTTTTCCAAAGAAGAAATTCAAATGGCCAGCAAGCACACGAAAGATGCTCAATGTCATTAGTCATTAGAAAAATGCAAATCAAAACCACAATGAGATATCACTTCACATCTACTAGGATGGTCATAAAAAAAAATAAAACTTCAAAAGCGGTGGCTCACCCCTGGAATCCCAGCACTTTGAGAGGCCAAGGTGGGCGGATCACAAGGTCAGGAGTTCCAGACCAGCATAGCCAATATGGTGAAACCCTGTCTCTACTAAAAATACAAAAATTAGCGAGGCAATTAGCCGGGCGTGGTGGCGGGCACCTGTAGTCCCACATACTCGGGAGACTGAGGCACGAGAATCACTTGAACCCCGGAGGCGGAGCTTGCAGTGAGCCGAGATTGCGCCACTGCACTCTAGCCTGGGCGACAGAGCTAGACTCTGTCTCAAAACGAAACAAAACGAAACAAAATTTCCGAAAACAGCAAGTGTTGGTGAGGATGTGGAGCAACTGTAACCTTCATATGTTGCTGGTGGGAATGTACAGTGGTGCAGCTGCTGTGGAAAAGTCTGGCATTTCCTCAGGAAGTTAAACATGAGTTCCCAATATGGCGTAGCAATTTGACTCCTAGGTGTATACATACAAGCAGTGAAAATAGGTGTTCAAACCACAACTTGTACATAAGTGTAGTAGTGTTCATAGTAGAATTAGTCACCACTGTTCAATGGTGGAAGCAATCCAAATGTGCATCAATTGATGAATGCATAAGCAAAGTGTGGCACGTCCATACAATGCGATATTATTCGGTCACAAAAGAAAAAGAAGTACTGCCACATTCTCCAATATGGAGGAACCTTGAAAATCTCAGATTAAGTAAAATAAGCTAGGCGCAAAATACCACATGTTGTATAATTTCATATATATGAAATGTGTACAGCTGGCAAATCCAGTGGCTGCTTACTGGTGTCTCCTTTCGGGATGATGAAAAAGCTAGCTGGGGGTTCTCCCCACTTGTTTATCCTCATGGACAATGCTAATGTTTCTCCTCTTGCTCCAGAGATTTTTTTTTTTTTTTTTTTTGGTCTTTCAAGAAAGAGGCAGGGTTTGTGTTAATGAATTTAATCTCTCTTTATGAAGGCAGACTAACTTTCCATTTTGGTCTTATTATTTGTTTCCATTTTGGTCTTATCAACTAAGGGAGATTCCCTGGGTGCAGAAGGTCATTTTCCATGACCCAAAGAGGTAAGGATAAGCCAGGTGAGAGCAGGTCAACCCTGCAGGGTTGCAGTGACCACCACATGTAGGGACAGGAAGCAAAGACTAGAAGTGACCATTATTTATGTCATGCGAGGTGCAATGGGGTAGAATTGACTGAGCCTGCCCACCTGTCCTTTGTCCCGCAGACCTCAGGCATTGAGGAGAAGACAGGTTTCTTGATGACAGGGACGCTCTGGGCAATGGATGAGTCAGAAGGATCAAATCCCAGGGAAAGCTACTGGGGTGCAGGGGAGGGAAAGACACTGGGCGGAAGGTGGGCGTGCAGAGTGGAATACAAGGCAGTCAGGTGTGCTGCAGTGGGTTCTGAGACAGCCTCCAGCAAGCTCCTGTCTAAGGACCTCTTCCCACTGCGGTACAGCTGGTGGCCATAAAACGTCAGCAGGGCTCCGGGGCCTGTACTAAAAAGCTGCTGTGAGAAGAACAAAGAATGCATAACTAATGGAATTGCTGACTCAGGACTGACCTTGAGAACCCATTATATTTATTCAGTTGTCTCCAAGCAGGATGGCAAATTATTTTTTTTAATGACTGTAATTTTTATTTATTTTTATTTTATTTAACTTTAAATTCTGGGATACATGTGCAGAACGTGCAAGTTTGTTACATAGATATGCACGTGCCATGGTGGTTTGCTGCACCTATCAACCTGTCATCTATGTTCTCATCCCCGCATGCATTAGGTATTTGTCCTAATGCTCTCCCTCCCCTTGTCCCCAACCCAGCACTGACCAAAGAATGAGAGGAAATATTATATTATAATACCGAAGAATGAGAGGAAAATAAAATCAGTTTCTACCTGTTTTTTATGAATCCCAGATAGGCTCCAAAATCTCTCTGGGTAACATGCTTTAATGTCATATCATCTTTTTTAAAATTTTTTATTTATTTTTTACTCACCACTATACAAACAAGGAGTCTTATCATCTTACTGCCCAGGAAGTGCTTTCTTATGTTAAATCTGTGAGTTTCTGGGTGCAACTTAAGTCTACAACAGAATGTCTTTGCCTATAATTAAGGGATATATTTGTAAATACATATATATTTATTTTTAGGCACATTAATTTTGTTCTTACAAGTGTATATTTAAATTTTAAGAGTAATTCAATAACTTGATGATATTTTTAAAGGTATAAATGTCTAAAAATCGCCAACAATTTTAACATTAGAAACTTTATTGTTTTTGAACATACTTCTCACAGTTAATTTTATATCGAATATGTGAACATTGGTATCATAATTTTTAGGACAGATATGTATTTTGAAAATGTAATACATTTTAATGGTTTTTCACTGTGTTATATTTATGATACCTAAGGAATATGTAATATCTCTGAGTAGGTGTATTATGCTTTGCTGATATAGTGGTCTATTTTGAATATTTTAGAGTTTTTTAGGTTTCTCAATTTTTTTTTTATTTCCTAGGATGATTTCTGAGCAGAATAACTGAAACAATGGGAATACGTATTTTATGTCTTACATACATATTAAGATTGCTTTACGAAGAGGTTATTTAAATTACCACTGCTTCTGGTTTTGTATGTAAGTACTAGTTTCACATACCTTCATTATTGCTGGGTGTCAGCCCCATGTGAGTGTGCCCGTATGTAAGTTGATTAAGGAACAGCTTTGTTCAGAAAAGAAGCCTGGAAAGGTGGCATTCTGTAAAGGGCTCTGTGTACCTAGCTTTATCCTATGCTGAGCCCCGGGATCCTGATTGTTACCCAGATACTTGTATTTAGGTTGGTGCAAAACTAATTGCGGTTTTGACCATTATTTTCAATGGCAAAAACTGCAATTAGTTTTGTAGCAACCTCATAAATAACAATATTTGCAGGAATTTTTAATTTATGGGAATTAAAGAAAGCTGCAAAGAGAATAATGAGCTCAAAGTTTTGTGATGTGCAGTTTATTATTAATTAACTTGAGTTTAAAGTAATTACACTGATGAAGATTTTACGGACAGGTTAGGCAAATATCATTATTTCTTCCCTATGTATTTATTAAAGATATCCATGAAACTTCTTTTAAGTAGAGATACTCTACAGAAAATTTTAAGACAAACAGCAGATTCTACCCACATTGATTCTTTGCCACCTCTCAAGCCTACCCTACCAAAGCAATCCTCCACAGCTGGTCTGCGTGAGCAAGTAGATGTTAGCAGTCAGTGTAAAACTAGCAGAAGTGAAATCAGCACTTTTAACTGGAAGAGACTTAACTGAACTGTAATTTGTGCTATGTCAATGGGAAAATGCAGTTTTTAAAAAATCAATGTGTATTCCTAATGAGATTTGAGAAACTATGGTCAGCAAAATGAGAATTAGGTCCCACGAGAAAGTCACACGTTGAGAAAGAAAAAGACTATTTGCAAATATAAGACTCTTTAAAAATAAATAAAAATCTAATAACAGAACCTCAAAATCCAAAAATAGTAAAAAAAAAAAAAAATAGGGCTCTACAGAAAGAGAAACTGATATAAAAATAATTATCTGCAAAGTAGAGAACAAAAGGGAAAAGCATGAAAATTATGGTTGAAAGATAATGAGAGGACATTTCATGGATAACTGGGGTTTAAGCAGGAGGCATTCCAGAGAAAAGGAAGATAACTGATGGAGGAAATAATATGTAAGGTTAGATATAAAAGGAGCACATATACATGGATAAGAATAAAGTAGTAACCGGGCTGGGTACAGTGGTTCACGCCTGTAATCCCAGCACTTTGGGAGGCTGAGGTGGGCGGATCACCTGAGGTCAGGAGTTCAAGACCAGCCGGCAACATGCAGAAACCCCATCTCTACTAGAAATACAAAATTAGCTGGGTGTGGTGGTGCACACCTGTAATCCCAGCTATTTAGGTAGGCTGAGGCAGGAGAATCGCTTGAACCCAGGAGGCAGAGGTTGCGGTGAGCTGAAATAGTGCCATTGCACTCCAGCCTGGGCAATAAGAGTGAAACTCCATCCAAAAATAATAAATAAATAAAAATAAATAAATAAAGTGTAACCCAATAAATTATTAAATTTTACAGAAGAGAAAAATGATCAATAAACAAATGAAAAAATGCTCAACTACACAGTAATCAAGGATGTGCCAGACTGACGTCTGCAAGATGGTGGAATCAGAGGCTCCAGCCTTTCCTTCCTTCCACAGATACACCAAAGAAATAGCAACACACAGATCAGTTCTTGCTGAGAGAAAGCCAAAGACTAGTTGAAAGACTACTATACATCAAGCAACTGAGAAAATATTCGTGTGAAAAGAGGTGGGAAGAGCTGAGACACACTCCCAGGACAGTCCCTATCCCAGGCATAGCACCTTACAATTAATCGGTAAGGAAGTCCCAACTCCTAGCTTCTCCCTGAAGAGTGAAGGCTTTGGACCACACATATAGTACCCTGACCTTTATGCTTCCCACTCAGGGATTTGGCTCCTAAATCGCTCAGCTTGGGGTTGATAGAGCTGGCATCTGCAGGTCTCCCTAAACCACAGATGCCAAAGAGATGGTTGGACACAGATTTGCAAGCACTTTTGGCAGCTGTCTCCCTGGGCTCGGGCCAGAGCAGGCAGTCAAATGCCCACCTCCCGGTTTCTACCTGCAAGGGCTTTATCTACCCATTTTCCCATCTGCTGCCTGAGGGTTGACTTCTGGGTCTGCATCTGGGAGCCAAAGGGGCAGGGTAAACAGTAGACCTGTGGGAGCCTGAACAGAGATATAGATAGGCACTGTGCCTGCTCCTCCCTACTAGCTCCAGCAAAACATCCAGGTCTCCAACTTCTCCCTAGAAGGAGAATACATCAAGCATAGTTTTATAGCTGCCACCTGGGGGACTGGCTCCTAAATTACTTATCTCTGGAAGTGAATGTGAGGCAGGAGAATTGCAGAGGAAACTGGAAGTTGGATAAAGGGCAGAATGAATAAAAGCAGAAACAGAAGCAAGGTGAAGGGGTGGGTGAGCAAGAAGCAATATAAGAGGCAGAAGTGAAGCAGCCAAAACAAAAAGTAAGATAAAGAAGAGAGCAAGGACCCCATGGCCAGCAAGATCCAGACCAAACCAGCAAGGGGCAGCTCTTCAGAGATAGGCATGCGCGTTAAAGAGAAAAAGTATGCTTAACAGGACCCCGTATGATAATCAGCTCATTAAAGCGCATGCATATGGATTGCATATCATACATGTACTTAAAATTATAGGCTGGAGACAACACACAAGCCTGCAGAGGCTAAAGTAACTAAGCAACACACCTATCAATCAAAAGGCAAGCGCTGCCTAAAAACAAGGCAGCCTTGCCAACAGAAGGAAAAAAAAACACAAAAAAAGACCCAAGTGCACCGAAGTCATGCTGATCCCATTTGGCAGAAGTCAGCCCACTCTCCCCTCTCCGGGAGTGTAATACTGTGCTTCACACACTTTTGCTGCTTGCTTTGCTCTTTGAGTATCACATCCAGTTCTTTGTTCAGGACACCAAAAGCCTGGAAATGCACAGCACCATCGGGTCATAGATGGGGCTCTGCGTTTTGTGTCTTCTAAGGCCACGAAAAACAAACGGGTAGTTTTAAAGGGGCACAAGAGGACTTCCAGTGGGTATTCTTCCAGGTTTAGCACAAAGAGAACGGGCCGTAACTCCCAGCTCCCAGTTTCTCCCCGGAAGGCATTTGCCTGCACACTCTCAGCCGCTGCTAGAGAACAGGGCTTGGAACCGGCCTGCACCGAGTTGCTGATGGGGCTGAGGAAGAATGGGTTTGACCACACACCTAACATCCTGACTACATTCCACAGTACTGAGAACAGAATGGACTCCATTGCACAGACCCTAGAATAGAAGTAGGTATTCAAAAAATAGTTTTTAAATAAAAGAACAAATTATTTGAATTCTTTCCAATGAAAGTTTATTACATCCACATTTACTAGCACAAATTGTGTGAGTTTGAAAATTCTGTTCGTGTCAAGCTATGTCATCTTCTTTAAGATCATGGATAGCATTTTTTGTCATTTATTTTGCCACAAGAAAATATTTGAACCGTCTGGCACAAGTGGCAATACCTCCGCTCCCCGCTGCTCAGACACCTCCGCAAAAAACCTGCACCTGGTTGGACAACGTGGCTCAGGAGAACAGGTAAGTGGCAGAGCTTTGTTTCTGTATCAGCGACATCGGTTTTAATGTAAACAGCACGCATCTTTCTTTTTAGAGCAGTAGCCTACTTGCGTTTCCAGGTAATTACAGTATTCTTGACAGAAGCCTTCACTTCTCTTGCAGTCGACAATTTTTAAATCTGATGCAGCTTCTGCATTAAAAAAAAAAAAAAAAAGCCAACATTAGCTTCTTAAGACCATCTCCAGAATCAAACTGTGGTCATTTCAGCCCTGAGGGACAGGGTGGAGTGGCACGGATATGAAACAGCTGTCCATAGTTAATAGCTTCAAGTTCCAAACTAAAACATCAGCTCTGGATGTATAGCTCTTCCCCGCTAAATCTCCTCTAACCAAAGGAAGGAATAATCCTGTCTCATAGGAATACTGTTAGACTAAATAACACCTGCCTACTATTGCACCTGTTTATAGTTGTTGTGCAATAATTGAGTTTTCTTTTTCCCTTCCCTTGGGAGGAGATCCAGATGAATGAGTCCTTTGGAACTGAGGGCCAATTAGAAAGGGATGGGAGGTGGGGTAGGATACTGCAGGTGTCAAATTCGGCAGGACTTTATTTGCTGGACGTCACAGCAATTTGCCAACACCCTCCTGTCTTTCTTACCCTTGCTCACTGAGCTGCTAACCTAGTTCTCCCTGTCTTACGATCAGCAAAGAGCTTGGGGTTAAAGAAGCATCTTGGAAACTACAGGCTCCTCCAGGCGCTTCTGGATTTGTAATTGGTCCTGTCCGGGGGTTTGGGGGCTGACCAGAAGCCTGGCCCTTCTGGAAGAGTCCAGAAGGGTGGCTGGAGACTCAATTGTCCCTTGAAATTTCCTGCTACCCCCTCGCCTAAGTAGACTGACAATACAGTCTATTCTCTGCCCCCATCCTCGGGAAGCATTTTCCAGACTGCAATGGGCACCTGGCACTCAGCAGGTATTCAGTAAATTCCTGTGGGGTGGAACGACCTCCAGAGCTAACGGCATGGGGTTGCAACCCGGTGCGAAGCCACGTTTCCACCAGTGTCTCCTCTGGCTCCTGTTCTTGGAGGACGTCAGCAATTAGACGTGGCCTCAGATAATTTGCCTTTTGGTCCCTCAAAACTTCCATGTTCCACGAGGCCCTCAGTGATCCAGCCCCAGGGGAAGCTGTGAGACCCCGGGGCCTCCCTGACTGGCAGGGCAGCCCAACGCACCCACACCATGTCTTCCTCAAACGATGACTGCTCACCCGCCCCGACCAGCACAGACACCTTCCCATCCATTTGTTCCCTTTACATCTCCCCAGTGGATGCACTTGTTTCCCGTGTTGGCCCCCGACTCACCTTGGTAAGGGGGGATGCGCCGTATTATGAGGTCCCGTTTCACTGGGTGGTGTAGCAGCTGAGACCCGTTTGTGCCTCGCCCAGTGGCTCCTTCCCGGAGTTCTCTGAGAGCCTCGGTGGCTGAGTGGTTAACATGTCTGGCTTGGGACAATCCTGTGCAAGTGGAAACACATGGCTGAAGGTGCTCTGAGGCCTCCACCTGGAAGACCCGTCAGCATGAGGTACCTACACTCTACCAGGTGAGTGAGTGTGGGTGACTGGGTGGGGGAGTTGGGAGGGATGCTAGTGTTCCATGTGTGTGCACATTTGTGCACATGTGTTGTATGCACCTGTGTGTAGAGAGAGGAGAAGGTGAATGATATGTAAGAAATGTATGCCCTGAACAGTGAGTCTGAGCACCTCCTCAAAGCCAGCGCAGCCAGAGAATTTATTTCAAGTGTCACGAATGCAGTTGTTAAGATTCCCTAAAATGTAATATTCTTCTCTGTAAGGAATATTCTTCTCTGTAAGGGAAAGGGGAATGTTAAAAGGATAAGAAAATGGAGTCGGGGTGGGACCCTCTCCCCTGGGAAGCAAGTGCCATCAGCCAATTCAGAGTGCCATTTATGAACCCAGTTCAGAGACCCAAAGCTCCACCAGGAATGTGTGCTCCCAGGACTTCGTCTCTCCCTGCCCAGCCTGAACTCCCATACCCCAGATGACCATTGCAGAGAGATTCTAGCACCCACGCCTGGGTCACTTTTCCATTTTACCTGGAAACAGCAGAGCCACAAGGAGAAGGCTGGTGAAGAACGGGAGCGATCGTTGCCTCATGTCTGCCAAGAGGACTGCAAGCCAGAAAGCACCCCGGGTGGGTGGGCAGGCAGCAGGGCTCCTTTGATGGAGTGGGGCTGTGTGTGTGGGCCCGGAGCGTGGGAAGAGCGGTGCCCCAGAATGACTTCTCATTCTTAAAGGACAATGTGGACGTGCTACTATCGCACTGCTGGTGGAACACACACTTGAGCCGCGTATTTCAGGAAGTAATTAATATGCCTGAATGCCTTGGATGGGTTTGGTGAATAAGGAAGAACAGAGAGAAAGTAACAGAAAGATGAAGGCATGGAGGGGCAGAACAAACATGAATTAACATAAAGTTGCCAATGTTCTCAAATGCTTCTCAAAAGCCCCCTGATGTTCATCAGAACAGGGACATAAATAAACTGCCATGTTGATTCTATCCTGTCTGCCAAACGTTTTTATTTTAGTGTTAAAAAATCATCCATAAGACATACAACAAAACCAGTAGGACCTGGTTTTACAAACTCTCCCTTCCTGAAGTTATACAGAGAGTTCCAAGGCTGCTCAAAATGTTATTTTCTTGTTCTTCTCCTTCCTGAGTCTCTCTCTCCCGTTTCTTGGTCCCCTCCACTTCTCCTTCCTCGCTTTGGACCCCCTTCCTTTCTATTTTAACTTAAATTTGAGTTGTCTTGATTTTTTTCTCCCCTTTCCATTCTCTTTGCCCCCAGACACCTCCTGTTGATGTCACTGGGTCCAATTCAATTCTTTAAAAAAAAAATCTATGTTTGAGCCTTGGTTTTCTCCTCTCATAATATCCAAGCAGAGGGCTTGTCTTCCCTTCTCCTTCATCTCTTTAAACATTTTAACCAAGTGTGTGTGTTTCTTATTTGGCTGCATGAGCTCAGACATACATGTAACCCAGACAGGCTGCTCTGGACTTAACTAAAGGGATGAAGGCTTTGGTTGAAGAGTTTTGTATTCACCTAATATCCAATATAACATCAGCGATATCTGGAAAAGATAGTACTTTTCTCATATGTCTCATTTGCACGTACATTTTAATCTAGACAGAGAAAACAACTTAGGTCATTTTTGTAAATAAAAATACTTATTCTCTACCTGGAGAAAGCTGGAAGCAAATGGAGAAAGAGGCAGCAATGACAATAGAGACCTGGGCATCCAGGGAAGCACCAACGAAGGACAGAAGGTTTGCAGCTGCAGACAGGTGCGCACAGCAGCTGCCCCGGCAGCACAATGCGGAGGCCACTATCTTTTGGGTCTCAGGACAGATTCTCCACTGCAAAGCACGAGGTGCTGGTCAGGGAGAGCAGAAGCATCATTCACATCCTTTCACTTCAAGGAATTAGGAAGTCTTCCAATTCCAGGAGCACAAGGGGACATTGCGGAGACAGGGGACAACTGGCCCATGATAAGTTTCTTTAATCACTTACTGCATCAAATTCTGACAATTGGATGTTGGAAGAACATAGATGGCCAAGAAACGAGGTAGACAGCTGCTGCTACCTCAACCCTAAATGAAGATTTATTCGCTTATCTATGTATTCTGGGTATTTTTTATACTCTAGTTCAATAGCAATTTCTTACAGTTGTATTTGTAATTATTTAAACTTGGAATGTGGATCTTTTATAAAAGTGATCGAAATTTTGGAATATATTGGTAATTTATTTCTACATATTTTTATCTTCTCTACAAAAGGAAAGCAAAAAAAAAAGGAACCAATTCCACTATTCAGATATTAATAGTAATGAATCATTAATCAAAATCATGACTCAGGGGGCGCTGTTTCAGAATCCAGCCTCTAGAAAGCAAAACAACAGAACACTAGGATGCCAAGCCAAACCCAGGGCTCTTCAGGGAAGACCACGATGCAAGTCATCAATGACGATGAGATAGCTTTGCTTTCTGCTTGTTATTGTCTCTCTGGCCACCACGGCTGGTGGCGCCAATTAAAGTCTGTAGAAGTCCCTTGCTTTGCTCTATGTTTACACTGGGAAGTGCAAGATGGCCTCTCTTGGCAAGGCATCAAATTAAATTTTAAAAGGAGGCAAAAAATAATTTTAGCACAGGGTCAGCAGTTGGGTCTGTGTGTGTAAGTGTTGTTGGGCAAAATGGCCATGTGGCAGGAGGGGAAATCAAGGTACAAGTCAGATAAGTCACCTTCCCAAGGTCACCTGCTGAACAGTAGAGGTGGGATTCCAGGCTTTGTGTATTTGTACATGCTGCTGTGCTGCCTCTGAGTTGCACTTGAGATGTGGTGTCTAGGCCTGGTCTTGCGTAATATCCTGGCCAATGTTGGGAAAACACTAGTCCCTCTGAACCTTAGTAACAATGCCTAAGAGGGGAGGATGATGACACTTACCATGCCTAATTCAAGAGTTTATGGTGAGGATCAAAGGAGATTATGTGTTAGAAGTATTTTATAAAATATGAAATATGAGAATAATGAAAAGGGTCTAAAACAATATAAGAATAAAATAAATGTCACATTGTCTTATAGCGTGTTCTGTATGTTGCATTTGGAATGTGACATCCTTGGTGGTGGTTCAGAAGTTTCTTCTTTTCCTGTAATTGTAGTGATGAGATCTAGGGGCTTGCCCAGATATACACTCAATTTTCAGCACAATATTTTATAGATGGAATAGAAGCACACATCACCATCTATGCAAGAGGCCTTGGAGGTAAACAACCTGAGGCAGTGTGTGGGCCTTCCCGGATCCAGATTCTAATAAAGCAATTCTTAAAAAGGCACTTCTGAAATGCTCAGGGTCATTTGAATACAGATTGACTATTAAATTGTATTAAGGAACAAGTGTTGATTTTTTTTCCAGGGATGATAATAGTATTGGGGTTCTATTTTACAAAATGAGTTGTTTCCCCCCTGAGTTGCACCTTCTGAAGTATTTTCAAAAGGGCATCTTTGAAATAATTTATTTTTATTTGAGATAATCTAGGAGAGGGTCTTATTAAGGGATGAAATAAGACTAACCACATGTTGAGGCCGAGTGATGGCTATGCGAAGGACCATTACACGGTTTTGGCAGAAAGGGCACAATCCAGCCTCAGTTTCCACCCTGAAAAGGTGAGGATGATGCCGCTTACCATGACTAGCAGCTCATACATGGCATTATGTCCTTCTATTAGGAAGCACAGGGTAGCAGGTTGTCTTTCTGGCTTATTTTAATTGCTGTTGACATTCCTTGGCTAGATCCCTGTCTCCCTATGTGTTTGCAAAATAGTGACACTCCTCATTTATTAGCTGGACTACTTTTGAGGAGAGAAGCTTTTGACTACCTTGAAATTTGGTTTGGACGAGAAAGGCAGGCAGGCCAAATGTTCATCAGTCCCGTTTCTTTATCAGTTTTCAGGATCAAGAATCCACAGCTCAGCGCAGGGCTGCTCTCTGCTGCCCTCTGCTGCATGGGACTCTCCACAGACACCCACTTGATCAATCCCTTAAGTTCCGGTGGGTTCCCAAGCTTGTCATCACACATCACTTCTTTTGTTTTTCTCCTCAGAGGTCTGTGTTTTGAAATACAGTGTATTCTAAACAAGGCACACTTAACATTGATTTACTTTCCATTTTAATTAACAAAAGACGTATACAACTTCTGAGCAAAACTTTTGATCAGAAAAGAAAACCAGCATTATCAGAATAAAAATGATGTTTCTCTGCAGTTTATAGCTGATTAGGTAGACATATTTTTGGTTCAACTTATGCAGTGTTGAAACCCATGATTAACCTCCAATACTATTCTCCATTATCACAACCAGAGGGGCTTTCCAGGCTGTATTCTTCTTCAATCTCCTATATTGGCTTTGCATTGAGTGGAAGCTCAGCAAACGTTGTTTGATAACTGAATCCGTGGTTGCAATGGGGATGCCCTTGCTGCAAGGCCACAGGAAGGAAAGCTACTGAGGTCCTGCTTCCAGCGACTCTAGGGACCAGCACTACTGCGTTTCAGGGTTTTGTACGATTCAGTAAACTCTCATCCCATTTTCTCAAACAGCATGCATAGGAGTTGGGACATCTTCCAATTTTGTATTCTTCGCTTCGACATTTCTTCCGGCAGCGGGCAGTCCCATAACCACATATTCTGTCCAATTCAAATTCACTTCTCACTAGATAACAGGATATGGCACTGTGATTAATTGCGCACTGGCACCAAAAGGCAAGGCTTTGGCAGAAGGTGTTTTCGGAGGGGGATAGAGAATGCTAGTCATGGTGGTGGCAGTTTTCCTGCACCCCCATCCTCCTCCACTTTCCTAGACGATCGACTTGGCCCTCTGATTCCCAATTTATTTGAAAATACACATCAGTCCATGTCACACCTATTTTCAAAATTCCTACAACAGTTTACTATGGTTTTTTGATTAAATCTCACCAAGCCTCTTACTGGGTCTCCAAAGCAATCATGATCTGATCTTGGGCCACTTCTTCAAACTCATGCTATTCCACTGTGGCCCTCACTCTGTCCATGATACCCTCTCCAGCCTCCCTTCTGTTCCGTATGAGCTAACTCTTTGCTGTCCTAGTACCTTCACGGGCACTGTCCCCTCCACCTGGAAGGTTTTTCATGGATTCTTTGAACTTTTATGTCTCAACCTTAAGATCCCAATATTGGGCAAATCTTTCTCTGTCCTATTCATGTATTTAAATGCCCCAAAACTATTTTTCTCCCTATGTATTTGTTACTCTTTTATATCACCTATCACAAGTTGTAGCTATATATCTATGTATCTATATATAGAGAGATAGATAGATACATATATGTAGAGAGAGGGAAAGAGAGAGATACATACATACTTAGATATAGACATAGCTATAGATACGTGTATATGTATGTATATTTTATTATTTGGTGTTCTCA
>NW_012118766.1:258923-266969 GCF_000951035.1 Colobus angolensis palliatus | reverse complement strand
CTGCAGGTGTCAAATTCGGCAGGACTTTATTTGCTGGACGTCACAGCAATTTGCCAACACCCTCCTGTCTTTCTTACCCTTGCTCACTGAGCTGCTAACCTAGTTCTCCCTGTCTTACGATCAGCAAAGAGCTTGGGGTTAAAGAAGCATCTTGGAAACTACAGGCTCCTCCAGGCGCTTCTGGATTTGTAATTGGTCCTGTCCGGGGGTTTGGGGGCTGACCAGAAGCCTGGCCCTTCTGGAAGAGTCCAGAAGGGTGGCTGGAGACTCAATTGTCCCTTGAAATTTCCTGCTACCCCCTCGCCTAAGTAGACTGACAATACAGTCTATTCTCTGCCCCCATCCTCGGGAAGCATTTTCCAGACTGCAATGGGCACCTGGCACTCAGCAGGTATTCAGTAAATTCCTGTGGGGTGGAACGACCTCCAGAGCTAACGGCATGGGGTTGCAACCCGGTGCGAAGCCACGTTTCCACCAGTGTCTCCTCTGGCTCCTGTTCTTGGAGGACGTCAGCAATTAGACGTGGCCTCAGATAATTTGCCTTTTGGTCCCTCAAAACTTCCATGTTCCACGAGGCCCTCAGTGATCCAGCCCCAGGGGAAGCTGTGAGACCCCGGGGCCTCCCTGACTGGCAGGGCAGCCCAACGCACCCACACCATGTCTTCCTCAAACGATGACTGCTCACCCGCCCCGACCAGCACAGACACCTTCCCATCCATTTGTTCCCTTTACATCTCCCCAGTGGATGCACTTGTTTCCCGTGTTGGCCCCCGACTCACCTTGGTAAGGGGGGATGCGCCGTATTATGAGGTCCCGTTTCACTGGGTGGTGTAGCAGCTGAGACCCGTTTGTGCCTCGCCCAGTGGCTCCTTCCCGGAGTTCTCTGAGAGCCTCGGTGGCTGAGTGGTTAACATGTCTGGCTTGGGACAATCCTGTGCAAGTGGAAACACATGGCTGAAGGTGCTCTGAGGCCTCCACCTGGAAGACCCGTCAGCATGAGGTACCTACACTCTACCAGGTGAGTGAGTGTGGGTGACTGGGTGGGGGAGTTGGGAGGGATGCTAGTGTTCCATGTGTGTGCACATTTGTGCACATGTGTTGTATGCACCTGTGTGTAGAGAGAGGAGAAGGTGAATGATATGTAAGAAATGTATGCCCTGAACAGTGAGTCTGAGCACCTCCTCAAAGCCAGCGCAGCCAGAGAATTTATTTCAAGTGTCACGAATGCAGTTGTTAAGATTCCCTAAAATGTAATATTCTTCTCTGTAAGGAATATTCTTCTCTGTAAGGGAAAGGGGAATGTTAAAAGGATAAGAAAATGGAGTCGGGGTGGGACCCTCTCCCCTGGGAAGCAAGTGCCATCAGCCAATTCAGAGTGCCATTTATGAACCCAGTTCAGAGACCCAAAGCTCCACCAGGAATGTGTGCTCCCAGGACTTCGTCTCTCCCTGCCCAGCCTGAACTCCCATACCCCAGATGACCATTGCAGAGAGATTCTAGCACCCACGCCTGGGTCACTTTTCCATTTTACCTGGAAACAGCAGAGCCACAAGGAGAAGGCTGGTGAAGAACGGGAGCGATCGTTGCCTCATGTCTGCCAAGAGGACTGCAAGCCAGAAAGCACCCCGGGTGGGTGGGCAGGCAGCAGGGCTCCTTTGATGGAGTGGGGCTGTGTGTGTGGGCCCGGAGCGTGGGAAGAGCGGTGCCCCAGAATGACTTCTCATTCTTAAAGGACAATGTGGACGTGCTACTATCGCACTGCTGGTGGAACACACACTTGAGCCGCGTATTTCAGGAAGTAATTAATATGCCTGAATGCCTTGGATGGGTTTGGTGAATAAGGAAGAACAGAGAGAAAGTAACAGAAAGATGAAGGCATGGAGGGGCAGAACAAACATGAATTAACATAAAGTTGCCAATGTTCTCAAATGCTTCTCAAAAGCCCCCTGATGTTCATCAGAACAGGGACATAAATAAACTGCCATGTTGATTCTATCCTGTCTGCCAAACGTTTTTATTTTAGTGTTAAAAAATCATCCATAAGACATACAACAAAACCAGTAGGACCTGGTTTTACAAACTCTCCCTTCCTGAAGTTATACAGAGAGTTCCAAGGCTGCTCAAAATGTTATTTTCTTGTTCTTCTCCTTCCTGAGTCTCTCTCTCCCGTTTCTTGGTCCCCTCCACTTCTCCTTCCTCGCTTTGGACCCCCTTCCTTTCTATTTTAACTTAAATTTGAGTTGTCTTGATTTTTTTCTCCCCTTTCCATTCTCTTTGCCCCCAGACACCTCCTGTTGATGTCACTGGGTCCAATTCAATTCTTTAAAAAAAAAATCTATGTTTGAGCCTTGGTTTTCTCCTCTCATAATATCCAAGCAGAGGGCTTGTCTTCCCTTCTCCTTCATCTCTTTAAACATTTTAACCAAGTGTGTGTGTTTCTTATTTGGCTGCATGAGCTCAGACATACATGTAACCCAGACAGGCTGCTCTGGACTTAACTAAAGGGATGAAGGCTTTGGTTGAAGAGTTTTGTATTCACCTAATATCCAATATAACATCAGCGATATCTGGAAAAGATAGTACTTTTCTCATATGTCTCATTTGCACGTACATTTTAATCTAGACAGAGAAAACAACTTAGGTCATTTTTGTAAATAAAAATACTTATTCTCTACCTGGAGAAAGCTGGAAGCAAATGGAGAAAGAGGCAGCAATGACAATAGAGACCTGGGCATCCAGGGAAGCACCAACGAAGGACAGAAGGTTTGCAGCTGCAGACAGGTGCGCACAGCAGCTGCCCCGGCAGCACAATGCGGAGGCCACTATCTTTTGGGTCTCAGGACAGATTCTCCACTGCAAAGCACGAGGTGCTGGTCAGGGAGAGCAGAAGCATCATTCACATCCTTTCACTTCAAGGAATTAGGAAGTCTTCCAATTCCAGGAGCACAAGGGGACATTGCGGAGACAGGGGACAACTGGCCCATGATAAGTTTCTTTAATCACTTACTGCATCAAATTCTGACAATTGGATGTTGGAAGAACATAGATGGCCAAGAAACGAGGTAGACAGCTGCTGCTACCTCAACCCTAAATGAAGATTTATTCGCTTATCTATGTATTCTGGGTATTTTTTATACTCTAGTTCAATAGCAATTTCTTACAGTTGTATTTGTAATTATTTAAACTTGGAATGTGGATCTTTTATAAAAGTGATCGAAATTTTGGAATATATTGGTAATTTATTTCTACATATTTTTATCTTCTCTACAAAAGGAAAGCAAAAAAAAAAGGAACCAATTCCACTATTCAGATATTAATAGTAATGAATCATTAATCAAAATCATGACTCAGGGGGCGCTGTTTCAGAATCCAGCCTCTAGAAAGCAAAACAACAGAACACTAGGATGCCAAGCCAAACCCAGGGCTCTTCAGGGAAGACCACGATGCAAGTCATCAATGACGATGAGATAGCTTTGCTTTCTGCTTGTTATTGTCTCTCTGGCCACCACGGCTGGTGGCGCCAATTAAAGTCTGTAGAAGTCCCTTGCTTTGCTCTATGTTTACACTGGGAAGTGCAAGATGGCCTCTCTTGGCAAGGCATCAAATTAAATTTTAAAAGGAGGCAAAAAATAATTTTAGCACAGGGTCAGCAGTTGGGTCTGTGTGTGTAAGTGTTGTTGGGCAAAATGGCCATGTGGCAGGAGGGGAAATCAAGGTACAAGTCAGATAAGTCACCTTCCCAAGGTCACCTGCTGAACAGTAGAGGTGGGATTCCAGGCTTTGTGTATTTGTACATGCTGCTGTGCTGCCTCTGAGTTGCACTTGAGATGTGGTGTCTAGGCCTGGTCTTGCGTAATATCCTGGCCAATGTTGGGAAAACACTAGTCCCTCTGAACCTTAGTAACAATGCCTAAGAGGGGAGGATGATGACACTTACCATGCCTAATTCAAGAGTTTATGGTGAGGATCAAAGGAGATTATGTGTTAGAAGTATTTTATAAAATATGAAATATGAGAATAATGAAAAGGGTCTAAAACAATATAAGAATAAAATAAATGTCACATTGTCTTATAGCGTGTTCTGTATGTTGCATTTGGAATGTGACATCCTTGGTGGTGGTTCAGAAGTTTCTTCTTTTCCTGTAATTGTAGTGATGAGATCTAGGGGCTTGCCCAGATATACACTCAATTTTCAGCACAATATTTTATAGATGGAATAGAAGCACACATCACCATCTATGCAAGAGGCCTTGGAGGTAAACAACCTGAGGCAGTGTGTGGGCCTTCCCGGATCCAGATTCTAATAAAGCAATTCTTAAAAAGGCACTTCTGAAATGCTCAGGGTCATTTGAATACAGATTGACTATTAAATTGTATTAAGGAACAAGTGTTGATTTTTTTTCCAGGGATGATAATAGTATTGGGGTTCTATTTTACAAAATGAGTTGTTTCCCCCCTGAGTTGCACCTTCTGAAGTATTTTCAAAAGGGCATCTTTGAAATAATTTATTTTTATTTGAGATAATCTAGGAGAGGGTCTTATTAAGGGATGAAATAAGACTAACCACATGTTGAGGCCGAGTGATGGCTATGCGAAGGACCATTACACGGTTTTGGCAGAAAGGGCACAATCCAGCCTCAGTTTCCACCCTGAAAAGGTGAGGATGATGCCGCTTACCATGACTAGCAGCTCATACATGGCATTATGTCCTTCTATTAGGAAGCACAGGGTAGCAGGTTGTCTTTCTGGCTTATTTTAATTGCTGTTGACATTCCTTGGCTAGATCCCTGTCTCCCTATGTGTTTGCAAAATAGTGACACTCCTCATTTATTAGCTGGACTACTTTTGAGGAGAGAAGCTTTTGACTACCTTGAAATTTGGTTTGGACGAGAAAGGCAGGCAGGCCAAATGTTCATCAGTCCCGTTTCTTTATCAGTTTTCAGGATCAAGAATCCACAGCTCAGCGCAGGGCTGCTCTCTGCTGCCCTCTGCTGCATGGGACTCTCCACAGACACCCACTTGATCAATCCCTTAAGTTCCGGTGGGTTCCCAAGCTTGTCATCACACATCACTTCTTTTGTTTTTCTCCTCAGAGGTCTGTGTTTTGAAATACAGTGTATTCTAAACAAGGCACACTTAACATTGATTTACTTTCCATTTTAATTAACAAAAGACGTATACAACTTCTGAGCAAAACTTTTGATCAGAAAAGAAAACCAGCATTATCAGAATAAAAATGATGTTTCTCTGCAGTTTATAGCTGATTAGGTAGACATATTTTTGGTTCAACTTATGCAGTGTTGAAACCCATGATTAACCTCCAATACTATTCTCCATTATCACAACCAGAGGGGCTTTCCAGGCTGTATTCTTCTTCAATCTCCTATATTGGCTTTGCATTGAGTGGAAGCTCAGCAAACGTTGTTTGATAACTGAATCCGTGGTTGCAATGGGGATGCCCTTGCTGCAAGGCCACAGGAAGGAAAGCTACTGAGGTCCTGCTTCCAGCGACTCTAGGGACCAGCACTACTGCGTTTCAGGGTTTTGTACGATTCAGTAAACTCTCATCCCATTTTCTCAAACAGCATGCATAGGAGTTGGGACATCTTCCAATTTTGTATTCTTCGCTTCGACATTTCTTCCGGCAGCGGGCAGTCCCATAACCACATATTCTGTCCAATTCAAATTCACTTCTCACTAGATAACAGGATATGGCACTGTGATTAATTGCGCACTGGCACCAAAAGGCAAGGCTTTGGCAGAAGGTGTTTTCGGAGGGGGATAGAGAATGCTAGTCATGGTGGTGGCAGTTTTCCTGCACCCCCATCCTCCTCCACTTTCCTAGACGATCGACTTGGCCCTCTGATTCCCAATTTATTTGAAAATACACATCAGTCCATGTCACACCTATTTTCAAAATTCCTACAACAGTTTACTATGGTTTTTTGATTAAATCTCACCAAGCCTCTTACTGGGTCTCCAAAGCAATCATGAAATGATCTTGGGCCACTTCTTCAAACTCATGCTATTGCACTGTGGCCCTCACTCTGTCCATGATACCCTCTCCAGCCTCCCTTCTGTTCCGTATGAGCTAACTCTTTGCTGTCCTAGTACCTTCACGGGCACTGTCCCCTCCACCTGGAAGGTTTTCCATGGATTCTTTGAACTTTTATGTCTCAACCTTAAGATCCCAATATTGGGCAAATCTTTCTCTGTCCTATTCATGTATTTAAATGCCCCAAAACTATTTTTCTCCCTATGTATTTGTTATTCTTTTATATCACCTATCACAAGTTGTAGCTATATATCTATGTATCTATATATAGAGAGATAGATAGATACATATATGTAGAGAGAGGGAGAGAGATACATACATACTTAGATATAGACATAGCTATAGATACGTGTATATGTATGTATATTTTATTATTTGGTGTTCTCAATGGAACTATGACCTCCTGACAATGAAGCCCATGTTTATTTATGTTGCTTACCATTGTGTAACTGGTACCGGGAACATAGCCTGTTTTCCATAAGAACCTGGTGAGTGAACGATTGCATAGACTAGACAGGAGGAAACTAGAGTGGATGCAAGTAGAGTGGAGGAAACTGGAAAGAAGCAGGATCCGGATTGTTTGGCCCTTGGCCCACAGCAGTTTTCAGGAGACATGGATTTAGTTTCTCAGTCTCAGGGTGTGCTCTCTGAGGCTGGAAGCAGCTTTGTAAAGCTCATTATCTCACATGCCACACTGACAGGATCTCACAGAGATATCAGGAAAACCCAGAAGCAAGGCTGATGGTAGGGAGGACAGTGTAAGGTGGACGGAGAGAGCCCCGCTGGAGAGAGCTTTGCGTGAGGTTCTCTAGCAAACTCAGCAGGAGCCAGGCTTGGGGGAGGGTGTCAGAGGAACCCTGGGGAGAGGAGAGTCAGAGCTGCAGGTGGACCTCTTTGCAGAGGTCGAGGACCAAGGGTCCTAATTTCACTTGAGCCCTGAGTCCTTCTCCCCTGTTGCATCTGTTCATTTTCCACAAAGCAGCAAGGCAGGAGAACTGAAACGGGCTGCTAAGCCTCGCACCAAGGTTTTATGTCTTTCCCTTGTTCTGGTAAAGAGAAGCCTCCTGTTTCTGATGCTTAGGTGTCAAGATTCTTTGTCCAGGATGTGGGTGAGGACTAAAAGGAAGTTCGACCAATTCTTGTGTTTGATGGGATATTGAACGGGTTTATATTTGGAGTGGTCCCACAGTGGGTGACGAGGAAAGACTGTTTTGCTGTAACCTTCATTCAAAAGCAAGCCCTTGTGGTCACAGTACAAGGCAACGAAGAAAGGAGTGAGGTGGGCTGCAACGTGTATCATGTTGAGCGAGTGTGGAGGTTGGGTAGCAGATATGTGCCTTCTGACGTATCTGTGGCAGGCCACTTTACAACCTGTAGTTATAGGAGGAAAAGGAGGACACCACGCTTGCTCAGAGAAAACAAAGCTTAGCATTAGGGGAGAAGAAGAATAGAAGAAGAAGAAGAAAGAGAACACAACCTTTAAAATGTTAGACTGTCAGTTTCAAGCAAGCCCTCACAGGCCATCTATTCAGAGATGGGAATTAAGGCTCAGAGAAGGAAAGTGACTAACCTGAGGTCACACAGCAACTTCTGTGTCAAAGCTGGAGCAAAAACCCCGTTGTTGTGTCTTATAGTCTGAGTAAACAGAATGCGAAAGGGAGAATACAGTCCATACACTGAGGCTGAATAATAAATATATCCTAAGCAATAAATACATTCCAGGGTGGACTACACTACACTAGTTTCTTTCTTGCATAAGCAATTTTCCTTCTCTGCTCTATAGATCCAGAAACTCCTAGACAGGTCTCAGATCTTAGTTAGTGTAGAAAGTTTATTTTGTCAAGGTTGAGAACACACCTGTGACACAACCTCAGGAGGTCCTGAGGACATGTGTCTGAGGTGGTTTTGATACAGCTTGCTTGCTTTTATACATTTTAGGGAGACATAATACATCAACCAATACATGTAAGATTTACATTTTTTTTTTTTTT
>NW_012118766.1:175826-258162 GCF_000951035.1 Colobus angolensis palliatus | reverse complement strand
AGCCCCCATCCCCAGTCCCTGTGGGTATCTGAGGGGTTGACAGTGTGTGACAGCCAAACTTACCCAAAGCAGGGGTGGCAGGAGAGGAGGCGGGCAGCGCATGTCATTCAACCTCACCCACTTCTGCCATTTCCCTCCCAAATCCTCTTCCTGCTAAGGGTCTTTCTCAGAATTCGACTACGGAGACCAGTCTGACCCAGTCCTCAGCAGTCAAGTGTAGGTAATGGCAGCCAATTCTGTGGTGCATTCTTGGGGATCTGGAGGGATCCCTGACCCAGGCTTTCCATCCCAAGATGTTCTTTGTCTTGGGATCACAGGTTGAAGAAAACCTGTTCTTTGATAAATTGCTACCATATTTTGACAGACCTGGAACATGCTCATAGCAGAATTTCACAGAAGTGTCTTTGGGAAATGACACGGGGAGAAAGAACAAGGAAGAGTTTAAACAGGTACCCTCTGAAAAAATCATTAACGCATCTGAATCACAGCAGAGGCACAGCCTAGAAGGGGAAAAAGATGGGTGCTGGGTGTCTGTCAAAGCCCCAGAAAATCGACTGAGCAGCTTGGAACAGAAGATCCGATGGCTTCTATGAGTCAAAACAATTGGTTTCATCCCAGCACTGCTAGTCTTATTGAGCAACTCTAAAAATCTTATTTTCTCTCACTGTACTATAGAGAATATTGCTCAGCTTCTTTTACATTTTGAGACTCTGTCTCAAAAGAAAAAACAAAGAATGTTGCTCAGCTTGTAAGATTAGATGATGTGCTCTCTCATATCCATTCCAAATAGATAAGAAATATATGCTTAAGGGACATAGAATAACGTAGGAGTCAGAAGATTTCTGACCTCTCAGTCTAACTTTAAAATTTGCTTAGCAGAGTTCAAAGGCACCTGCTATTTGTGTTGTCAGTAATTTATATTCTCACCTACTAAAATCACTACATCCCCTTTAATCCTAATCATCTGACTTCATATGAAAAGTTGCAAAATTTAGGAGGATGAGTAGGCATCCTTTCTGTGCAGAGTAAAGCTGTTCAGAAGGAGGAGGATGGGGGAAGGCATCTTATTCTACAAAATCAACAATGAATAATTAACGCTGACCTGCAATGGAACAAGCATGGCTAGTGAGTCCTCATTGCTGAGGATTCCATGAGGAATTGTTACCATGTGTGGCCAGGGGTCAATGACATCCAGGACTCCTGATCCCTACGTTTCTTTTTTCCTCCTTGAGCTAGTAAGCCTTGTGGCTGTAAGGTGCATACAAGGACTGCCACGTACTGCATTTTACTAATGGACCCAATGAAAACAAAGAGAAAAGGGCTGGGATTGAATAAGGTTACTCCATCCTTCAGGATTTATTTTCTAAATCAAATGTTTTTCTTCTCCACCTATCATCCCCAGCAACTGTATACATTTCCAGCTGAGAGTCTCTTTTTACCTGAAAGATCTTGATAGAATAGAAGAGAAATGGCTAACAGCAGCACAAGTCTCTGCATAATGCTGGGGCTGCTGGCAAGAAGCAGACGGAAGTCGGAGGGAATCATCCCAGGCAGGAGCGGGGCAGGTGTATTTATGGGCAGAGGCTGTACCTGCTCCTGATTACTGAGGCTTATCAAAAGGCAGCGTTCCTTGGTGAACACTCACCAAGGCACAGTGTGTGTGTGTGGCCGGGGGGCGGGGTGTTGGGGCTACAGAAATGTCAGCGGGGCAGTGTTGAGGGTGGGGAGACAGGATTAGCATAGGTCAAGTCCAAGTCACTTCACTTGCTTCCCTGAATCATTTCTGAAGCAAGAATTGGATTAGATGATTTCTAAGATACCTTCCAGCCTTGACATTCCTCGATTCTGGTGAGAGGAGTTTCTCTTCCGTTTCAGTAAGTTTCAGTCAGGAGATTCTTGTTGAAACAGTGGTGTGGGTAATGGAATTGAAGTCCATCACCCCCAAGACCTCTCTGAAGTAAACATTCAAAGAAACATACAATGTCAAGGAGAAGAATGGCATGGAGCGTGGGGGGGCCATAAATGCGTGAGGGTCCCAGCACATTTCTGTGATAGAAAGCGTGTGGGATGAGGATGACAAGTGACAACGAGGAATACTTGATGGTGGGCGTTGTCCAAGGGTGGGATGTGTAACCACAGAGCGTCAGGCTGACTTAGGGCTGGGGTGAAAAGGAGGATAAGAGTGAGAAGAGAGGTTAAAAGGAGACGATTTATAGGAATGCTGTGTTTCTAACAATGGCTCCAAATAAAACATAACCTTCCTCTTTAACCTTCCAGAGAGCATATGCCCTGCCCTCAACCCAGGGTATATGCTCCCTGGATTTAACCCCAACCCCACCCCAGGCAAAACATACAGAGCATATGCTCCTGGCATTTGCCTTAGGGAAAACACCAGATAATTTTATGTTAAGAAAAAGTAAAATTTTCTTAAAATAAAATAAAACGTTTTAGAGAAAGCAAAAATATCCAATCTTGGAAGCTGACATTCTTGAATAAGCTCCCCTCATTCTAGAACACAGATTAGGCAAAACCTGACAGACATGCATTGCTTGCACATCCTAAGCAAAATCTAGCAGTCAGTGTGTCTTCCCCAGAGTTCTCACTTAGGGGAGAATGTGATAGAAAATCAGGTCTCCTTACAGGGTAACAGAATAGAATAGAAGATCAGAAATCACAAACTGTGCCAGTTTGGGTGCTCCATGAAGCATATATCAACAGGAATTAGAAAGGAAATAAATGTACTGGGAAATGCCTGTGAAAAATAAAGGGGGGGCAGGTGCAGTGCCTCATACCTGTAAATCCCAGCACTCTGGGAGGCTGAGCGAGGGAGGAGGATCATTTGAGCTCAGGGGTTTGAGTCCATCATGGACAGCATAGAGAGACCCCATCTCTACACAACAAGGAAATTAGCCAGGGATGGTGGTGTGTCACTGTAGTCCCAGCTATTTGGGAGGCTGAGGCAGGAGGGTCTCTTGAGCCCAGAAGTTCGAGATTGCAGTAAGCTATGATGGCACTACTGCACTCCAGTGTAGGCAATAGAGCAAAACCCTGTCTCTGAAAAAAGAAATAAAAATAAAAATTCAAAATGAAAAGATGGAGGGGAGAGGGAGCAAGATTGAGTAGGGAAAATCTTCAGAACATGATGTCAGTTAACACCTGTGAAAAGGTTTGGAGTCGGGGGAGCCTCAGACTGCAATGCAGAAAATTTCAGCATTGCCAGTGGGGAACCCCAGTGCAAGACTGTCCTACACCAGCAGACATGGCCCAGCTGTAGTCCACAATGTGCTCGTTCACTGACTGGAAGCAGTCAGGGCAAGAGTGGTAGCCATGGGACTCCTGCCACAGGTTACGTATATGCAGCAGGTGGAGGCCGTCGGATACTCTCCCCACAGCAGACACACAGCAAGCACAAACGTGCGGGAGCCATGGGACCCTCCTAGCCTGCCACATGTTAGGCTTTAGTAATTTTTGATGTTGAGCCTCAAGAGAAAAAAGTCAGCTAATATTCAAGGTCATCTATGTGACCAGGATTCTGAAGAAAATTTAAAAATTCTGATGATAATAAATATTCAGTAGCTCTTAAAAAAAAAAAAAAGAAGAAGAAGAAATCCATATACAGGGACTGAATAACCAAACTTCAAAAGAAATCCTATATCTTCTTAGGAGAAAAAATAAAAGCTTTATTTGCTGAGTATTTCAGAGTTCTGGTTTCGGTAACTACAAGTAAAAAGACTGAAAGTCACTACTTTAATTCTTAAAAAAAAAGAAAGAAAAGAAAGCCAAATAAAAGGAGAAATCAATGACTTTTCTTGAACCCATTAGGCAACTGAGGTCTCAGGGCAAACCTATCGCCTGGAAATCTGGAGTCACAGCCGAGATGAGCTAACCTGGAACGAAAGCTCTGAAACCATAAACTAGCAGGGACACCTACCGTAACTTTGACAACTTGCTGGAGGCCGAACGTGGACATTTAGGAGAGTGAAAAACTACTAGAGACCATGGTCAAAGCTCTCCCTTCTCAACCCCTGCTTTCCTGGGTTTTAAATCCGGGAAGCCCCCAGGGTTATCATGGTGAAGAGCCAGAATGGAAACCCTGGTTGCTCTGAAAGACGTGAAGAGTGATATTGTGAAACATGTCCAGAGGATTCCCCATAACAAAAGCCTCCTCCTCTGCAGGAAAAACAATTTTATTAGAGCCGTATCCTACCTGAAAGGGAAGACGTTTCCCTACTCCAGCCCCATCTGACCTTCCTGTCTCACTTGAGGGATGGGGGTAGCTAAGAAGTTCTCGTGAGTCGGGCATGGTGACTCACGCTTGTAACCTCAGCACTTCGAGTGGCTGAGGTGGGAGGATCACAAGGTCAGAAGTTCAAGACCAGCCTACCCAATATGGTGAATCCCCATCTCCACTAAAAAAATTAAAAATCAGCCAGATGTGGTGGTATGCGCCTATAGTCCCAGCTACTCGGGAGGCTGAGGCAGAAGAATCATTGAATCCAGGAGGAGGAGGTTGCAGTGAGCCTAGATCGTGCCACTATTCTCCAGCCTGGTGACAGAGATTAAAAAAAAAAAAGTTCTCTTGGCGGTCACAGTGCAGGGACACAGGCCCAGGTAAAGATGAGATTTACTTATAAGATTATAGAATGCTTCCTTTTCCCCTGCCTCTTTTTTATTTGTCCCTTGCAGCTGTCTGAGACATAAGATCCTTAATATCACGCTCAGGTTAGTTCCATTCAGCCATCGCCTCCATTTGCAGGCTGGACCAGGTCCCAGTATCATGTGGATAAATTGATAAAGATCAGGAAATCATGGATTATATGCTTAAATGAGGATTCTAAATTCCTCAGCAAATTCCTGGAGGTTTTCCTTTGAGTTGGAGAAGTCTTTCACGGTTTCTGTCAGTTCGGATTTTGACCAAGACATAAAGGTAATTAAAGAAGGCAGATACAGTTGATCTGAGGACCTAACTTTAGAAGGCATTTTCCTAACTTTCTTCTCATTTTCAGAGTAGAAAGGCAGCTGAGTGAAGAGGTTGGTGGAATCAGAGTAATTAGACAGAGGAAGAAGAGAGAGAGGAGGAAAAGAAGGAGTATTCAGAGTTGAGTGAGTCAATGTACAATTTTTTATCATCACTGATTAAGTGCTTAAGCTTTTAATTTGCCTTTTGCAAAGAGGCTTTAAGAAAGGCAAGTTTTGATTTGTTTAGTCTTTTAGAAACCTCTGCATGCCAATTAAAAACGTATGTCATTTTTTTCTGAGGCATTTAAGATCACTTCTCTTTCAATGTAGCTTATAGATGAATAACTGCTTAGGTTAAAATTTCTTCACTGTGACCACTGTAATTCTAAGTTGTCATTAGGAA
The DNA here is from genome assembly GCF_000951035.1 of Colobus angolensis palliatus. Lineage (NCBI taxonomy): Eukaryota > Metazoa > Chordata > Mammalia > Primates > Cercopithecidae > Colobus > Colobus angolensis. The sequence continues at coordinate 252,800 of NW_012118766.1, read as the reverse complement.
AGTTTACACATTTATTTAGAAAAACACGGGTTCTGGGTCCATAAATTTTATACATGAATGGAGCTAGAGTCCCAGATGGAGAGATGGAGAGGTTCCAGACTACTTGGATAAGGACAAACTCATGATTCTTTGTCTTCCCCAAACCCTACCTTCTTAAGACCTTCTGTTGAACCCAGTCGAGTTTCTGTTGGATCCAGACACAGAGAGAAAGCAGTGAGTATAATGGGCTCAGCTGGTAACTCCATCTGGTTACTCATTGTCCCAGGAACCACCAGCAGGGCTTCCTTGGGTCCCTCTTCTGACAATAGAACTGGTAAAAAATAAACTTAGGCACACAAAAATCTTAAAGTTTTCTTTTGAACAGGTATCAATTTAAGAATAGAGCAGGCTCCAAGTCACAAGTCTTCTGGGGCTCAGGCAAAGAGGCACGAGGAAAAAAAAGGCTTTTATAGGGTGAAAATAGAAGAACGGTAAATAAAACATTTAATTGGTTAAAGTGGAGTAAAAGCCTTATTCGAATCATTCCAGTTGACAGTCCCTTGTTAGAGGTTAGTTGGTGGTTTCTGATTGGTTAAAGTTTTCTTTTACTATTCTAACTAAGTTAGGTTTTAGTTTGTTTATGTAGAAACCGAGCGCGCTGAAACTCCCTCAGTCTCATGGCCTCTCATTTAATTATTTTAACAAGAGAAATATTCTGTGTTCATATATTGGAGAATTTAATGTTAAGATGTCAGTTATTTACAACTTGATCTATAGATTAAATATAATCCCAATCAAACTTTTAGCAAGATATGTTGTCAATATTTCCAAGCCGATTCAAAAGATCTAGGATCGTCAGTACAATACTGAAAAGAACAAGGTTGGTAGGTTGGTGGGTGATACGGTTTGGTTGTGTCCCTACCCAAATCTCATCTTGGATTGTTGCCCTCATAATCCCTACGAGTCATAGGAGGGACCTGGTGGGAGGTAATTGAATCATTAGGGTGGGTTTTTTTTCTGTGCTGTTCTCATGATAATGAGTAAGTCTCACAAGATCTGATGGTTTTATAAAGGGCAGTTCCCCTGCACACACTGTCTTGCCTGTCACCATGTAAGACATACCTTGCTCCTCCTTTGCCTTCTGCCATGAACGTGAGGCCTCCCCAGCTGTGTGGAACTCTGAGTCCATTAAACTTCTTTTTCTCTATAAATTACCCCATCTCAGATATTTCTTTATAGCAGTGTGAAAATGGATTAATACACTGAACTTACACTACCTTATATCAAGACTCACTATAAAACTGCAATGATGAAGGCATTGTGGGAGTGGTGAAGCAATAAATAAATAGATCAAAGAGATCAATAGAACAATGGATAGCTCAGAAAAGACCAAAGCAACTGCTGTCTATCAAATAAGCAAAGGTAATGGAATGGAGGAAGAACAGTCTTCTCAACAAATGATGCTTGAACAATTAGATTTCCCTATGCAAAAGAGAAGGAGAGGGAAAGAGGAGAAGAGGAAGTGATGAAGTGGGGGAAGGGGGGGGGAGAGAGAGAGAGAGAGAGAGAGAGAGAGAGAGATGCCCTTCGATGGGGGAGTGATTAAACAAACTGTGGTTCATCCATATCCTGGAATACTGCCCAGCAATGAGAAGGAAAGAGCTATTGACACATGCAGCAACCTGGATGAATCCTCAGAAAGTAATGCTGACTGAAAAAAGCCAATCTAATGAGGATAATACATTCCATTTATATGGTATTCCTAAAAGGATAAAATTGTAGAAATGGAGAACAAATCACTTATACAAGGGTTAAGAAGGAGATGGAGGTGTGAGGGAAGACAGAGTGGCTCTGAAAGGGTAACAGGAGAAGTCCTCCTGATAATGGAAATGTTATGCATCAGTGTCAATATCCTGGTTGTGATATTGCACTATGGTTTTACAAAGATGTTACTATTGAGGAAAATAGAGTAAAAGATCTGGGTATCTCTCTGTATTATTCTTAATTTTTTGGAACTATATAGGAATCTACAATTATCTCAAAATACAAAGTGTAACTAAAACATCCTTTTCATAAAAGAGTTATTGATTATAATAGAGTTAAATCTATCGACTTTGAAAAATTAAAGGGGAGGTAAGGCAAGATTTCTGAGCCAGGAGGAAACCAAAACTAACTCTTAAGCATTGGAAACATGACAGGAAATTCTTACCTAAACTGAGTAATTGTCTCAGTCCATTCATGCTGCTATAATAAGATCTCTTATACCGGGTGATTTGTAAACAATAGAAATTTATTACTTAGTTTTAGTGGCTGGAAGACCCCTAAAAGATTTGTTATATCCTGAGGACCCTGTTTCTGCTTCCAAGATAGCATCTTGTTGCTCAGCCTTCACATGGCTGAAGAGACAAATTCTGTGTTTTCCCATGGTGGAAGGAGCAAGGCAGCTTCTTTCAGCCTCTTTTATAAGGGTGCGAATTCCATTCATGAGGGCAGGGCCCTTCAGGCTTAATCACCTCCTCAAAGGCCTCACCTCTTAATCACCACAGTGGGAGTTAGGCTTCGGCATTAATTTTGGAAGAACACATTCTCACCATAACAGTAATTTTGAGGCTTAGAATCAGAAGGTAAATTGTCAGCCATTTCCTAGGAAAATAGTAGGCAGTGATTTGGGGAAGAGGATCTAAATCACTGGAGTTAGTGAGAATCATAGAGGTGTTTACGACCCCCCTGCCTGTCAGCAAACTTTATCTCAGATTTATGTGGAGAGAACAAGTCTACAGGAAATATTTAACCAGTCCCAATTAAAGACATGGAGTCATGATGATTAATTTAGACAGATGTGTGTGTGACACACAAAAGTCCTTGATAAATGGACTACCTATCCATCAATTTGTCGTTCATGTAGGTATTCATGTAAATGTATGCTCATTTATGTGGGCATATGGCACGATGGTAAAAATTTTTTAAAAGTGTGCTCATTACCTATTCATCTTCTTTCTACCTCACTTTCTCCCTTTTTTTTCTTTTATTTTGTTTACTTCTTCAATAAGTTAGTAAGGGCCAACTGACTGAGTACAGGCTAGAGATTTGTTGATTTCTAGTCTCTTCTAGTCCTCTTTTAAGGAAAATATCATATGGCTTTGGGACAATTTCTTTACCCCAGAATGATAGAAAAACAAACCAGGATGGAGGGAGCATGAAGGTCAGGCAGTGTTGTTCTTTCTAAACGAAACACTTGACAAACTGAGCAAAGACAGTTATTTATTTTTATTAAAATGTCTGCTTACAGTAGAGGCAAGAGTAAAATGAAGCTAGGTTATATATGCTTCTCTGGAAACCTAAATCTTCTGCATTAATCTGTAATGTTCCCACATGGCTGGATAGTCCGACAGCATTTCAGAGACTTCTGGCAGAGAGAAGTAAGTTCTTCATTTTTCCCACAATTGTTCTTGCATGTCCCTCTAAGTTTGTCGCATTTCTCATCAAAAAATGCATTCTTGGCTATAAGATGGAAGGAGCCATTTGGATTAATTCCCTTTTCAGATACATGTGTTTACCAGATACAGTTGTACGACTAGTTGGTGAAGATTTTTTTCACAAGCTGTCATCGTGCCATATTCTACCGGTAGATGAGATGGTAGGGGACCTGATTTTTATCTGTTATTTCAGTCTTGTAGTCACACAGGGTAAAATACCAGAAAGAATACATTTGTCTTTCAGCATTTGAGACCAAGCTGTGTAGGAGCTTTGGGAAACCTGAGCTATGGTTCTATGATCGAAATCTGTTGGGGATAATTATCAACTGGTTCCCATAAACACCCGCAGAAGTGGCTACTTTTCCCGGTGCACTTTTAGAGGCTGCTACCTAGTGAGAGTACAGCAGGAGCTGAGACTGAGGAGATAGCTCCAGACCAGAGCAAAGGAAGGGATAAAGATACAAAAAGAAAATGAGTTTACTGTGCTAGATGGAAACTTGCTTGGAAGGCTCAGCCTAATTTCTCCTCTATATTCCACCAAAGCATTGACTGTGGAAAACTTGTGCTTTAGAGAAGGAGGGTGCAGCATGTTCAGAATGTTTTTCTAAGATTTTCTCAGTTCAGTTTGCATAGAATTCCAGTTCCCACCTTAGGGCTTTATCAGTAGCAGTCTCAAGAGCAACCTGCTTCAAGTTAAGGACAGACAGCACGTCTTACTAGGATCAACATTTTAGAGTTGCCCAATTTGTGTGTACATAATGAAGGCATCAGATGTACAGAGATTGCATTTAATGTCTATAGTATAATGTACATATATTTAATGTCAACATATAAAGGTGCCTAATTCACATCTACGTAAAACTTAAGCCAGATGGATTAGTGCCAGCATTATCCAGGATGAGCACATCAGTTCATAAGTGAAAATACTCCACTATTTCAAAGCTTGATGAACTCTGGCTCTCACTGGCAGGGGTCTATGTTCTCTCTGCCCTACTGTAAGGCAGATACTAATATACTATACTATAGACTACACTGTGGTATTCAGATAAAATCTTTTTGGTTTAGTATAGTATTATAGTATAGCTTAATATATACTACAAAAATACTAGTATTATAGCATATACTAGTATAAAAGTGTATACTATAGTATTATACTAGTATATATACTATACTATATACTAGTATATAATACTACTAGTAATAATATACTAGTATAATATAGTATCTGGCCGGGTGCAGTGGCTCACACCTGTAATCCCAGCACTTTGGGAGACTGAGGTGGGTGGATCACAAGGTCAGGAGTTCGAGACCAGCCTGACCAACACAGTGAAATCCCATCTCTACTAAAATTACAAAAAGTTAGCCAGGCCGGGCGCGGTGGCTCACACCTGTAATCCCAGCACTTTGGGAGACTGAGGTGGGTGGATCACAAGGTCAGGAGTTCGAGACCAGCCTGACCAACACAGTGAAATCCCATCTCTACTAAAATTACAAAAAGTTAGCCAGGCATGGTGGCACGTGCCTGTAATCACAGCTACTCAGGAGGCTGAGGCAGGAGAATTGCATGAACCTGGGAGGCAGAGGTTGCAGTGCAGTGAGCCAAGATTGTGCCACTGCACTCCAGCCCAGGCAACAGAGTCTCAAAAAAAAGAAAAAAAAAAAAATATATATATAGTATATTATAGTATAATACCATATTATAATACTAGTAAATAGTTATAGTATATACTATGCTATACTATAATACTATACTAAACCAAAAAGATTTTCTCTAAATTCTATTATAGTATAGTATTATACTATAGTATATCTAATAGATAATTATTAGATTATCTAATAATTATGTAACAAGTGTTATGTAATGATAGATATAAGAATCTATAATTATATAATAAGTATAGTAATTATCTATAATTTTATAATTATAGTATATCTAATAGATAATTTTATAGTATATAAACATCCTTTTTTGACTAATTATATAATAAGTATGAGTGATCTGAAAAAGATACCTCTGGCCAGTTTCCAATGTGCACATCAAAGCCAGTGGCCTGAATACAGCATAGGTCACTGTGGGTCCTATATCCTCGTGTCCTGACACAGAATCTCCTCTCACAGGCTTGTCACAAAACAGCCCAGAGCTATGAGCAGCTGATGTGAAAAGTTGAGCATTACACATGGGATCGTATATCCCTGGCATCTGGCACAAATTGGGACTTACTGTGGGTTCTGAGAATCCCTTTCTTTGGCTCTCTGGAGGCTCCCATGAGCCTAGTCTTATGCCTTCATTTTGGAGAGGACACAGTTCGGAGCCATTGGAGATTCCCGGGAGCAGGAGAAAGTGAAGAGAGTTTTGATATGGGAAGGGCGTCTTTAATGCCTCTTACTGTGGCAAGACAGTTGGGCTCCTACCCTGGCTTTGTTTTGGTTATCTATATGACTCTGAGAAGCAACGCATCTGAGGCACAATTTCTGCATCTGTAATAAAATTGTAAAATGGACCTTCAAACCCAAAAAGATTTTCTCTAACTGCCATTAAATTAGAGACAGGACAGAGTTTTCCTTAAAGGCACTGGCACTGGAAGACTAGATGCATTTTATGTGAAACTCTCGTCACAGTACGTGGCTTGATGACGTGATTAAGAAACGGCAGTCCAAGTTATGCTGCTTTACCTGTTGCCATGACTGGCATGGATGCATAGGTGTCTCTAAGCTCAGATCCTTACCTCTCTCTCCTCCTTACCTGTCTCAATCTCTACCGTAACTATATTTTAAAAGGTTCATAGACTGCTATCCTTGTTTTTATTTTTTTTTTTTGAATTTTTGTTTTTGTTAGTGAGCATGAGACTGGATGCCAAAAGACATCTTTCCTGGTCTTCCTTTATTCTTTCAAACCTGTGACAGCCCCTCCTAGATAAGAATGTAAGATGCAAAGGAATTACAGAAGAGGCATTGGGGGATATCACCTCTTGTAGTAGATGGGTTGATCACACCCAGGCGTTCACTGAAGGGGACCCTCTCTCTGGGACACCACCTCCAATCACCTTCCCTGTAAAGATGCCCATTTTACCTGGGGTCAAAAAGAAGAGCACAGCAAAGAGAAAGAGGAAAGTCCTCATGACTGGGAGCGTCTTGAGAGATCAGCGCCGTGTCCACGAGGAAAGAGCAGCAAACATCCACATTTATACATTTCTCCAGACCAAGTAACATCTTGATCAGTGAGGCTTATCAGAAACGAGAGGATTTCCATGCTCTGCTGTGCAGAGCCCAGCCAACCGCAGTGGGTGTCACTCAGTCTACAGCTCATCATTTTTTCTGATTCTGGAAAGTTTTCAAGAAAGAAAGTGGGGATGAAGGGAGGACAGAGTAAGGCAGACACAGACAAAGTAAAGAAATCTGGAGTCCAGCAGTCTGGTTTCTAATCCTAGCTGTGCTCCTGAACAGCTTTTGGTTTACTCATATGTAAAATGAGAGTACAATGTCTCAATGCTTCAGTTAAGAGCTGATGAACCATAGTGAGGTGGAATCTGAATTCCAGATTCAGTCTTTTTGAGCTTTGCAAACTTGGCAAGGGGCTTGACCTAAGCATATATTTGTTAAAAAATGTGACTCTTGCTGTATGCTGCACGCTTTTTGTGCTGGGTCCTGCCATGCTGCCCACCTGTATCATGGCACCGTTGGCACAGCAAGGGGCTGGTAGCCATCATGCCTTGCCCTAGACACTCAGGGCTTAGACACTCAACTCCAGTCCTTTGCATATTCACAGCCAGGTCACTGTGAGGTGGATGGTTGCTGGAAGGGGATAGTAAGGGGGAGGCCAGGTGGGGCCCAGGGTGCCAAAAGTGAGGGACAAGTGGCTGAGAATACTCCCAGGAAGGTGAAAAGGGAAAGGTGGTCTGGAGTGCACATAAGCCATGCTTCCAAAGTCCCAGAGCATGCTCCACTGTCCCATCAGACTTATTTACAATGCATATATTCAAAGGTAAAGTTATTAAGACTTTCAAAACAGTGACTGCAGAGCACTAAACCCCAAGTTGAGGCAGAGAGCTGTGACTGCACTGGGCACTTACCTAGGAGGTTGGTCCTGATGCAGGCTATACAAAATGCCTAAAAGCTGAAAGCCTGGAGATTCAGCCCTATCCCCTATGTATACAGGCGTTAGCTTGGATTCTGAATCTGAATTGTTTGCAAGTCACAGTAGCAACATAAAAATGAGTGCCTTCCTGCATAGGTCAGAAAAGCTTCATGGTGAATTAATGAACTTGAGAAAGAGTTTACAGAAAACTTAGGTTCAAGGCTGAATAGAGAGAAATGTGCAGGTAGTACTAGTGATAGTAGCCAGGAACTCTGCTAAGTACTTTATATACCTTATCTCAGCAAGCCTCTTAAATGCTCTGTGACTAAGTACCATAATTATATATTCATTTTAAGGGTTAGGAAACTTGAGGTTCATCAAATTAAGCAACCTATCCAAGGTCATATACTTCGTAAGTCATATACTTTGTAGTCTATATTTTAAAATTTTTCTACTTTACATTACAGAAATGAAGAACAGAACATCACGTAAATATAGGCAACAGGGTAGGAATAAGCAGAACTTACTTGAGGGGAAGATGGTATAAATCTTGCTTTTCATTCCACGTTTTTTTGTGTGTTTTTTTGGTGTTTGTTGTTATTGTTGTTGCTGTTGTTTTGAAACAGGATCTCGCTCCATTGCCCCGGCTGGAGTGCAGTGGCATGCTTATGGCTCACTGCAGCCTTAAACTGCTGGCTCAGGCGATCCTCCCACATCAGCCTCCCAAGTAGCTATGACTACAGGTACATACCACTGTGCCTAGCAAATTAAAAACATTTATTTATTTATTTATTTATTTATTTTTGTGGAAACAAGGTCTCACTGTGTTGCTCTGGCTGGTCTCAGAACTCCTGGTCTCAAGCAATCCACCTGCCTTAGCCTCCCCAAAAGCTATGATTATAGACATAAGCCACCCATCTGGGCCAATACCCATTTCCTTAATGAATGTAAAATATGCAGTAATTATGGCTTTGGTGTGTGAAGTGGTATCTTACAGGAAAGGGGACTCAGAACTAACTTGACAAAATGATTGCTACCCCTCCTTTTCTCCCTGTGATACTTGTAGACAATAAAAATGAAAGCTAGAAAAGTGAGAGTTCACAGTTATTGAGTTCTTACATGGTACCAGGCCTCCTTCTAAGCATTCCACATGTTCAAAACACTTTTGCGTTATAATCATACTAGATTCTTACAAAACCTTGAGAGGCAAGCAGAATTTGTGAGTGGGTTCTTATCTTCTCCCAGAAAACAGAAGCTGGAAGAGATGAAAGGAGTCACTAGCTTCCGGCCCCTGCATTAGTATGGTGGAAACTAGCGTGGCCCCTGCTCTTTCAACCTCTAGCCTGGTGTTCTTTCCACTACACCAGTTAGACTCCCCAAAATAAAAGGCTTTCTGGATGCCAAGGGTTTTTATCCGTGATATCATCCCTTGATCCTGGGAAATGGAGCATATAATTGTGCTTTTATTGATTCGTTTCACTGATCAAGAGCATCTCCCCATTACTTTTAAATAAAAATGAGCCTCTCATTTGGGTCTTCTCAAGGAAATCCCAATCTCTATTCTGAAGAGTCTTCCCTAAAAGATGGCCCTGATCAGGAAGACATTTTATTTTGTATTTGCCGTGTTCTTCATTTTGGTTCAACAGCCATCAGGTAAATAAAAATGGATGGGATTTTGATTGGGCAGATTATAAAGCCTGATGATTCTTCCATGTTTGACCTTAATGGTCAAGCTCTCATGGTGCCTGTCATGGGAATTTCTTAGACCTACAGTGACATTTTCTAAGAGCAAACTGCATATAGTATATATTTTTTGTAATTTGTTTTTGCTGGTTACTTGGAATGCTGGCCTTGAGAAATAGAATGAAGATTGCAACTCTGTGATCTACTGTCTCCTGATATACCATGTCACACGTGGAGTTGGGAATGTTTTATACAGTGTTAATTCCTGTGTTGATTTTAATTTTCAAAATGTATTTTGTTTTGAATTTAGGGTGCCAGGCAGGACTTGATTTTTCCGAACCATTTCCATCAGGTAAGTTAAATATCTTCTATATAATTATTTTTTCTCTTAGGAACTCTGGCTCTGTCAGCTCTCTCTGATGTCTGGAGACAAAGAGGGGACAGAGGTAGTGGTGGAAACAGAATTGTCTGTAAAACCAGTTCACTAACTTGTCTTCTTTTTCCTGTTCCAAGTATAATATTTGGATATTTTTGATTTCATAGAAAAATATCTCTGTGACCGGACTGTAATTTGGCCATAGAGATTTGGACTCAGTGGCTTTTCCCAGTAGCTGTTGGTGTTCACTAAACCAAGTTCTTAGATTTAGTCTTGTACCAGCCAATTAGCACTGCTCTGTGAACATGCCTGCCCGTCTCTTGCAAGCTCTGCTTCTAAGTCTGGTAATAATATAGGTCACAAATGCATGAGGTTAGTTGATGGAAGCTCAAATTAAAGAGTGAGGTTGCTTCAATTAAAACTCAGCACCATTGCAGAAAAGCTATTCATAACGAATAGCCCCCAGATCTTTTCTTTTTCTTTGAAGTCATCTTACACAGAAAGAAAGCACACTGTAAACAAAACTAGAAGAAATATTGTAGACAAAGTTGAAAAGGTTTTCGACAAATTTCAAAGTAAGAAATATTAAGGTTGCTATTAGCACTTGAGTGTTTGCTCTGTACTAGGCATCCTGTTAAAAACTTTTCACGGAGTTTGTCATGTAATCCTCAAAACACTCCTATGTGGTAGGTATTATTATAAAAAAATTTGCATATAATATTCCATTTGATCCCTAAACTGATTTAAAAATGTAGTCAGGTGCTTCTAGAATGGCCACTGGACAAATGAGAATGCGGACCTTAAGAACCTGGCGATTACTAAGCCCAAACAAGAGTTGAACCTAAGTTTCTTAACTTCATCTTCAAGGATCTTTTCAAAACCGCAATATACCCCTCCCATTTTTGTCTAGCAAACTTCACAGTCATATCAGGTATGTATTTTTACAGTTCTGTAATACGTATGTCTCTTTGTCTGCCTGTCATTTACTTTTGATCCCTGCAAGATTATAAACACTTAGATAGTAGGAATTGTGATGATCTGTTGCTTAAAAACTAACTCTCCCCCCAACTCCCTACTGCAAAAGGCAGGACCTCTTTTTGAAAACTCTGGGCTCGTTCTTGAAAATATTCTTTGTAATCATACATACAAACTCTCCCTTCTTTTTGGTGGTCTTTGACATGTTCCCCATTTCTAGACATTTCCTGGAAAGCTCCCTCAGCAGCTGTTTCTTGGCACAGGTAAGTTTGCTGTCTGTGAGTCGTGCAAGCTCGGTCGGGGAAAATGCAGGAAGGAGTGCTTGGAGAATGAGAAACCCGATGGAAGCTGTAGGCTGAACTTTCTCTGCTGCAGACAGAGGATCTGACAAACCAGACCAGCACACTTATGGCCATAGAAGCAGGCCTGGATATTCAAAGAAGTTCAAGAGAAGTTATGTGGTTTATCCAAATCACACAGTGAGTGAGTCTCAGAATCAGTCTCATTTCTTTCTCTCTTTGTTTTATTTTTATTTTATTGCTTATTTTTCAAAGATGACTTTTTTTTTTTTTTTTGAGATGGAGTCTCACTCTGTCACCCAGGCTGGAGTGCAGTGGCTCGATCTTGGCTCACTGCAACCTCTACCTCCCGGGTTCAAGCGATTTTCCTGCCTCAACCTCCCAAGTAGCTGGGACTATAGGCTCATGCTGCCACGCCCTGCTAATTTTTCTGTTTTTACTAGAGACGGGGTTTCACCGTGTTGGCAAGGCTGGTCTCGATCTCCTGACCTCAGTTGATCTGCCCGCCTCGGCCTCCCAAAGTGCTGGGATTATAGGAGATGACCTTTAAAAAAAATGTGTACCTAGTATCTGCTCAGTCAGATACCACTACTATGTATTTGTAGAGTACCTTATAATTTGTGAAATATTTTCCATACTTCTCTCATATGACTCATGATTACCTTATGAGGTAGGTTTTATTACTCCTATTTATATTTGAAAATATTGAGGCTCAAGAGGCTGTCAGTTCTTCAGAGCCACTGCAAGGATCCAGTAGCTGGTGTGCACATTGCTGTCATGTTCTGTGGATCCATCTGTGTGACTGACTATGCTAATGGAGTAATGACTCTACCAAATACATGACTTTTATATTCACATTGTTTCTTGGTTTGCCTAAATACTGTCATTCATTGATTCTAGTACGTATGATGTATTTACCTGTGAAGGAAAATGATTAGAGATTAACTTAGAATGTTCAACACAGAATGTACATAAATGGTTGACTGTATAACTTTTGCCTTGTGAAATAAAATCCAGCTTCACAAAACAAAGGTCAAAATTACCAGCCCTATGACCAGTGACTTAAACTTGGTTACTTAGTTTTAACGTATGAGACTAAGCAATGTTTTGTTCAATATTTGGGCCTATTGTTTGTCTCTTTGTGCTCAAATCTGTTCCTTGTTTTTTTCTGCTTTGCTGAGTAAAATAGGAACTATTAAATGCAAACTACATTTTCTAGGCTTCCTGACTTCTGGCTAGTTTTGGTCAATGTAAGTGCCTCCTAGGAGAATGGAAGACTGAGGAAGGGAGGGCAGTGCGTATTTCTCCCCGACTGCCTCTCTTCTCCAGCAGTGGCTCTTCCCATTCAGCAAAGCCCCTGCTCTTCTGTCTTCTGCCCTCACTTGGCAGTCCCACCGCAAGTTTAGCTTCTGCCAGCCAGTGCTGCTCCCAGGCTCACACAAATCCTTCCGTTTTTCCTCAAACCTTAGGGCAGTGGGAGATTTCAGCTGTGACTATCAGTAAGTTTGCCTCATTGCTCCCGCTTTGCATTGTCATCTTTTCCAACACTTTATCTGTACGTATTAAATTCTTTCTTTGGAACTATCCATTGGGGGAAACCTTTTAATGCTTGATTGATTCAATTTTTAGATTCATTCTATTTACATATGATCCACTGTTCTCCAAAAAAGATTTGAAACACAGCCCTCAAGAAGCCTAGAGTGTTTCCTACATTTATACAAGAATTACCCCAGGGAAGTGGGAAGTAGGGTATGTGGTCTTAAGAGTCCAGTTCACAGTAATTATCTGCTTGCAGATGCTCCTCCTCCCCAGATCTCCACAGTGCAAATGCAGCTGCTAGCTTACAGAACACCATGAAACTGGAATACTACTTACTCATTCCAAATACTGCATTGCTTTATCTTAAAAAAACGCTCTGGAACCTAGTTGAAGTTTCTTCTAATGAAAGATTCATGTGAGTGTCTCAGAGTCATACAACGTGGTAGACCAGTAGCGGTGCCCTGATAATGACCTCATGTAGCATCCAGATGGCAGCTGCAGAGGACACTTCCCACAGGTGCTCACCTTGTCACAAATGATCCCCTTTTGCGGCAGGCCAGGTCTCACTAATCCAAGCCTCCATAACAACTGTTTTAGTACTCACTAAGTGGTGAAGTTAAATATTAAAAGCTTAAAAAGCCAGTGCCCTCATATAAAGGCTGGAATGTAACAAAATCCCACCAAGAGTTTTGCTCAGGCCTTTCCTGGGCCTTAAAGCATGACAAAATAACGAAGGAGTTCTTAACAGGACTTGTTTAGGATTAAACAAGTTTGTGGGAGATCTGAAGGAACTCCCCAAACATCAGTGATTTAGCAGGAGACAAGATAAGGGTAATAACCCCAGCACCTGGACCCATTTTGATTAAGTACATTTACTGAGGCTCTAGAGGAAGGTGTTCAGGACTCAGACCTTAGTTATAGATTAAAAGAAGTTAATGACTTATGTCTTTAGACGAATGCACACTTAACACATAGAGATACAGTTTAGAAGGTATGTGAGCTCTGGAAAACTGTGTAATTTTAGTTGGTCTGGTTATCATTTCCAGGCCTTCTCCCTGTAACTGGTTGCAGAAATAAAAGCTCTCTTCCTCCCCAGTTTATTTGCATCTCGTTATTGGGCTGTGAGAAATAGCAGCCCGACCCTCAGTTTGGTCCAGGAACACTTTTTCTTTACACTTTAGATTCATGGAAACAAAGAAGCTGAAAGTAAAAGGATGGAAAGAGATTTGCCATACAAACAATAACCAAAAGAGAGCTGTAGTGGCTATACTAATAGTGCACAAAACAAACTTTAAGAGACAATTGGTACTAAAGACGAAGAAGGCCATTTTATAATGTTAGCGAGTTAACCCATCAAGATAATATAACAAGTATAAACACATGCCTCTAACAACAGAGTGCCAAAATACATGAAGGGAAAATGGACAGAATTGAAGAGAGAAATAGAGAATTCAACAGTAATAGCAGTAGACTTTAATATACCACTTTTAATAATAGACAAAACAACTAGAAAAAAGATTAGCAAGGAAATATAAGATTTGAGCAGCACTGTAAAACAATTAGACCTCAAAGTCATCTGTGGAACACTGCACCAATTACAGCAAAATACACATTCTTCTTCTGTTCACATGAAATATTCTTTAGAATAGACTGTATGTTAGATTTAAAAACAAACTCCCTCAATACATTTAAAAGGATAGGAATCATACAAAGTATGTTCTCTGAACACAATGAGATAACAGAAAGAAATTTGGGAAAGTCACAACTACGTGGAAATTAAACAACACAAGTGTAAATAAATGATGGGTCAAAGCAGAAAACATAAGGGAACGTAGAAAATATTTTAAAGGGAATCCCCAAAACACTTTAAAATACACAACACAACAACAACTTACCAAAACTGTGAGATACAGCTAAAACAATGCTTAAAGGAAAATTTATAGTTGCAAATGCCTATGTTTATAAAGAAGATAGATTTGAAATCAATAAATTATCTTCCATCTCAAGAAAATTAAGGAAGAGCCAACTAAACCCAAAGCAAGCAGAAGGAAGAAAATAATAAATATTAGAGTGGAAATAAATGACATTGAAACTAAGAAAACAATAGAACAAATCAACAGAACAAAAATTTATTTTTTGAAATGATCAACAAAATTGACAAGCCTCTAACTAGACTGACTAAGGAAAAAAGAGAATACTCATATTACCAAAATCATGATTGAAAGAGAAGTTTTACAAATGATCTTAGGAAAATTTTTTAAAAGTATTATAAAGGAATACTGTAAACAATTGTATGGCAACAATTTTGATAACCTAGATGCATAAATGCCTAGAAATGCATACATATCAAACCTAATTCAAGAAGATCTAGAAAGTCTAAAATGGACCAATAACAAAGTGCATGAACTGATAATAATAACACTAACAAAAATCCCACATGGTAAAACCCAGGACCAAGTGACTTTACTGGTACATTGTAAAGACGTTATTCCATTTTCTTCTGCTTCGATTTTTTTTTTTTTTCAGACAGGATCTCACTCTGATGCTCAGTGCAGTGGCATGATCTCAGCTCACTGCATTCTCTGTCTCGGGAGCTCAAATGATCCTCCCACCTCAGCCTCCTGAGGTGACGGATCACAGGTGCCTGCCACCATGTCCAGTTAATTTGTGTATGTTTTGTAGAGATGGGATCTCATTACGTTGCCCAGGCTAGTCTCAAACTAAACTCCTGGCTCAAGTGATCCGCCCACCTCGGCCTCCCAAAGTGCTGGGATTACAGGTGTGAATCACCACATCTGGCCTGGCTTGCATATTTTTTGATGAGAAGTTTGCTGCAGTTATTCTGTCATCTTTCTACCGGCAGGAGGCATGTATGCCTTCTCTGTTGACAAAGTAGAGGATGTTTTTTGTTTTTGTTTTTGAATGTGCTCCCTTCTCCTAGTTCTCCTAGCTTTAATATTTTGTTTTGCATTTTTTAGATTGTTTATTTCACCAGTGCTGTACAAACGAGTGTTGTTCTTCCTCCAGTTTCTTAATTAAGAAATTAAGACTTTCTTTTCCATATAAGAGAAAGATTCTTGCAAGCCTTCGTTCTTTCTCACTGTGGCTGCTCTTCCCGTCACCCAACTTACATCATGAAATACTCCGATCTTTTCTGTAAGCACCCGCTGAGTCTATGGAGAAGACATTAGACATTGGTGTGAATTTTTCTTTTGTCTGTGACTCCAGAAGTTTATATTGTTTCTCTAGTTTATGCTTGCTCTTAGCAATTCTTTACAGACTTTACTTGAAATCTTTTAAATCATATTCTGGGGGTAATCTGCTTCAGTGAGCAAGCTCTCATGTTCTTCATTTTTTGGAGGTTCCTGCCTTTTCTTATATTTGTAGGTAGGTGGCTGACTTGTGACCTTAGTTTTCCAATGAGTTCAAGAAACTGAATATTTGCAGTTTGCCATGTGTTTTTCTGTGTATTTGTTTTGTGTGGGATGATTTTCTTTACATATTTCTACATCTTAAGCAGAAGCCATTCTTCATTTAATAACATATTTAATTTCTTTAAGAGATATAGAAATACTTATATTTTCTGCTAATTCTTGTGTCAATTTTGGTAAGTTAAACTTTTGAGAGAATTTTTCCATTTTATGTAAGTTGTGAAATGTTTTGGCATATACATGTTGACAAAATTTTTATATTATTTTGATGTTTCTTGGATCTGTAGTGACAACTTCTTTTTCATTTATTCTGTATAATTGGGCTTACATTGTTCCCTTTTCTAAGGTTCTTAGAGCATAATTTTAAGTAATAGATTTAAACATTTCTTCTTTTCTACGATAAGTATTTGGATACAAATTTCTTTCAAAGTCATTGTTTTATTGTGTTCCACAAAATTTGATATATACAAATGATTTCCAATTATTCTCATTGTGTATTCTTTGATGTATACACAATCTAGAATTATGTTGCTTTATTTCCACATATTTGGAAATATCCTAAATAGCTTATTTTATAGATTTCCAATTTAATCACCTTGTGGTGAGAAATACACTCTGAAGAGTTTAGGTGTTTTTAAACACATCAATATTTGTTTTATGGCCTAGCATATGGTTCATATGTATGAATGTATCATATGTACTTGAAAAAATGTGTATTTTTCAGTTATCTTATGGCATGTTCTATAAATATCAATTTAGTTGATGGAATGGTGATATTGTTCAGATCATGTATAACTTTGCTAATTTTTCCCTGTGTTCTATCAGTTGCTGACAGACTGGTGTAAAAATGTTCTGCTATAAATACAGAAATGTCTATTTCTCCCTTTAATTAAATCAAATAATATAAACACATATTAATGGTTTTTATGTATTTTTAATGGATTAACCCTTTTCTCCTTAAGCAACAGCACTCCATGCAATAGAGCGTCAAAACCAAACCAAACAAAACAAAAACCTGCCCATGTACTCCTGAACTTAAAATTAAAGGTTTTTGTTTGTTTGTTTTAAATTCTTTTAAGAATCGGTTTTATGTAAAATCATGTACTAGGAAAAGGATGGTGGCTATGTATCTTATTGACATGGTAATACTTGAGATAAGACTTGAAGGAAAAATGAGAGAAGTCTAAACAAAGACACAGAAGAGAATATTCCAGGCAGAAAGACAGGGTTCTCTGCGTTTCTCTCCCATAAATGTGACTTAGATAAAATCTGATTCATCAGCCCACGTATTAATCAGTGGAGCATGGAAAATAGTATGTTCCCAACGAACATTACAAACCAAAGTTGACTTCCAGCCCCTTCAGGGCAGTAGAACATATTTTGATCAATGCCCCTTGATAAAAGAGCTTGATTCCAGCTATTGCACTTCTTTCATCAGCTCTCCCCTGATGCCTGGAGCCATGAAAATATTTTTCTTTATTTTTGCTGCTTTCATTCTTCTTGCTCAAATTTTCCAAGGTAAGAGGGAAATTCTTTTAGAGGTGGAGATGACAGTCTGCTCAGGATCTGTCTTTTGAGAAGAAAGTTCAACTTTTACAAAGTTGAAGGTTCCAAGGCAAACCGGTCACTGAAAATCTTTTCCTGAGCTCAGACACAAAACAATGGGAGCACATTGACCGGGACGTCCCCAACCTTAATAGTATCTAGTCAACTTCCCTGCCAAGGAATTTAGACTTCTTTGTACTTTTAGATCTCTTTCCTCCTTTTATAATCTGCAACGCAGGTTCAGCACTTTTTTTTTTTTTTTTTTTTTTTTGAGATGGAGTCTCCCTCTGTCGCCCAGGCTGGAGTGCAGTGGCGCGATCTCGGCTCACTGCAAGCTCTGCCTCCCGGGTTCACGCCATTCTTCTGCCTCAGCCTCCCGAGTAGCTGGGACTACATGCACCCGCCACCACGCCCAGCTAACTTTTTTTGTATTTTCAGTAGAGACAGGGTTTCACCGTGTTAGCCAGGATGGTCTCGATCTCCTGACCTCACGATCCGCCCCTCCTCTGCCTCCCAGAGCCCTGGGATTACAGGCATGAGCCACGTGCCGGGCCAGGTTCAGCATATTCCAAAGTGAATTAAAAAAAAAAAAAAATCTCCAAGGCAAATGCCAAATTATATTTGTTAAGTTAGGGAAGTACAGCCTTTGGAGTCTAAATTAAACTGAAGTTGTGTTGCTAGATCCTCAGACAGCTAATTTTTTTTCAGGTCTGAGTCGTTGGTCCAAATATCTTAGCCATAAATTATTTTAGGCTTTTTGGCTTTCACACACTGGTTGAAAATTACACTATTAAAACCACTAAACTAACATCTTGCTCACTAATCTCTTAAGTCTTTGCATCTTTGAGATTCTCTTTGCTTGATACAACCACGACTGTGTTCCTAAGAAATGTTTATGTCCATACCTCCTCAACTATCCTTCGTTCCTTCTGTTGTGAAGCTTTTCCTATTAGAGGTTCTCCATGCATCACAAAGCCCCCTGTCTGTTCCTTCATGGCTCCTGAATTTCTACATTTCTTTATTATACATTCTGTCCTCAGTAGTCCTAGAAAACCAATAGATATTGAATGTGTGCCAACCACTTATAAGAAATTGTTCTGTCCACTACGATAAAGGTAGGTAAAATAAAAAGGTAAAAATATAATTAAAGCGTGGACATTGACCTTAATTTGCTTGAAGTTATTAGTCTATTCTATCTGTGTTGTTCAAAAAGACATTGCCTGTATGTCTATAATAAATAAGCTTCCAATACATTTAACATGTATAAGTAAGTATATCAACGAGACAGGAAAATACACAAATAACTTTAATATGAATCAGTTTTCACAAGTGCCGTAAAAGGTGCAAAGTATAAAGGGAAGCCATAGATGTGGAAACTTGGTTCTAAGTAGGAAATACAGATAGGCTTCCTGGTAGTACTGTACTTCTGTAGTACAGATACTACAGAAGTAGTATTTGTATTGCACATTTGGAAATAGACAAGACTAGAACTAAAGAACAGAGCCCAAGAACAATTTCCCCATGAAAGTCTAAGTGACTCCATTGTTTCAGTGACCTCCTTGACCCCATGAAAGTTTCAGTGACTCCATGACAGTCTCAGTTGTAAAAGCAGTTCCCTATTTTCTGCCCTCAGCATCTTTTCATAGATGTCAGACAATGCTCTGGGATAGATAAACTCTTTTTAAATTGTCTTCCCCACTCACTTTAATCAGTACTCCAATTTATTCAGATCAGTCTATGGATGTGGAGGCATAATAGCTCCTTGTCCACAAAACTCATCTCAGATGTATTTGAATTACAATAATAAGCATAGTTTGGGCACAAATTAGAACCACCACCATCACCATAATCACATAGAACCTCAGAGCTAGAAGTGAACTTAATGATCAATATAAAAGGCAATAAACACAGGCTGTTAGGCCAAACTGTATGAGTTTGGATCTCAGTGCTAATCTTTATAAGCTGTATGTACCCTCTGTTTTACCATTCTATAAATGATAATAATAATAGCATTGTTTTGAAGATGAATAAACTTGTTATGTTAATTAGAGACTAACTTGTTATAATCAAGAATCTTAATAATAGAGTGACTGAAGAAAGACAAAACCTTATTTCTCTTTCATGTAAAAGTCCAAAAATAGCTAAGTTGGCTAGGTGAGGGTAGAGGGTTCTCTTTCACCGAGTTTTGTTGTGATTTGGGCTGAAGGTCAACCCTGCCATCCTAAACAGTTGACCATTGTATTTGGTTCCAAGGATGTTCTAATAGGCAGGGTTGGAAAGTATAGAACATGATTAAGATTACATAGAAGCAGTTCACATCATTCCACTCCCTTTTCATTTTTCCAGATTTGTTCATGTGGACATATAGAAATAGGAAGCTAGGAGCTGATGTGATTAGCTAAATATTCATGTGTCTAGAGGAACCCAGGGGTTCTACGACTAAAAGTCTGAAAGTAAAAATGACTGCTTTGGGACAGTTTAACAATCTTTCTATATAACTGCTTGGGCAGTGGCAGGCACATACTCTATGCTATGTTAGAGTTTACCATTGTTTAACTGTCATTTGTTCTTCTACTTATTTTTTTGTTCTCTGCTATGTTTCAGTATTCAACACCCTATATATGATTATATATATGTGTGTGTGTGTGTGTGTGTGTGGTGTCAATTGATTATCTAGATACCTGATAGATTTCAGTGGTCTGTAGCTCACAGTATCCCAAGTTCAAGTTTGGACTATTTAAAAATTTCTCCTTAATTGGAGCAGAAATCTAAGTCCCTGAAATTTCTTTCCATTAGTCTTTGCCTTAACTTGGCACTAACAAAATATATTCCACATGGTAATATTTCAGATATATGGCAGCTAATATGTACTGTTCTTCCCCCAAAGTTGTTATTTCGAGGAATGAACATTACTCCTTTTGAGAATAACTGCTGCTTCTTCCACTATTTTTTCCTAAGAATGTATCTTAACAATTAAAAAAGTTCCTGTTTTGACATATTTTTTTTCCCTTCAACCTAATCTCTGTTATGAATGAATACACATTGCCTATGTCCCTCTAAATTTGCTTGTCAGAACTAAATACATGATTCCGTTGGTGTTCTTTGCACAGTAAATTGAGAAGGACTAGCATCATGTTGTTTATCTTTCTACCTAAAATGGTGAGACTCCAAAACCGTATGCCAGGGCATATGATCTACTATTGGTCTGCCTGTAATGTAACAGAACAATCTTTAACTTTTGCTGTAAATCAGAGACTATTTGGAGACATAAAAAAAAATCTGTTGATAACGATGGTTCATTGGAATTAGAAAGTATTTTGTCACCTTCCTTGGAAGAAACATTCTGTTTCTGTACAAGCTAGATATGATTTTGACATATGAAAATCTTTTCTGTTTTTTCCAATTAGCTATTTAATAAGGACATTGATTATATTGTCCCAGGGGTGTGAGCTCAGACATGGCTATTCAGATAACATTTGATTTTTCTAATTTCTAGGTTTGTAGTCTGTGTCTCTAGGAGTTACGGTAATGAGGAAGTCTGAATTTGGCCTGGGCAATGTAATTTTATCTTATAGTTACTAATTAATAGATAACTAAAGACAAATTGCTTTCTTTACTTAGCCAGGACAGCAATTCATAGAGCACTAATTTGTAAGAGAATGGAAGGTCACTGTGAAGCTGAATGTCTTACCTTTGAAGTAAAGATTGGGGGCTGTAGAGCTGAATTAACACCATATTGCTGCAAAACCAGAAAGAAACATTAAAAACTAAGCACCAGCTGCAAGAATGAAAGAGGTGAAGATTCTCTGGCTG
Source organism: Colobus angolensis palliatus (assembly GCF_000951035.1). Lineage (NCBI taxonomy): Eukaryota > Metazoa > Chordata > Mammalia > Primates > Cercopithecidae > Colobus > Colobus angolensis. The sequence goes on along the minus strand of NW_012118766.1, from coordinate 231,609 downwards.
CGATATCAGCGGGACAAATCTCTCTGCACCGTCTCTCTTTGATCTGCAAAGTTTGGATTATCTGAAACCATGTTAGTCCAGCTTCCAATGCTACAGGGAGATACCCTTCCTAGGCTGTGAACTTCTTCCAGGCAGACACTATATCTTGTTGACCTCTGCACTGTCAGTTCCTGACACGGGGCATATTAATGATTTTTTTCACTTTATAAAAAAGTGAGCCATTGAATAAATAGATAAAACAGATGGAATGGAATGGTTGGACTGGCACTCAGGTGAATTGAGTTCTAAAGTTATAGCTCTGGCTTTAAACAGTTGTAGGACACTGGGCCCTCTGTGCCAAGATTCTGTTATCTATAATGTGAGCAGATTGAACCTCTCAGTAAAGGGAATACCTGCCAGATGCTAATTGTGGCTGCTTCAGCAGTATCACTGTCATGTACTCCTTTCTCTCTTTTATAGGTAGGAATTGTTTAGAGTCTTGTTCATTTACCTGTTAGATCTAAAACATCAAGTTTTAGAATGAAATGCACCCATATCAAAATTCAAGTTGACTGTAGATGGAGCAATATCTTCATTCTGGCCATTTGCAGTGAGAATTGATCAAATCATGGGTTTCTGAAGCAGTAAGTTCCCCAAAGGTCGTCAAATTCAATGCCCTTATTACAAATGAGGAGAGTGAGACTCAAGAAGATTATACGGTTACTGACTTAGTCACATTTATATCCCAACTTTGGGCTTTCTGGACTTGTCTGCTTAGCATGTCCACAAAATAGCACACTGGAGGATAACAGAACAACAAAAGGCAATCCTAAAGACGGAACGTTTCTCAGCGTGTTCAGGTGAACAGTTAAATGGAGGAAGAAATGGAAACAAACTGAAAAAAAAACATAGGAAAAAAAAAGACACTTTCTAAAATCTCTGTTGTGATCCTGCGATCCCTGCCCTTTCAGATGATAACAATGATAACAATGGCAAACCGAGGCTTGCCTTTTCCCTAATTTGCCAAAATTTGGAGTCCTGGCTTTCTAGCAGAGGAAAGCATATATCACAGACTATTTCATCATAGAAGACTTACAGCACACCCTCCCAGAACAGAAGAAGCAAAATCCCTCTGCACTGCTCCAGAAAATTTTCTTCTCTATTCAATTAAGCTGGCTTCGTATAGAGATGCAAATAAAAGAGAAAAAAAAATCTGGAATAAGACAATGTGTAAAATGTTTTAAAATAAGAAATAAAATGTGTTTTTGAAAGATCTTCTGGTATTGCCACTTGTCTTCATGGTGCTAATTTTCTTATTCTCAAAACTATGCTGGAGGAAATTATGTAAAGTTACCTATTTCAATCAGAGGATTTTTCTGTTTCTGCATTTTCCCTAGAAATTCCTTATCCATTGTCTCACATAAAACTAACTGCCTTTGAGAATCTAAGTGTGTTTAGGCTTTCTCATTTCTTCTTTTTTTCTTTTTCCTCTTCTTTCTCTGTCAATGTCAAATGACTTGAAATACAGCATACATTTCCTGTCTCCAGTGTTTTCATATTCCATTTCCTTCTCAACCTATAGAAACGTCTTAAAGCCAGGCATGGAGGCTCATGCCTGCAATTTCAGCACATTGGGAGGCCAAGACAGGAGGATCCTTTGAGCCCAGAAGTTCAAGACCAGCCTGGACAACAGAGAGAGACCCCATCTCTACAAAAAATTTTAAAAATTTAGGCCGCGTGCAGTGGCTCACGCCTGTAATCTCAGCACTTTGTGGGGCCGAGGCGGGCAAATCATGAGATCAGGAGCTCGACACCAGCTTGGCCAACCTGGTGAAACCCTGTCTCTACTAAAAATATAAAAATTAGCCAGGCATGGTGGCACACATCTGTAATCCCAGCTACTCGGGAGCCTGAGGCAGGAGAATCACTTGAACCCAGGAGGCAGAGGTTGCAGTGAGCCAAGATCATGCCATTTTACAACAGCCTGGGTGACAAGAGCAAGACTCTGTCTCAAAAAAAAAAAAAAAAAATTGCCAGATGTAGTGGCTCACACCTGCAGTCCCGATTGCTTGGGGGTTGAGCCCTGGAAGTTGAGACTGCAGTGAGCCAGTGCACTCCAGCCTGGATGACAGAGCGAGACCCTGTTTCAAAAGAAGAGGAGGAGGAGAAGGAGGAGGAGGAGGGAAGAGAAGGAGAAGGAGAAGGAGAAGGAGGAGGAGAAAAGAAGAAGAAGAAGAAGAAGAAGCAGAAGCAGCAGCAGTGGAGGAGGAAGGAGGGAGGGGGAGGGGAGGGGGAGGAGAAAGAGAAGGAGAAGGAAAAGGAGAAGATTATTTTAGCTGTCATCATACTAATGGAATTTCTCTTTATAAAGCTATCAGGTACCTCCTTAGTCACTTAATAGTAGCTGTTCTCTTAGTAAATTACCAGGGCTAACTCCAGTGACCTATGGCCAGCATTCATCTTTCAGGCCTTTTCTGAAACATTTTACAAGGTGATCTATCTCCTGCACCTTAATTTCTCTCTCTTCTGCCTGTGAGAATGTTTGTCTGCTGGACATTTCTCTTTGTCTTCTCCACACATTCTCAGTCTTCTTTGCTGACTCTTGCTAATATTCTCTTGGCTGGGATTGCTTTCACCTATGTTTCATCCTCTTCTTATTAAACGTGCTATCTCTAAACAATCTCCTCCATTCCATAAGTTCTCACTCTTTATGTATTAATGACATGGTGTTACTTTTTTACTTTTATGACTTCTTTGCTCTGTGGTGCTGTGCTGAGACTCTGAAAACTACATTTGTCATACTTCTTGGCCAGTTAGCACCTTTAATGAAAGGTATTAGCAGGAGAGTGGAAAACAAAATGAAGAGTGAAGGCATCTGTTCCTATGCTGTTTTTGTCAGCAGCATTCCAATGGCAGCAGATGGTTGGCTCCAGGCTTCAGGCTTTATTTTCTTTCCACTTTCTCAGCAGCCCCACAAATGTGCTAGAAAAGGACCAGCAACATCTTAGCTCTACCTCCTTGGTTGTAAGAGGACCAGCTGAGCTACAGTCTGCTTTTCTATGCACCTTGTCTATCCACGCACCTGTTGGACCATGTCTCCTCCTCAGAAGTCTGAACACTGGCTATCAAGGGCCTCTGCCTCATTTGCCTGTACATCAGTCATTGAGCATTGCTCCCCTTAAAATTTTAAGCATGACTTATGTGGTGTACCCCACTAAGAGACCTGGGCACCTGGTACTGTGTCCCCCCCTCATAGGTTCAAGCTCTAGCTACGTACAAGTAAGAGAATTTTGAGCAGTAGCCCCCAAGAGTACCTTTACTCCTTTGCTCCTACATTTAAAAGTGATATCTCTTTTGTGTGGTTATCTCTGTGCCTTTTCAACCTTCGATTACTTATATATCCAATTTAAGTTTATTGAGCTACTCTAAGTGGATTTCTGATAGGCACTTCAAAGGTAATGTCTTTATTGCAATTTATTGGTTTGTTTTCAAATCTTGTCTTCATTTAATATTCTAAACCTTAGAAAATATTGTTATCATTTACTTGACATTCAGGTTAAAAGTAGAGGTTTATTCAGGAATGCTTACTTTTCTGAATAAGTCACACAATTTACTCATGACATTAATCTGCATAAATTGTTCATTAATCCCTGTGAATCTTAATGCAATTATCTCCTTCCCTCTTCCTCCTCACTGATGTTGTTCTAGATCAGTGCCTTATTATCTTCAGCCTCTACTCTTACTCTGTCAAACTTGGTGTTAACAAATTCATCCTCACTACCAATTATCTAAAATTTACTTATAATTTGTGGATTGAACTTTGTATGAAGTAAAGGAAGAGTTCTACTTTTTCATGATGTAGGAGCACACACATGAGCACACACACACACATGAATTGACAAACCATAAAAATTAGTCTAAGATTCATATTCAGATGTCTACGAATCCTTAGAACACTCAGATATTAGAACTAGAAGTAGCCTTAGAGATCACTTAAGTCCCAGTTTCCAGAACTGTATTGATTAATCATAATCAGTGTAACAAGCCTAGAATACTTACAATTAGAGTTCTATGCCCCACTCTAACACTTTCAAATTGGGATCTCTTAAGCTAAGAATCTAAATTTGTAAAATGACTTTTCTAATTAAGTCTCCTGCATAGTGACATTTTAGACCTGTTGATCACTGAACACAGAAGCATCTGAGATCCATTGATCTCTGTTCCATACCTCCAGTTAGTTGCAGAAATAGATCTAGGGTCAAATACAGGATTCCTGCCTTCATATCCAGTGGCATATCACTGTGTTGCACTTTTCATTTGTAAACGAGATATGGAGAGGGCATGACCAAGTGCTTCACCTTGCTCAACCCCAGGAACAGAAGCTCAGACTTTATTGGGTAGACAGACACATGTACAGCAAATGAATATTCCATGTGTTAAGTTCTGTAGCCTGATCCAAGACGTGTGAGAGTTTAGAACATGTGCGGTTAGACTAATTATGACTGGAGTCATTGAGGTCAAGAGAGGTGTCACAGACAAAATGCCCTGTGACCATTTAAACCAACTGGTTTATCAACTTAGCGTAAATCACTTTAACTGAAACTGAGGGAGTGTTGTCGCTAAACTTCCTTTGTTGCCAATATGCTCGTAGTTTATGTTCCCATTTGACAATCATTTCCATTCAAAATTGCTCACTTTCATTCTTCTGGGGAACTGAACCGAAAATGTTAAGGACTGTCTGTTCTCTTATGAAAGCCATTCTGCTCATATGGTGCACTTCCGTCCCTGGTTGTCTATACTGAGGTACAGAAAGGTCTTTTTTATCCAAACAAAGACATTCCACTGGCCCAGGTGAGCTGCTGACCAAAATGAAGCCACCTATCTCCTGTCTCTATGGACACCTTCACCTGTGAGGACTATTATCATTCTCATTTGCCACTTAATGTTTTCCCTATTTCACTTTTTTTTTTTGAAAGAAGTCTTACTAGGTGGCAAAACAATCTGTGGAAGCCTTGACAGGTTTAATGAAACTGAGACCTTGAGGGAATCCACTGGGCAAAATCTCCAGTATCTATATATGGAGAAGGGGCTGTATGAGAAACCATGAAAACTGATGACAGAGAGAACTGTAGTTGTCTAACCTGTGCAAGAGCCCTTCCGACTGTCTGAACTGCAGATCAGGCTGGGTAAAGGCTGACTTAGATGAACTGCAGTAAGAGGTGCTTCAGGTATCGGGATCCACCTCTGCTTCATCACTGAAACTGAACAGGATCTGAGTAGTAGAAAATGGGGCACTTTCCTGATTTTTTTTTTTTTTTTTTTTGAGACAGAGTCATTCTGTTGCCCAGTCTGGAGTGCAGTGGCACCATCATAGCTAGGATTACAGGCACATGCCACCATGCCTGGCTAAATTTTTTTATTTTAGTAGAGATGAATTGTCACTCTATTGCTTAGGCTGATCTCAGACTCCTGAGTTCAAGCAATCCTCTTTAGTGATTTTAAGAAACTTACAAGAGAGAGCTATGACAAAGCTCTGTGGACCCAAGGCAAAGAGTGTAACAGGTTGACTTGTAAGGATCACCATCAATCTTAGAAACCTAACCCATAGTCCTCCAAAACTGCTGTTCTTCTGGGCTTGACTCTGTTCCTAGGACTTTATTCCAATCCTTGACTGTACCTCTTTTTTTTTTTTTTTGCCAACCCTTGGTCTTTTCAAATAGAACTTACAGAGATCAAAACTCTAACTCTGAAACTGAGTGTACTGCTTCACATTCAAGGTAGGAAGAGGAACTACAGGTATGAAGTATTCTGCACAGACAGGCTTTAGAGCAGCTCTGAATCAGACTCCCTACCTTTGTCCAGGGAAACGCATATGCATTAGGATCAGATCCCCTCTGAGGAGGTAGGGCTGGTTATGCCCAGAAAGTGATGTGGACACAGGTTGCCTTATAGACACTGCATTGCATTTTAGATGGACCACCTTTTCATCAGGCCTTCTTAGTGACCCAATCGAACAGCCTTCCTACAACCATTGTGCTTTGGTAGGTTGTAGTTTCTTCTGAAAAAGCTAAGGAAATTTTCTAAGGTAAGACAGGAAAATCTTGTTTTAGATTGTAATAATAAATCACAATTTTAAAAATTATGCTTCAATGCATTGTCATTTTTTTCACTCAGCTTTTATCAGATCCATTTTCTAGGCAAGGAATCAGAGACTCAGAGACACAGTGAGCAAACCTTAATTTACCCAGACATGCATTTAGAGGGCTTGGTTTCTCATAAGGGGCTTCCAAATGTAGACAGTGTGTGTCCCATGTAGACCCGAGAGGAATCAATTCACTATATTTGAAGACTCCCCAAACTCCTATTTTGTAGAAACCAAAAAACAAAATATTTGGTAGAGAAGGTGGATTAGTGTCCGAATGGTACATACAGGCAGAGCTACATTACTTGGCTCCTATGTGAAGAGAGAGGGAGCTGCAGAACAACTAAATGGGAGGGCTCAGATATATGAATTTCTTCAGTTGAAATTGTACACAGTCCTGGCTCCTTAATCTGTGTCCACCTCCCAGCAGGTATGGGAGGTATGAGCTGAGCTCAGGGGAAACAGACTTAGCTCTGGAAATCTGGAGAAGCAGTGGGCAGGGCTGATCCCCCAAGTACCCTGATGAATCCCAGTGTTCTTTCTGTTCACTTACCTAAGGGAAGTTATTCAAATTTTAAATCCATTTTGAATCAAAATATTTATATATTTTTTAAAAACTTAAAATTTAAAGAAACTGGTATTAGTTATGGGAAAACCAGAAGGGTACCCTCATTTGGAAATAATCTTTGAGAAATCTTTGCAGAGTGAACAGTTGGGATTTGATCTTTCCAAAATCCAGCTAGCATGCACTTAAGAAAAAGGAAAATCAGGGCCGGGCGCGGTGGCTCAAGCCTGTAATTCCAGCACTTTGGGAGGCCGAGACGGGCGGATCACGAGGTCAGGAGATCGAGACCATCCTGGCTAACACGGTGAAACCCCGTCTCTACTAAAAAATACAAAAAACTAGCCGGGTGACGTGGCGGGCGCCTGTAGTCCCAGCTACTTGGGAGGCTGAGGCAGGAGAATGGCGTAAACCCAGGAGGCGGGGCTTGCAGTGAGCTGAGATCGGGCCATTGCACTCCAGCCTGGGCAGCAGAGCGAGACTCCGCCTCAAAAAATAATAATAATAATAATAACTCTGACAACACTGAAATATGTGAAATTACAATATATTCTGAAATGATTACCTAAGAAAATTAGGGGATGTCATCCACGTTTGTCTCAAAGGAATTCAGATTTATGATTCATCTTAAGAAATGCGAAAAAGAACACATTAAATATAAAGCTGGATAAAGGAATTTATTAATATACACAGTAAATATTGTTTTAAAGCAATGATTCAGGCCTCCTGGACCCAGCGCAGGTCCTGGCCCAAGAAGCCCTGGAACAGAGCCCCTGCTTTTGTCCCTGCCTCCTGGGTGAATGAGGAATGGAAAAGGAACACACATTCCTCATCCTTGGTGTGAATTTGCATGCTCCCCACAGACCAAGTGTGGCAATTCAGTTGTAGTTCTGACAGTAAATGGCCCGTTCTGACTGGGCTGTTGGGGGTCCTGGTCCAGCCACTTCCAGCCAGGTGCCCCTGGGTCGCGAAGGCGCCACACCTGCTCCACTCAAGACGTGCAGCTCCACCCACTCACGCTAGAGAGGAAGAACTTCTGCCATAAACTTTTGTTGTTATTGTTTTATTTGGTTTGGTTTGAGACAGGGTCTCCTTCTGTTGCTCCTCCTGGAGTGCAGTGGCCCCATCACGGCTCGCTGCAGCCTCGACCTCCTGGGCTCAAGCGATTCTCATGCTTCAGCCTCTGGAGGAGCTGGGACCACAGGCACCCACCACCACACCTGTCTAAGTTTTCGTATTTTTGTAGAAACAAGGTCTCGCTCTGTTGCCCAGGCTGGTCTCTAACTCCGCCCACCTCAGCCTCCCAAAGTGCTGGGATTCTAGGCGAGAGCCACTGTACCCAGACTCCTAAACAGTTTTTAATTTGTCCAGAAGGAACCCTATCATCAACCAATGTAAGTGATCTGACTACCCTGACCATAAAGTATCTGAAACATTCAACTTGCAGCGAGTGGAAGCAGCCCAGCCCCACTGCACATAAAACACTCGTGTGGTGGCAAACACGGAGAACAAGGCTGCACTGGCCGGAAGTGGGGACAGATCCGGATACGCCCTGGGCACAGAGCAGGGAAGCTCAGGCCCGGACCACACTGGTTCTGCCCTCTTTCTGGCCCGCTACCCCATCCTGAGACCGCAGCTTCCGGCAGACCTGGATGCAGATTTTCCAGATGAAAGGCCTTTTTCCTGGAGTGGACTTCGATATTTTCTGTTCACAACTCCGTGTCGCCGCCCTCCACACCTAGGATCTGGCGTCGGGCGTCACTGCCGACGTCACAATTCCCGCGCCTACTTGTCTCAGCCGCGGAAGCTCTATGTAGCTGTCAGACGCCGGGAGGTTGGTGCCCCGCCATGTTTTTCTGCCTTTTGTCTTTTCACCCTCTCCCTTCCCCACCCAGTGCCCCGTCTAAGTCCCCACTCGGAACTGGATTCTCCCCTTTGTGGGCAATGCCAGGAGGAGGAAGACCGCAACCTCCCGCTGGCTTTGGGATATCTTAGACATCAGTAGTCTCCTAAGGGCCTCCACCCTGTCCGCACTCCTCCTTCATCCTCGCGTCTCTTGGGACCCTGCCCTGCTGTCCTCAGTCCTCTCCTTAGTCGCAGACTCGGAGAGGCCCCTGAACCCCCTCGGCTTGGACATCACTGGCCACAGTCCTGTGACACCCTGTGATCTTCTGTCCCAAATCTCATTCCACTGACTGTGCCTGTCAGGGTGTGCTTAGATTTTTGGTGTCCCAATGTAAAGTGTGCTCTTATTGGGAAAGGGGCTTCTTCCTTCTGTTCTTGTGAATGTAGATGTGAAGCCAGGGGATAAGGAGAAAAGAGAGGCCAAAAGAGAGAGAGCCAGGGAGCCAGGGAGAGTGAGGTTGAAAAAGAAGGTAAAATTGACTATTGGGAAGCTGTCTCTGATGGATTTTGAAAAGCAGTGATAATGAAAGAGTTCTAGAAGCTTTGTAGAAGGTGTTGAAAAAATAGTGAAAGTTTTGTGGGCAAGAAGTAGTGGGATAGATGACATAGACAAAGAGAATCAGGAGAGAGGTGGAGGACAGAATAGAAAGGGGATTCTGACCAACCATAGCAGGGAGGAGTAAAGGAAAGATAGATCCCTAATTCATTAGGGTTTTTTTTTTAAAAAAAATGCCTTAATTATATACTCTTTTAATTTTGTTTCAAATTCAGATGATGAGACCTTTTTAGTTTTTCAGTCTTTATTATATTTTGGGAATATCTTCTAGTACTTAGTAAAAGGATTTTATGCTATTTCAATGTGCTCTTGGAAAGGATCTTGATTTTTTTATATTAACAGTCAAAACCTGGTTTAATCAGTAAGTCTTCACTATTCTTCTACTGTTTCCATTACTTCCTTACAGGGCCTTTTAACTGGGTCTGTAAAATACAATTTTCTGTGAAGTGTATGTTCCCTTGACCTCTCTCTGTAAAATTTTCAAGGATGAGATGAAGTGACCAGGGATTTTGTTCTAACAGAGTCATTCTGTTCCTGATTACTAAATTGCTCAGAGCTATTTCAATTCAATAATTAGGTATCCTTAATTTCATAGTTTTGATAATTAATGAGTTGTTCTGGAAAAAAGGAATTAAATGCTTGAAATCAGATTATTGTGATTAAAACCATGAGAAAGAAGTTGCTCAAAAGTATTAAATATGGTATAGAATCTTTATGGGAAGGAGAAGGACAAACCCTATCACAGTTCGTCATAGCACATAATTCTTGTGAAGCTAGTGGTGGTTCTCTACTGGCTCTACAGTAGGTTCTCTACTGGTTCTCTACAGTGCTCTCTACTGGCTTCTCCTACTGACCTTGCCTACCCCAAGATCCAAGTACAGAATGTCAAGACAGTTTGATGGGGGAGAGTCAAGACTTTTTAAACTAAGTGCAGAACAAAAGTATCTCTCCAATTAGGAGGGGACCCTAGGTGCTGTAAAGTGAGCTTGGAGAATGACAAGAAACATGCTGTTTGTGAGTTAAGGATCCAGGAATGGGAGAGAGACTGGGAAGTTCAAGAAGAAACATGAAAATCTCTGCCCATCTTCACTTGGTGACCCTGTGCTTAGCAGCTACAAGAAGAGAATGTGGGGACTGATTTCAAGGAAAGGTCAGTCTAGCTCACATACTCAACTGTTACTATGTAATGTGTGGGTTTCAGTAGGATAGAAGAGTTTTCCACAGGCAGTGGCAGAAAACTCCACCTGTTTGTCTTCATTAGAAGGTTATTGCCCCTGAATCATTGATGTTTTGGTTGATGGGAGAGCACTATCTTATCTACATGTTAAATTCCTCACCATGAGCATGGTTGTGGCAAAGGAAGGGGTTATATTCATATCAAGCCCTAGAAGTCACATTCTCAATACTCAAGGTGGTTTCCCAAGATGGATCTTGCCAGAGAGAAACAGAGAGAAAACTTAGAGAAGGATCAAGGAGTTAGGAATGGCTCTTAAAAAAAAAAAACAAAGGTTGTATTTTTAATTGATGGTTCTGCCTTCCCATTTCTGAAATGCTGTTTTTAGGATGTGCTAATGTCTTATTTAAATACCCTGCCTAACACATTTGCTAGCACTCTCTAGTGGCCTTTCCTAAGCGCCTTCCCATCTATAATCAGATTCTATCTCACCGTGAATGAGCAACATGAAAATTGTGAAGTGACTTTATTTATGGGGTCATCATGGGAAGGGTTTCTTGCTCAGACATGTATGGGAAATGGGGAGTATGCTCCTTACTATCAGTGAGGTTGGGCAGCTGCCATTTTTTAGCACGCACAGCTGCATGCACTGTCAGGTACCTGTAGACCAGGATTAGAGAAACTGCATGTATAAGTACTATATTAATGTTCAGTAATAGTTGGATAATCCTGGAAAAGAAGATTGATAAAGTGAAGCTTGCTCTAGTTGATTTTTTTTGTTATAGATTTGAAATGTAACAAAGTGAATCAGTGTGTATCAAGCCTGAAAGTATTAATGATTTGGAATAGAAAGGAGAAGTCTGAAGCTGACACCACTAAAAAATTAAAATGACATTTTGTCAACATGAAAGAGAGTGCTATATTCTGTAATTGCTTTTAAAAAAATGAGACTAACCTAAACATCTAACAGTAGGAATTTATTAAATTATTCACGACAGACCCATCCCAAGGAAACCTTACTTTTCATGGAATTTTAAAGAATGCTTTAGTGGTTATTTGGTTATTCCAGTGTACCAATGGAATCACTGAATTTTCTGTAAAGGCTTGAGGATTCCTATGCTTTGGGCAAGTTGGAGTTTGCTGGGTCAAGAGGTGGCACATTCATATTTTGATAATTTTGGGAAATGTCTTCCCACCTCCTCCAAACCTGCAAATACATTCTGACCCACCAGCAACCTGTGAGATTTTCCTCCTATTTTAACTTGATACCACATACTTTAATCTTTTTTTTGCAGAAATGGAAAAATGACAACTCTTTTTATTTATTTCCCTGTAATTGATTACTAATGGCAGACAATACATTTTATTAATATTTTATTTTTAGACATGTACATGTAAATTTATTTTCTACTTGACTCCTCTCATTATATTTTTAGATAGTTTTAATTATGCATGTGTATAAATATATATGCACTTTGTGTGTTTTTGTTATAGTTTTTCTGCAATGAAACATACAGCTTTCCTTGATGCCCTTTGCTTTTTTTTGTCCTCCTCTGGAAGGTCTACCCATTTTATTTATTATAAAATACTATGTTTATTTCATCCCTGATATTATATTGTTTAAAGTTGTTTGTTGTAGATGTTTAGTTTGATTTATTTTTAGTTTTCAAATAATATAGATGCGGATCTAGTTTGACAAATCTCTACCTTGTATTTCTTTTCACAGTTATTTTGGCTTTGTCCTTACTGAAAATCAAAATTGATATTTAGACCTTTCTAATTTTTTTTATTTTACTTTAAGTTCTGGGATACATGTGCAGAATGTGCAGGTTTGTTACATAGGTATGCATGTGCCATGGTGTTTTGCTGCATCTATCAATCTGTCATCTAGGTTTTAAGCCCTGCATGCATTAGGTTTTTGTCCTAATGCTCTCCCTCCCTTTACCCCGACTCTCGACAGGCCCTTGTGTGTGATGTTTCCTTCCCTGTGTCCATGTGTCCTACTGTTCTTTCCCTGTGTCCATGTGTCCCACTTATGAATGAGAACATGGTGGTGTTTAGTTTTCTGTTCCTGTGTTTGCTGAGAATGATGGCTTCAAAATTCATTCATGTCCCTGCAAAGGACATGAACTCATATTTTTATGGCTGCATAGTATTCCATAGTATATATGTACCACATTTTCTTTATCCAGTCTATCATTGATGGGCATTTGGGTTGGTTCCAAGTCTTTGCTATTGTAAATAGTGCTGTAATAAACATACGTGTGCATGTGTCTTTATAGTAGAATGATTTATAATCCTTTGGGTGTATACCCAGTAATGGGATTGCTGGGTCAAATGGTATTTCTGGTTCTAGATCCTTGAGGAATCGCCACCTTCCCACCAACAGTGTAAAAGTGTCCCTGTTTCTCCGCATCCTTGCCAGCATCTGTTGTTTCCTGACTTTTTAATAATCACCATTCTAACTGGCATCAGATGGTATCTCATTGTGGTTTTGATTTGCATTTCTCTAATGAGCAATGATGATAAGCTTTTTTTCATATGTTTGGTGGCCGCATAAATGTCTTCTTTTGAGAAGTGTCTGTTCACATCTTTTACCCACTTTTTGATGGTTTTTTTTTTTTTTTTTTTTGTAAGTTTGTTTAAGTTCCTTGTAGATTCTGGATGTTAGACTTTTGTCAGATGGGTAGCTTGCAAAATTTTTCTCCCGTTCTGTACATTGCCTGTTCATTCTGATGATAGTTTCTTTTGCTCTGCAGAAAGTCTTTAATTTCATTAGATACCATTTGTCAATTTTGGCTTTTGTTGCAATTGCTTTTGGTGTTTTAGTTATGAAGTCTTTGCCCATTCCTATGTCCTGAGTGATATTGCCTAGGTTTTCATATGGAGGGACAACCAAATATCTTATGTTCTCACTTATGTGTGGAAGCTAAGCTATGAGGATGCAAAAGCATAATAAGAATGGTAAAATGGACTTTGAGGACTCTGGGGAAAGGGTGGGTGGGTGGTGAGGGATGAAAGACTACACATTGTGCAGGGAACACACTACACCAAAACCTCAAAAATCACCACTGAAGAACTTATCTATGTAACCAAACACCACTTGTTCACAAAAACTTATTGAAATAAATAAAAATAAAGAGGCACTCAACAATCCCCCAGAAATCTGCATATAGCTTTTGACTCCCCCAAAACTTCCCTAATAGTCTACTGTTGACTGGAAGCCTTAGTGATAATATAAAGCCATTTAATACATATTTTTATGTTATATGTACTATATGTTCAATTCTCACAATGAAGTTAGCTAGAAAATAAAATAGAAAGTAGGACAGGGGATACCAGAGGCAGGGCAGGGTAGGGGGACTGTGGCAGAAAGGAAAAAAAAATGTTAAAGGGTATAAAACTATAGCCAGATAAGAGGTATGAAGTTCCAATGCGTTATAGCAGTGTAGGATGACTTAGTACTTTTTGCTCATCAGGTCTGATTAACATGATGTAACTAACGTGATGGACCAGTGTGATCTTCTGTGGACTTTCTAGGGGATCCAGGTCCCTCCAGACTATACTGAGGCAGAGAATTGGAGTGTTAACATAGTTCTGGGAAAGACCATGATTTTATCCGTTATGAATATTTGTCCTTTGTAAATGGAGACTGCTTCTAATCCTCATTCTTGACAGATATTGAAAAGAACACATTCACTAGATCAGTAGCTGCACATCTTACATCAGAGACTGTGCTACTCTGCTCTGGTAATATACTACTACGAGCATAGCTGTGTAATTGAGGCTGCCACTTAAAAAAATTCAAAAAACTGTAAAAACAAAACACAAATAAATAAAAATAATGACTAATTACAACAATGACCACTATTACATTAATGGTATTAATTATGCTATTGATAATGATTAGAAAACCCCAAGGGGCTTGGAAATTATAGTACAATCTTCCCTAACTGAGTAAGGTATCTATAACAGGCCTAATGGGCTAGACTGGAGCCCAAGCCCTAGGTGTGCACAAGGAAATATGTCACAAGAGGCAAAAAAAGAACAGGAGGGAAAAGAGAATCAGCTTGGAGAAGGGCGATGGGAGAATGTGGGAATTTCTGCATAAACACTCAGCGGAGAGGTCAATGGGTGCTGGTAGAGGGATTCTGGTCTGAGACCTGTCTGCAGAATGACACCTATCAGATTTAAGGACTTCAGCCAGCTGCCTGACAGGCTGATATTAATACAAGTAAAGTTTTGGGTGTATTGATAACTTTTTAGATTCAACTCCAAGGCAAGATCTAGGAGATAAATAATTGATAAAAGAAATAATTTATTAAAATTAAAATCTTCTACTCTGCCAAAGGCACTGCCCAGATCATGAGAAGAGAAGCCACATACTATAGGGAAATCATTTGCAAAAGGCATATCTGATAAATGACTGTTACTCAAAATATACAAAGAATTCCAAAGATTGAACAATAAGAAATCAACGACTTGATTTAAAAATGTGCAAAATACCTGAAAGGATACCTCACCACAGTAAATATACAGATTGCAATAAGCATAAGATGGGATACTCAATATTATATATTATCAAGTAATTGAAAATTAAAACAACAATGAGATACCTCTGCATTAAAGTGGTGTGGTGGAAGCCTAAAACATTAACAACATCAAATGCTGGCTAGGATGTATAACAAAAGGAACTCTCATTTACTGCAGGTGGGAATGCAAAATGATATGGCTACTTTGGAAAACAGTTTGGCAGTTTCTTTCTTTCCATTTTTTTTTTTTTTTGAACAGTCTTGCTCTGTTGCCCAGGCTGTGGCGTGATCTCGGCTCACTGTAACCTCTGTCTCCTGGGTTCAAATGATTCTCCTGCCTCAGCCTGAGTAGCTGGGATTACAGGTGCCTGCCACCACCCCACTAATATTTTGTATTTTTAGTAGAGACAGTTCACCATGTTGCCAGACTGGTCTCAAGCTCCTGACCTCAAGTGATCCACCAGCCTCAGTCTCCCAAAGTGCTGGGATTACAGGCGTGAGCCACTGTGTCTGGCTGGCAGTTTCTTTAAAAGCTAAACAGGATGGGCACCAGGCCTCATGCCTATAATCCCAACACTTTGGAAGGCCAAATTGCTTGAGGCCAGGAGTTTGAGACTGCAGTGAGCTATGATTGTACCACTGCACTACAGCCTGGGCAACAGAGTGAGACCTTGTCTCTATTAAAAACAAACAGATAAAAAACCTAAACATACCATATAATCCAGCAATTGCACTTTTTTGTGTTTACCCAAATAAACTGCACTGGAAAAACATGCACATAAATATTTGTACCAGCCTTATTCATAATTGTGAATACATGTAATGCACAAAGATTTTCTTCAGTATGTGAAAGGATAAAGTCTGCTATATGCAAATAATGGGATATTACTTAGCATTAAAAAGGTGAGCTATTGGCCAGGCACAGTGGCTCATGCCTGTAATCTCAGCACTTTTGGAGACCGAGGTGGGAGGATTGCTTGAGCACTTGAGACCAGCCTGGGTGGCAAAGTGAGACCTCATCTCTACTAGAAATCAAAAGCATTAGCCGGATATGGTGGCATGGTCTTGTAGTTCCAGCTACTCAGGAGACTGAGGTAGGAGAATCACTTGAGCCTGGGAGGTCAAGGTTGCAGTCAGCCTTGATCATGCCACCGCACTCCAGATTATAGCCTGGGCAACAGAGTGAGACCTTGTTGGTAAAAAAAAAAAAAAAAAAAAGTTGTTAACCCTTGAGAAGACATGGAAGAACAGTAATACATAATATTAAGACAAAGAAGCCAATCTGAAAGGTCTACATACTGTGTGATTGCAACTATGTGACATGATGGAAAAGACAAAACTACGGAGGCAGTACAAAGATCAGCAGCTACCAGGTGTTAGGGTTAAGGGAGTGAATAGGCAGAGCGTAGAGGGTTTTGGGCCATTTAAACTGTTATTTGTGAACAATACTGCTGAAAACATGTCACCCTTTATCTGAAGTTTCAGTTTTGACAGTTTCAGTCACCTGTAGTCAACTGCAGTCTAAAAATTTTGAGTAAAAAGAATTCCAGAAATAAATAGTTTCAAAGTTTTAATTTGTGGGCTGTTCTGTACCATGATGGTGAAATTGCTGTCTGAACTATTGACATCATTGTGGCAGTATGATCAAGTATCACCTGAAGCAGACGATCCTCCTTCTGACATTTTGTTAGAAGGTCAGTAGTAGTGTAATACTATGTCATAATGCCTGTGCCCCTTCTGACATTTTGTTAGGTCACTAGTAGTGTAATACTAAGTCACAATGCCTGTGTCATTCATCTCACTTCATATGAACGCATAGGTATTTTAGCATCTCACATCATCACAAGAAGAAGGGTGAGTACAGTACAATTTTTTTTTTTTTTTGTCGAGACGGAGTCTCACTCTGTCACCCAGGCTGGAGTGCAGTGGTGTGATCTCAGCTCACTGCAACCTCTGCCTCCCCGGTTCAAGCAATTCTCCTGCCTCAGCCTCCCTAGTAGCTGGGATTACAGGTGTGTGCCACCACACCTGGTTAATTTTTGTATTTTTAGTAGAGATGGGGCTTCACCATGTTGGCCAGGCTGGTCTCAAATTCCCGACCTCAGGTGATCCCCCACTTTGGCCTCCCAGAGTGCTGGGATTACAGATGTGAGTCAGTGCCCAGCCCAGTACAAAATATTTTGAGATACACACACAACACACATACAGAGAGACCACATTCACAAAATTTTATTACAGTGTAATGTTATAATTGTTCCGTTATGATTGGTTATTATTGCTAGTCTTTTACTGTGCCTAATTTATAAATTAAACTTTATCATAGGTCTGCATTTATAGGAAAAAGAGAATATTTTTTTCAGTATTATTCATAGTTTCAGGCATCCACTGGGTCTTGGAACATGTCCTCTATGGATAAGGAAACACCACTACATAGGTTGTCAAAACTCATGGAATGTACAACACTAAGAGTGAACTCTAATGTAAACTATGGACTTAGGGTGATTAGGATGTGTCAGTGTAGGTTATCAATTGTAACAAATGTACCACTCTATTGGGGGATGTTGATAATGGAAGAGATGATCAATTTGTGGGGTCAGGGGTTATATGAGAAAACTCTGCATCTTCTTTTCAATTTTTCTATAAACCTCAAACTACTCTAAGAATAGTTTCAAAAAACAAATGGCATAATGTATTTTTTCTTCAATTATATCTACATGATTTACCTAATTATTGGGGAAATATTTTGTAAAAGGCATATCTTGATTAGATTTACATTGATTCCCATCTGACGTAATTAGGGTGTTTCTTTTGAATTGTATGTTTGATAAGGTTATCATCAGTATGTAAGGGACGATCTATGCCCAAACAGCAATTTTTTTGGTGAGAGAAAGAATCTCTGGGCTCCTTTGTGTGGTGACTGCAACCTCAAGAAAAACTTGACTTTCTTGGCTTTTTAATATGTTTGGGACCTGGTGAGTACTTGAGAGAATTTTTATTAGGAATGATAGATTATTTTATAAAATATTTTGTTATTAGAAAATGATTGCTTAATCTGACCGTAGATATTTGAAAACAGGCCATCCAAGAGCAGGTTAGGTTATTATGAAATAAAGACTTTATTTGTATTTATAATCCATATATAATTGCCATAGAGGAAACTTGCCTAATTGTAGCATTCAGAAGTTGATTTTTCTATATTTAGACCATCATCAGGAAAGAGGATTAATAATCACATAAATGTGTTACAGCTCATTGCAACCTTGAACTCCTGGGTTCATGCAGTCCTCCTGCCTTCACCTCCCAGAGCACTGCAATTAGAGATCTGGCTAGTCCCGAACTCCTGACCTCAAGTGGTCCCATGCCTTGGTCTCTCAAAGTGCTGAGATTACAGGTGTGAGCCACTGCTCCTGGCCAACTATGTGTTTTCATACTGTTGAGATTAAGTTTCTTGTATATTCCAGATATTAGCCCCTTGTTGGATGAATAGTTTGCAAATATATTCCTCCATTCCACAGGTTGTCTCTTCACTCTGGTGACTTTTTCCTTTGCTGTGCAGAAGCTTTTTAATTTAATTTGTCTAGTTTTTAGAAAACTGTTTTAGTTTTGTTTTTGTTGCCTGTGCGTTTGAGGTCTTAGCCCTAAAATTTTTACCTAGATCAATGTCCTGAAGTTATTGCTCTCTGTTTTATTTTTGTAGTTTTACAGTTTCAGGTCCTACATTTACGTTTTAATCCCTCTTGATTTGATTTTTGCATATGGTGAAAGTTAGGCATTTTTTATGCATATGGATGTCAGATTTTCCCAGCACAATTTATTGAAGAGAGTTACCTTTCCCCAGTGGTATTCTTGACATCTTTGTTGAAAATCAGTTGACTGTAAATATGTAAATACACGAATTTATCTCTGAGTTTATTACTCTGTTTCATTGGTCTATGTAGCTGTTTTTATACCACTACCATGCTGTTTTGGTTATTACAGTTTTGTGATATATTTTGAAGCCAGGTAATATGATGCCTCCAGCTTTGTACTTTTTGCTTGGGATGGCTTTGACAACATGTACTCTTTTTTTATTCTATATAAATTTTAGAATTGTCTATTTCTGTGAAAAATGACATTGGTACTTTGACAGAGATTATGTTGATTCTGTAGATTGATTTAGGCGTCATGATAATTTTAATGATATTAATGCTTCTGATCCACAAATGTGGTATGTCTTTCCATTTGTTTATGTCTTATTAATTGTGTCTCATTTGTTTGTGTTTCTTCCATTTGTTTCCATTTGTTTGTGTTTATTTCATCAGTGTATGTTAAATGTATTTCTAGGTATTTTGTTATTTTTGTAACTATTGTAAATGGTATTGTCTTTTTATTTTTTTATCAGCTAGTTAATTATTGGTGTATGGAAACACTGATGATTTTTCTATATTGATTAATATCCTACCACTTGATTCTTTATCAGATCTAAGAGATTTGTGATGAAGTCTTTAGGCTTTTCAAGGTATAAGATTATATCATCTGCAAAAAGGGACAATTTGACTTCCCCCTTTTAAATTTTGTTGCTATTTTTTTTTCTTGCTCTATTGCTCTGGCTGGGACTTCAAGCATTACAGTGAAGAGAAGCATTGAGAATGGACACCTGTGTCTTGTCCCTTACCTTAGACAAAAAGCTTTCAACTTTTTGCCTTTGAATGATGTTAGCTATGAGTTTGTCATATATGGTCTTTATTGGGTTTTGGTAGCTACCTTCTGTTTTTAATGTAAGAGTTTCCATTATAAAGGGGTGTTGAATTTTATCAAATGCTTTTTCCTGATCTATTGAGACATGTTTTTAACCTTTTATTTTGTTAAGGTGGTAGATCACATTTGTAGATTTGCATATGTTGAACCATCCTTGCATTCTTGGGATAAATTTCTCTTGATCATGGTGAATGACTTTTGAAAAATGTTATATTCAGTTCACTTGTATTTCATTGAGGACTTTTGCATCTGTGTTCACCAGGAATTTTGGCCTGCATTTTTTTTTCTTATAGTGTCCTTGTCTGGCTTTGGTATCAGGGTAATAATACTGGCCTTGTAAAATTAGATTGGAAGTATTTTCTTCATTTCAATTTTTTGGAAGAGTTTGAGAAAAATTCATACTAGTTATTCTTTAAATGTGTTAGCGTTCACCTGTGAAGCCATTTGGTCCTGTGGTTTTCTCTGATGAGAGATTTTTACTTAATAATTCAATCTTCTTACTCATTACTGGTCTATTCAGATTTTTTATTTAGTTGTGCTTCAGTCTTGGTAGTTTGTATGTGTCTAGAAATGTATCCATTTGGTTGTATGTGTCTAGGAACATTTTCATTTATAGATTAATTTGTTGGTGTATAACGTTTCATAGAAATTTCCTATAATCATTTGTATTTCTGTGATATCTGCTGTAATATCTTCTCCTGCATTTTTCATTTTATTTATATGAGTCTTCTTTTTGTTCTAGTCTGGTTAACGGTTTGTATATTTGGTTTACATTTTCTGAAAAACAGCTCTTAGTTTTATGAATTTCTTTCTAGTCTTTCTCTAATTTTTATTTTATTTATTTCTCCTCCAATTTTTTTCCCTCTGCTAACTTTGGGCTTAGTTTTTTCTTTTTCTTTTTTTAGGTCCTTGAGGTGAAACATTAGATTGTTTATTTAAGATCTGTCTTCTTTTTGATGCAGGCATTTATTGGTATATTTTTTTCTCTTTTATTTTATTTCAATGGTTTTTGGGGGAACAGGTGTTTTTTGGTTACATGGATATGTTCTTTAGTGGTGATTTTGGAGATTTTGGTGCACCTGTCACCTGAGCAGTGTACACTGTACTCAATGTTTGTCTTTTATCCCTCACTACTCTCTCACCCTTCCCCATGAGTCCTCAAAGTACACTGTATCATTCTTATACCTTTGGGTCCTCATAGCTTAGCTCCTTCTTCCAAGTGAGAACATGCAATATTTGATTTCCCATTCCTGAGTTACTTCACTTAGAATAATGGTCTCTGGCTCCATCCAAGTTGCTGGAAATGCCATTATTTCATTTGTTTTTAATGGCTGAGCAGTATTCCATGATGTATATATACCACATTTTCTTTATCCACTTGTTGGTTGATGGTCATTTAGGCTGGTTCTGTATTTTTGCAGTTGCAAATTGTGCTGCTAAAAACATGCATATGCAAGTGTCTTTTTCATATAATGACTTCTTTTGTTTTTAATAGAATGGTAGTTCTACGTTTTGTTCTTTAAGGAATCACCAAACATTTTATACAGTTTTCTATATTGGTTGTACCAATTAACATTTTCACCAGCAGTGTATTTTCCCTTTTCACCTCATTCATGCAAACATTTATTAATTTTTGATTTTATAATTATGACCATTTTTGCGGGAGTAAGTTGGCATCTCATTGTGGTTTTGATTTGGATTTCCATGATAATTAGTGATGTCAAGCATTTTTCCATATGCTTGTTGGGTATTTTTATATTTTCTTCTGAGAATTGTCTATTCATGTCCTTTGCCTACTTTTTTATGGGATTACTTGTATTTTTTCTTGCTGATTTGTATGAGTTCCTTGTAGATTCTGGATATTAGTCCTTCATCAGATGCATACTTTGCAAAGATTTCTGGCCTCAAGTAATCCTTCTTCCTTGGACTCCCAAAATGCTGGTATTACAGCCATGAGCCACCATGCCTGGCCTATGTGACCTTACTGTTAAAGTGTGCTTCTTTTAGGCAGCATATAGTTGGGAATTGTTTTTCATTTCAAACCACTCATGTTTTTTGAAAGGAAAATTTAATTCATTTACCTTTAAGGTAATTATTGGTAGTTAAGGACTTACTACTGAATTTTGCAATTTATTTTCTGGTTGTTTTATTGGGGGGAGTTGTTCCTTCCTTTCTTGTCTTTTTTTGTGTTTTGATGATGTTCTGTTGTGGTATACTTTGACTCTTATGTAACAGGCTCTTTTAAGCTGATGACAACTTAGTGTTAATTACATGCAAAACTTTTGCACTTTTCACTTTCCCTGTCACCATTTGTGGTATTGATGTCTAAATTTACATTTCCTTTTGTAATTTGTATTGCTTAAGAATTTATTATAGCTAGATTTTAAACTAGTTTTTTCACCTTCATAGTGCATATAAATTGCTTTAACATCACTTGTATGATTAGAGTATTCTGAGTATGAATATATATTGCTTATATCATAAGTTATTTTACCTTCATATATTTTATATCATTAATTTGCAGGTTTTTGTTTCAGTTTAAACTCACTTTAGCAATTTTGGTGAGACAGGCCTAATGATGATTACCTGCCTTAACTGTTATCTGTCTGGGAAAAGTATTTCCCTCTCGTTTTTGAAGAGCATCTTTGCTGAGTGAAGTATTCTTGATTGGACTTTTTTTTTTCAGCATTTTTGAATATATTGTTCAGCCTTTCTGGTCCGCTTTGTTTCTGCTGAGAAATCTTCTCAAAGCCATAACCAGACTTGCTTGAATATTATATGTTTCTTATGTCTTACTACTTTCAGAATCCTTTTGTTTTGATTCTTGATAATTTGATTGTGATATATCTTGGTGAACTCCTTTTGGATGACTGGATATTTGTAAGTTTTCTGTACCTGGATTTTGTTGTCTTTCCTCAGATTTGGGAAATTTTAAGTCATTTTTATTTAAATTTGCTTTCGGGGATTTTTTTCCCTCTATCTTCTCCTTTTGGAACTACTATTATGTCAAGGTAAATTTTTTTTGTCGTGTCCCATAATTCCCATAGGACTTCTTTATTATTTTTCGTTCTTGTCTTTTTGTTATTGTGACTGGATTATTTTAGATGTCTTCTCTTCATGCTTGCTGATTATTCTGTCTAGGTTCACCTTCACTATTCAGTGTAGTCTAGAATTCTTGATGAGCCAACTAGCAGAAACTCTAGACAGTGAGACTTTGGCTGACTTCCATGGCTAGGCTGTATCATTCTTTAGAATCCATAGTTGAACAGGGAGTATACTTGGTTCTGAATTTAGGTGAGGTTTCTGGGCTTCCTGCTCAGACACTCGGCATGGGCACGGCTAGAGGTTCTGCTTCTCAGATACGTATGAATGCAGGCTTACTTCTCAGCCTGGGGAAGCCTTTAGCAGCACACTGAGGCATTTTGAAGTCACTACTAGGTCAGTGGGGTTTAGCAGAGCCACATACTTCTATCCAAACCTATTCATTCATTTGAATTTTCTCCCAACCTTCTTACTTTTGCCCCTGGGTGAGGAGGACAGTCCTCTGTGTGTTTGTCTTAGTGTGCTCTGCATGGCTCCATCATTTGGCCTGAGGATCACAATGAGGCTAAGGTCTGAAGTTTCATGATAAGTTGGTTTGGAAATTGTACACAAGACTATAGTCTCATGTTTTCTTTCCTGTCCTCAGCTTTGCCTTCTTAGTGCTGGGGCTGTCTGTGAAAATCCGGAAGTGGACTCCTTACATCACAGTCATTGAAAATGCAGCCACAGGTGAGTATGAAATGTCTCTTTTTACTTAAGTTACACCCATATTTCCAGAAAATGTGTGGGTCTTCTTCCATTGTCATGCATGTTCTAAGTGCAATCAACAGGTATTAGGGATCAGAGCTTTTGTTGTACTTCGCCAAGACTCTAGGATGAGTATCCTTGGTCAGGAACTCATCAATAATTAATCTTCTTCCATAAGTATATAAATGTATTTTAGCCTCCATTAAAAATGTGCATTTAAATAAGAGTTGATAAATTTTATTTATTTCATGAAACCCATGATCTAACTGTGAAATAGTGGACACATTAACAGCGTTATTGGCTGTAATGGGTTTAGGATTGTGATGAATGCAGGTCATAGAGATGATTGAAGAACACTAATTTGCACTTGAAATGTTACAGTCCAAAAGGAAGCCAGATATGTTCTCATGTGAGTTTAATGAATCTAGTGTGACAGGTCCTGGGTGAGCGCTGTGCAGTGTTAAGAGGCACATAAAAAGGTTTTAGACCAGAGAAAGCATGAGGTATAATTTAATTTTTCTCTTTTAAATTTCTTAAATTTTTGATTAAATGTATTTGTAATTTTGAACTATTTAAAGACAATACCTAAAATTCTCTTCATCATTCTTGTCTCTAATCACACCACTTTCCTCTATGTAATTATCTTGTTCTCAAATTTGATCATTGAAAGCAATGCATAGGTATATTTTTTAAATTGAGTCTATAAATTCATGAGGAGTGTAATTGGTGGAATAAAATTTAAGCCCTGTGAAAATTTTTACAGAAATATAGACCATAAGGTAATAAAGAAATTTATTTAAACCTTGAGCAAATAGACAAGATGAAGTTCAAAGAAATAAATTGATAACTGGTGCTTGAAATTTTCAGGGAAAATTCAGATTAGAAAGCCTCATACCTCAAGAATGATCAGGCTAATACTGCCCTTTGGAACAACAGTCTTAGAGGTTCCTGGCTTGTTCTGCTGCATTGTCTTTGAGCCTTTTTATGTGCGTCTGAGTCAGGTAGAGTTGAAGGAGACATACCCACAGATCCTAATTTCTGTAAGAAACTCATTGAGTTCTGAAAAATGCTTACAATTGTTTCAAGTCTCTCTGTATTTTTAATGAATAATAGACTATGATTTGTATTTAATGCTTATTTCCTAAGTAAAAAAAAAAACACTTCATACATAAGTTTTTTTCTTCCAACACACACATTAAGTTATTAAATCAATTGATAAATGAGGAACCTATGGTTCATTTAGCAGAGTAATTTAACCGTAAGTATAGTTACAAAGCAACAAATCATAAGTGTTATTTGCCTTGTGATGATTCTGTAAGTTACTTGAAATTGATAGGAAAGGAGTTGCAGTTATGAATTTTCAAGTGAAAATTTTATAATTACCTTTTTGGAAGTCAAAATTGCCAGTTTGTTGAACAATTTACAAGTTATATTATGCTACAACTCATGTTATATACCTTTACAATAAACTTTTATGAATTTGGATCATTTGCCTCTGAGAATGTATTTGAAAGGTAGATGCTAGCTCAGTACCGAGAATGAACTGGCTGGAGCTCAAATTTTACTTTGATATTTCCATAGACCCAGTTACTTCCTCTTCTTCAGTGTTGTCATCTCAACTGTCCTCCTCTGGACTTTGGCAAAGATTAGTTTGTTTAAATCTGAATGTCTGATATTTTAGGAATCATTGACATTTGAGGATGTAGCTGTAGACTTCACCCAGGAAAAAGGGGCCTTGCTAAACACATCAGGAAGAAGCTGTACAAAGATGTGATGCTGGAAATTACCAGTCATCTGGTCAGCATTGGTGAGTCCGCCTACATTTATGTATGTCTCTTTATATATGTGTGTATTCATTCAGCAAGAATCTAAAACATCTTTGGCCATGTGCCTTCAATCTCTGCCATGATTCTTTCATAGCCCTTATAATTACATGAAATTTTAATTTAATTCATTAATTAAATTAATTAGGTTTGATGGCATGTATCTGTAGTCTGAAGTACTCAGGAGTCTGGGGCATGAGAATTGCTATAGCCCAGGAATTTGAGGCTGCAGTGAGTTATGATTGCACCAGTGCACTGTAGCCTGGGTGACAGAGTGAGTCCCTATCTCCAAAAATCATTAATGCGGAAGATAATTCAGCCATAGTTTTAATACGTAAACACACTAGCCAACTACACAATAAAAAAAGCAATCGATTAGGAAAACTCCTCACTCATTACTCAGTTGAGCTAAAATATTT
Source organism: Colobus angolensis palliatus (assembly GCF_000951035.1). Classification (NCBI taxonomy): domain Eukaryota; kingdom Metazoa; phylum Chordata; class Mammalia; order Primates; family Cercopithecidae; genus Colobus; species Colobus angolensis. Next base: position 205,991 of record NW_012118766.1, on the reverse strand, counting down.
ATATGGAAAATAATCCATATGTATGACATCTGTGTACCAAAGCTTTTACTAAGTGGTCTGATCACAAATGACAATGAGAGAATGAAAACAATGAATGTAAGTCTTTAGCAACCAATCAAAACGTTAAATGCAATAGAGGACTCGTGCAGAGGAATATTCCTAATTCTATAATCACTGTGAAAGTGCCTTTATTTGTAATCTATTGTTAAGCAACATGGCACAACCCCTACGTTTAGAATAACTTTAAACAAACATTTGGCAAGCACCAACCTTGATGTACACAAGAAAACTCATTGAAGGAATAACCTGTTAAACAGTAAGTGAGGAAGTCTTTTTTATGAGAAACCTCTGATGAACACCAAATATTTTACAGTGGAGAAGTTATTAGTGAAAACAATGACAAATTCTTTATTTGTGGAGTTACAGTTATGGCAATGTGAAAATCCACACTCAGCAATACTGTCTCAGTGTCAAGAATGAGGGAAAGTTGAATAATATTTATTTTTAGTTAATCTTAAAGTTCTGAAACCTTCTACTAGATTTCACATCAGACTACTGACAATAGGAAAAACAATGAAAAAAAATCCATGTTAGGTATGTCCCTCTCCTGCTCCCGTGTGTGTGTGTGTGTGTGTGTGTGTGTGTGTGTGTATAAAACACTAAAACATTTTGTACACCACATACTTTGTACCTTGGTTATGTAGAGGTGGTATCTAGGGTGTATTCATATATTCAAACTCATCAAGATATATAGAAATATTAAATGTGTTCAATTTTTGTACACCTGTTACATCACAATAAAGGTTAAAAAATAAAATTGACTTTGGAATAAAACTCATAATGAATTAATTAACACAATTCAGCAAATCAGAACTTTTAGAATGATGAAAAATTTCATAAATTTTTCACTGATAATGAAAAATAATTATGACATTTGAGAATGAGGTGATCTGAGAATGTTGAATGCAGAATTAAAATGAGCTACTTTAAGCTTTCCAATAGACTAATACAAGTCTTTATAGAGGAAAACCTGTTGCTGAAAATTCTAATCAATGAAGTTCTAGTTTAATTTATGTAATTTTAAACATATAAACTTGTATTTTCCCTCCTTGGTATGGGAGAAGAGATTTATCACTATACTCTGAGTCTCCCTGTTTTCCAACAGACCTCATTGCTTTCCATACAGCTTAGCTTCACTCAATCTAACTTCTCACAAAATCCAGCTGTGTCTATTTCAAGGAGCGCACTCCTGTGATAACTGACTCCACTTGCACAATAACTTCTTTAATCCACTTATGAGGGCAGATTCCTCTTGACATAATTACCTCTTAAATGTTCCACCTCTTACTGTCATCACAATGACAAATACATTTTAACATGAGTTTCTAAGGGGACACTTAAGCCACAAAGCACAATTCTTTGCTGAAAGTAAACATTGTCGTAGAACATAGACAGGCCTAGGAGAAGGTCTAAGAGACTCACTCAAGTTTGGCCAAGCAAATAATATTTGTCACTTGTCATTTCATTGTCTGTGTTTCCTCAGGGGCGGTGTCTGTGAATTTTCTTTTCCTTTTGAGAATCCTTTTCATTTCTGTTGCCTGAATGCTTCATATACTTTTTTGAATATTGGATATTTTGAATTATTATAAATGGGATATATCTGGAAAAATACCCCTACTCTCCTAGGAGTTGTTGATGCTGATTTTTGTGGGTTGTACTTATTTATTTAGTAATTCACTGTGTGTTTGTTGTTGGGAAAGTTAAAACAACAGAATACTTTTTTTTTTTCCTCAGCAGTCTCTTCATTAAGTATTATCCTAGTTTTTAAAAAATATATTTTATAATTTAAAAAACTTGATTCTGATTGTTTTTGACATCTTGATCATTGCTTTAGTTGAGCAAAATGGTTTTGGAATTCCTTACACTAACATTTTTGGTGACATCATTCCCCTCAGTATAATTTTGCATACAGCCATTTCAAAGGTGATATTATTGTTTCCAACCCCCTTACAGTTTATGACTATTTACTATGATAATATATACTTTGATCTAAAAAGTCAAACATTTTCCATTTCTTTACTTTTTTATTTTCAAATTTGAGATACCTGTGTGTATGTCAACATTATTTAGTTATTTATTTTTCTTTGTTTTCAGCAAGAGGATAGGACTTCTAATTAGCACGAACCTGATAAGATATTTTATGTGAGATCTTTTTACTTTTCCACATTGTTCAAAATACACCACAGTGATTGGAAGCATAAAAATTTGTCATCTGTTAGTAGGGAGATGCTTTTGATTTCAGCATGATGTGTTACTTTATTATTTATATTTACCATATTTAGCATATAACATAATGTATATGTATTATATGCACAAACATATGATACATATAGTTAATTTATAAGTATTGTTAATTTGTTTAGGATATACCCTGATTGCATTTTACTTGATGCCCATTAATTATTCTTAAGCATTTATAAGGTGTTTTTGAGAAAAGACATGAGGATATTCCATCTCCTCATTGATTTCACAAAAATTGGGTGTCATTGCACAATATTTTTACAGCATATTATATTTAAATTCAAAGAAGACATTTTGCATATTAAGTAAAATTTTAAGCTTAGCAAAGAAATGTTTGCATAATCATGGGGAGCAGGGAGGGTAATGGCCTCTGTCCTTTTCTATACCTGCTATGATTGCTCCATTTGCGTGTCTCAGGTTACATGTACACTTAAGTCACTATCACCTTTTTACAGTCTATTAAAAATATCCTAACCTATATTAAGTTTTTTCCATTTACATCAACACAGTTAATAAATATTCTACTTTATGACATACTTTATAACCTTATACATTTGTTCATGATGATCTACTTCTGTGCAACCAAAAAGTATAAAATATATTTTACTGTCTTTATTTTTCATGGTATTTCAGGTTCAACATGATTTTCGTAGTCAAATGCACAATACCATTTAAATATTATTGATAGCACATGAATACTTTTTTTTTTATCATTAGCTATATTATTATCTATATTGACATCAGGCCTCATAAGGTCAACTTAATGTATAGATGTCCATAGCATTGGGTTTAAACACTTTGTACCACTCTGAGTGGTGTTTTTTTTTTTTTCAGAAAACAGGAAGATCTAAAATTACTCATTCCATTTTTAAACATATTTGTCATTCTCTGAAAAAAAATCACCTATGAAATTATCAGTTTGAATATATTTTAAAACTGTTTTTGGTTGGACGCGGTGGCTCATGCCTGTAATCTTAGCACTTTGGGAGGCCGAGGCTGCTGGATTGCCTGAGCTCAGGAGTTCAAGACCAGTCTGAGCAACAGGGCTGAAACCTCGTCTGTACTAAAATACAAAAATATTAGCTGGGCGTGGTGATGTGCACCTATAGTCCCAGCTACCCGGGAGACTGAAGCAGAAGAATTGCTTGAACCCAGAAGGCAGAGGTTGCATTGAGCCAAGATTGCACCACTGCACTCCAGCCTGGGCAACAGAGTGAGATTCTGTCTCCAACAAAAAAACTCAAAAAACAAAAAACTGTTTTTAAGTAAATATTATGATAAACATCAAAGACAAGAACTCTGGAGAAAGTGAGGCAGTCACCGAGTCAACTCACCATTACAGTTATTTATTAAGTAGTCTTTCGAAAACGTTCAGCCAAGATGTGATAAGTAATCTCTAAATTCTGAATGTTGTCCCTGATTCAGGGAGACTAGCTTTTGTAGAGTGGACACATGGACTCAACCATACCAGAACAACAACAAATTTTATATGCATATATATAAATTTATATAAATTTATATGCATATATATATGTATCTCACAAGTGTATGTAAATGGATTATTTTATTTAAAATATGCAATATAGGCAACTATTTGAAAGCATATTATTTGTAATATTCACTAGTTCATGTGATACATACATCTGCTTAAAAAATGAAAAAAGACAAGTAAACAATGTGAACTATAATTAATAGGACTATTAATCCTGCAGGAGCCGGCCAGGCCCCGTGCCTTTCTCTGGTGTGAGCCCCGCCCCTTGGGTCCCAGGACACCCCGGGGGGATGTGGCTGCAGGAAGGCAGGGTTTTTAAGGCACAAGGAAGGCGAGTTGTGGTCAGGGCACCCACCTGCAGGCCCCACCAAGGCACGGCCCCGAGGGTCTGGCCCCGGGGGTGGAGGGCTGGGAACTCCCACTGCCACAGTCACCAAGAGCCTGAGCTGTCCCCGTCACCGCAGGGTTAGCAAGTGAACTAGATTTAATTTTTTTAAAAACAGGTAAACTGATTTCTCTTTAAAAAAATAGAATCTCTGGTCTGTTAAGGTCACTTCAGCTGCTTTTTAAAGTGGCTTTTTTCTGGAATGATGGAAGTTGTCGCCAGCGGGCCCGGCCACGGGGCCTGTGCCCCTAGATGGTGGACTTGGAGAAGGAGACCCGCAGGTGGTGGTTCTCCCCGAGGTCATGGTTGTGCAGGTCAATGAGGGCCTGGACCGCCTCCTGGACCGCCTCCTGGACCGCCTCCTCCACAGAGCCCATCTGGATCAGCGCCATCTTGCGGTCCTTCTGGAAGAACCTGAATCCTTTGACGACGCCCCCATTGCTGGATAACAGAACCTTGAGATCCTCTCGGAGACGGAGGGTGGGATGTTAGAGAGGTGCAGCGTGGCTGAGGGCGGGAATATGTTCTGGAAGTTCTTGGAGCCCGGCTTCTTGAAGCGGTGCAGGGGTGAGTTGCCATAGTCCTTGGTCAGGCCCTGGTCTTCCTGGCCCTCGCGGGGCAGCTGCACATTCTGGTGCTTCGAGAGTGTGATGCGGATGGGCTTCCCGTGCAGTTTGTGCCCATTCAGGTGGCTCATGGCCAGCTGGGCCTGGTTGCTGTCCGTCATCTGCACCAGGGCGTTCTCCTTCTTATTGAACAGGATCTTCACGCGCTGCACGTCGCCGTAGACGCCGAAAAGAATAAAGAGGCTTTGGGGTGTGACTCTCTGGGTTGAGGTTGCTGACCAGCAATACAGAATTTCCTGCCCCCGCCAGGCCCGGGATGGCGATCCGGCCTGCCGCTGCAGCTGCTGCTGCCACCGAGGGGATAGCCAGGGGGGCCAGGGCTCCGTGGATGTTGGGAACGGAAAGGCCTGCAGCTTGAGGAATGGCAAAGGTGGGAGGGAAACCAGCTCCTGCATATGGAGAGGCTGAGATTATACCAGGTGCACCAAAGGCCGCGGCCATGGTCTGGTCCAGCGAGGGCTGGCTGTCCCCGGAGGGCCGGTCTGGGCGCGTGTAGTCGCGGCTCTTGTCATTGTTGTACTTGACGTTGAGGCTGGTGAGCTTGGAAAAGTCGATGCGCAGCGTGCAGCAGGCATTGTAGATGTTCTGCCCGTCCAGCGACAGCTTGGCGTGCTGGGCGCTCACAGGGTCCGCGTACTGCAGCAGGGCCTGGAACTGGTTGTTCTTGGTGAAGGTGATGATCTTCAACACTGTGCCGAACTTGGAAAAAATCTGGTGCAGCACATCCAGGGTCACGGGGTAGAAGAGGTTCTCCACGATGATCCTGAGCATGGGGCTCTGCCCGGCCATCGCCATTCCTGCATCCACAGCCGCCACCGAGGCAGCCAAGGCCAGGTTCCCCGACTGCACAGAGTTCACAGCCTGCAGGGCCACCTGGGCCCGCGCCTGGTTGGGAGAGCTGTCGGTCTTCAGCTCCTTGTGGTTGGAGAACTGGATGTAGATGGGCTGGCCGCGCAGCACTGGCATCACCGAGGTGTAGTAGTTCACCATGGTGTTGGCAGCCTCCTCTGTGTTCATCTCGATGAAGGCCTGGTTTTTCCCCTTCAGCATCAGGAGGTTGGTGACCTTCCCAAAGGGCAGCCCCAGGGAGATGACCTCTCCTTCTGTGACGTCGATGGGGAGCTTCTGGATGTGGATCACTCTGGAGGGGACGCCGGCGCTTCTGCTGTCACCTTTGAACTTTTTGCTGTCATTTCCATTTGCTGCCGAGTTGCTGCTGCTCATGATAAACGGTCCGTTAGTGACACAAGTAGAGAAAAGCTCGTCAGATCCCTGCTTTGTACCAATGGCTATATCTGGGACAATGCCGTCCATGGCACACAGAGCAGACCCGCGGGGGACGGAGTGGAGGCGCCGGAATAGCCCCCAGCACCATTTATTAAATAGGGAATCCTTTCCCCGTTTCTTGTTTTTGTCAGGTTTGTCAAAGATGAGATGGTTTTAGATGTGTGGTATTGTTTCTGAGGGCTCTGTTCTGTTCAGTTGGTCTATATCTCTGTTTGGGTACCAGTACCATGCTGTTTTGGTTACTGTAGCCTTGTAGTATAGTTTGAAGTCAGGTAGCGTGATGCCTCCAGCTTTGTTCTTTTGACTTAGGATTGTCTTGGCAATGCAGGCTCTTTTTTGGTTCCATATGAACTTTAGTGTTTTCCAATTCTGTGAAGAAAGTCATTGGTAGCTTGATGGGGATGGCATTGAATCTATAAATTACCTTGGGCAGTATGGCCATTTTCATGATACTGATTCTTCCTATCCATGAGCATGGTATGTTCTTCCATTTGTTTGTGTCCTCTTTTATTTCATTGAGCAGTGGTTTGTAGTTCTCCTTGAAGAGGTCCTTCACATTCCTTGTAAGTTGGGTTCCTAGGTATTTTATTCTCTTTGAAGCAATCGTGAATGGGACTTCACTCATGATTTGGCTCTCTGTTTGTCTGTTATTGGTGTATAGGAATGCTTGTGATTTTTGCAAATTGATTTTGTATCCTGAGACTTTGCTGAAGTTGCTTATCAGCTTAAGGAGATTTAGGGCTGAGATGATGGGGTTTTCTAAATGTACAATCATATCATCTGCAATCAGGGACAAAAATATAATTATGTTTTAATATACATTTTTATTTTATAACAATTATATTTAGAATAATTAGCAGAAAATTTGTGAACATTGCAAAGACTTCCCATAAACTCCATACTCTGTTTTCCATTTCATTACTATTATACATTACTGTGACATATTTGTCAAAATTTATGTACAAATATTGATTTATTACTATGAACTAAAATTCAATTTTTACTCAGATTGCACTGGATTAACCTTCACTGTTCCAGAATTTCATCCAGCATGTTATATTACATTTAATCCTCATGACTCTTCATGCTTTTCTTGACTGTGACATTTTCTCAGACTTTTCTTGTTTCTGATGAACTCTATAGTTTTGAGGTTTTCCAGTCAAGTTCATCTGATATCTTTTTAATTAGGGAGTTTGCATTTTTAAGAGGAAAATCACAGAGATAAATTAATTTTCTCAGTTCACCTGAAAGCATACATGCGCTCAAGATGACTTATAACTATTGATATGAACAAAAAATGACTGCCTGGTGTAGCATTAGTGATATTTCTCCACTGTGAATTTAGTCATTTTCTCCTGTCTGTATTGACTCTATTCTTCAAAAGAAAATCACTATGTGCAGCTCAAAGATAAGGAACTGGAACTTGTGATTCATCTCCTTGATGGCTGAGTACCTAAAGCAATTATTTGGAACTTTTCTGCATGAGAAATTGTTATCTTTTCCTATTCATTTTGTGTTCAATAATTTATTCATCTAAGTATCAACTCATGTATATTTCTTTTGGAGATTAAGTTATAATCAAATTCCAGTTTATTTGCTTGAAATATTCTAACATCAGCCATTGGTAGGTCTGTTTTTTTGTGCCTGCTTTCCTTTTTTCAGAATCCCATCTTAGTTTTTTGTTTGCTTTTGCACTACATCCTTTTTGAAAATTTAGATTCTGCAGGATGTTTTTGTGCATTTTTTGCACCAGTTCTAATATCAGCTATTTCTCCAAAGAGCCCTGTTTCATTCTCTTAGATACTGGTATTAAAAAAACAGATTATGGAATTAAATTGCACATTGCTATTTGGGTGTCACTGTTTCCCAGCTCTCTAAATTGATCATGTAAGAGAATATATGTGTGTAGAGTAAGTTCAGTATATGAACCTAACTGCAGACATTTGCTTAATAGTAATATTTGCATGTGTACTACACTAAACATCAGTTCATCGTGGTGCATCTAATTCTAATTACTACCTGCACTATTCTAGTCTTTTTTAATTGCCTATCTGTACTTTAACTTTGTTTATCTGTAAATTCCCAAAGGCAGTGAGATATCTGGGCCATACTATCTGCCACGCTTTTTTATGATTCGCTCAATTCCAGTGTACATATATAGTGGTTTCAGAATTATTAACTAGTATTCCCATAGGAAAGAACTTTATCAAACAGAGCACACTATTTGTTCGTTTGCTTCTGGTTTTAAAGATTTCACTCATTCCAAAGACATTTTGACCAATCCCTTTCCCACCAACCACCTGCAGTCTGTTGGATCCATATTTTTTAACAAAATTAATGTTTTGGTAACATCTTCATTCCATCCTTGGATCTCCTTACCTCCAAAACATTTTCAAGCTTGTATTTATTAAGATTCATGATTGTACTGTAAATAGTGTGGGATTTGACAAATGAAGAGTACCAGGTATCTATAATTAAAGTATCACATCAAATATTTTGCTTTTTCAATCTCCTCTTCCTCCCATAGTCCTGTAGAAACCCACCGTTCTGTTTGTCACTTTAATAGTTTTGATTATTCATATATACATATATATATATATGTGGTTTGTCTCCAGTGAGTTCTCTCCACTGAGTTCTCCTTCAGTCAATGTTCTGCCATTAGACATGAGAAAAGTAACAATGGAAAGAAACTTTAAGGATGTTGTCTATGGGTTACATCCTTCAGTCGATGTACTATCCTTATACTAGGGAGAAAATTAATATCATCAGAAAATATTCTGCCCTTAGATGACATGATACTATAAATGGAATGAATGTGAAGAGACGTTGGCCATCTATTTAACAACTAAACACACCAGAGGGCTCACACATTGAATAAACATGGTAACCAATGTAGAAAATCATTCCGTTATCCTTATTTCTCAGTCTACATGAGTGAATTTATATAGAAGAGAAGCTATATGTTTGCCATCTACGTAGCAAAGACTTGTCTGAATATAAATGACATGAGAATGAAAACTGTCGATATAATAAGTATTCTGCAAAAGCTCTAACTTAAAACACACAGGATTTGCAGGGTAGAGAATTCCTAGCTCTGTAAGGAATTTGGGACTCCAATCGAGAGAAACCTTGGTCTCTGTTCACTGTGAACCAACATTCAGCCAGAGACCACCCTTTGTATGTTTAAAATATATATATATCAGTAAAAAAATACCTTCTTGAGAAGGAAATAGGAAAGGAAAGTCTTCACAAGGACAACCGATCATCTTGTGGATTACCAAATACTGCAGATTTCAGGTCAGACCACCGAGTCGTGGAGAATAATAAAAAAAAAAACTAATACAATTGAACAAATAATTCATAGTTTAGAGAATGTGTCTATGAATTAAAATGTGAAATGTATAATAGTTATGTGACCTGGGAATTTTGAATACAAAATTATGTAAGCAACTTTATTATTTTTAATAGAAAAATACTTGCAAATATTGAAACATTAAGACCTGTTGGTGAAAAATCTAATATGTTGTTAAAGTTCTAGTTTTATTTATGCAGGTCTGACACATAGATTTGCATAAGCTATCCTTGGCATGTGAATAGAGATTTCAACCTTCTCTTCCCATTTCCCCATCTCCAACAGCCTTTTTTTCTTTCCGCAGCCAAACTCCCTTCATTCCAACTTCCACCAAAACCACTTATCTGGATCCCTCCCTGGAGTTGACACAACAGGGATCTTCAGCCCCACGTGCCAGGTTTCTCGGTGATCCATTACACAGATTTAGCAAGGAAATGGGGGCAGTATCAAAAACACCCAGTATAAACCATTGAATTACCCCAGCCCTTGTCTCTGCCCATCAACAACTCCCTGGGGCCAGAGAATTAGGCATCCCTGCTCTTCTTTCCCTCAGAAAGCCCTTGAGACATTCTCCTTGAAGCTCCCCTAAATGGGAGTAGAAGTTCATCTCCTGACATTCCACGTTTTATTCATGTGAGTCCTGAGTTATGACACAGAGGACACAGTTGTGCTCCCCTTACTGCGGCCTAGCAGGTAAAGCACCTTAACCTCTCAGCCACCATGCAAACCCTTCTTATATTTGATTCAATGTACTTTTCTGCAAGCAAAATAAAAGTTCTGACCAAGGAGGCATCCTCTGATTTGACTCTAGAACTTGGAAATGCATTGGCTTTCAGCAAACTTCAGTACTGAATGTAAACTTCAAGGAGAAATGATCCCAGGAAATAAATTAGGATGACATTGAGCTTTTAGCAAACTGCGAAATCCTGAAACCATGGACCTTAATGAAGTCAATTAAATGGGCTAATTCATGGGTGAAAGTGCTACATCATAAAACTAAATATTCTCCACAAGTGATTCTACACTGAAGCTAGGGTTTATGTCAAGTACTGTGTGAGGATGAGGAGACACCAAGCCTGTGGCAATCTGCTTGGCAGGCAATCTGGTCCAGGCAGGGCCCACATTATTGTTCACAGTTTAACCTATTTAATTAAATACATAATTATCCCCCAAATCGTATATGACATAAGCTGTAGTCCTCAGCTACATTAAGATGTACTATTTATGCGGTAAAATTATATGGGATTTGACAAATGCATAGCAGCAGGTTTCCAGCATTAAAGTATCACAGCACCCTTCTATTATTCAAGCTTCTCTTCCATCCACATACAGGGAATCAATCGCCTTTTGTATATGGTCCTTTGACGTTGCTTCTTTATTTCAATTATCTTCCATCAAAGCAAATGATACCGTGCTCTATTTTCATTTGATCTTCCAAAAGAAACGTACTGAATAATCTAAACCAGAATTTCAGCCATTCGGAGACTTAGGCCCACCGCTAAGCAGTCAAGGCCAAACCACCTGCGCCGCAACACCATGGCCGGCAGAGGGCGCGGGAACACACCTTCCGCCCTGCGGAGCGCATGCGCTTTTTGCCTGCGGAGGCGGGTCTGGGTCTCCAGGAAGTACCTCAGCTTCCTTTCCTCTCCTCAGAGAGGAGGCGTCGCGCTGGTTTTGGGGCAACTTAGGCAATGTCGGTCGTGAGGAAGACTTCCTGTCCGCAGTCCTAACTGCTGAGAAGGGAGATTCCCTGCAGTCTCATGGATATTTTTCTGAAACAGCAATAAAGACTTCATTTTCTGGGCTGTTGCCACGTGTTTTATTCTGTACTTTCTGTTGGGATATTTTAACATTATTTTACAAATGTATAAATTTGGAGTTAGGGAGGGCTTTCTGATAATAGAAGCAGGCTGTAACATGTCCTCTGTGTGGCCTCAGTCAGGATTGATTGTGAGAAGAAACAAGAAAAATTTTGAGGAAAATCTACAGAATACAGGGACCCTACAGAGGAAGGAGTCCGGCCAGGTCAGGGCCATGCAGTCTCAGTGCAGCCCATGGTGTGTACAGAATTGGTGGGTTCTTGGTCTGGAAGCTGACTTCAAGAATGAAGCCAGGGACCCTCGCAGTTACAGTTCTTAAAGATGGTGTGTGGAGAGTTTGTTCCTTCTTCCTGGTGGGTTGCTGGTCTCATTGGCTTTAGGAGTGAAGCTGCGGACCCTTGTGGTGTTACAGCTTTTAAAGGCGGCATGGACCCAAAGAGTGAGTAGCAGCAAGATTTATTGCAAAGAGCAAAAGAATAAACCTTCCACAGTGCAGAAGGGGACCCCAGGAGGTTGCTACTGCTGGCTGGGGCAGCCTGCTTTTATTCCCTTATCTGACCCCACCCACATCCTGCTGATTGGTCTATTTTACAGAGAGCTGAGTGTTCCGTTTTATAGAGAGCTGATTGGTCCATTTTGACAGAGTGCTGATTGGTGTGTTTACAATCCTTGAGCTAGACACAGAGTCACAGAGTGCTAGACAGAAAAGTTCTCCAAGTCCCCACTAGATCAGCTAGATACAGAGTACCAGTTGGTGTATTTACAAACCCTGAGCTAGACACAGAGTGCTGATTGGTGCGTTTACAATCCTTGAGCTAGACACAGAGTACTAATTCGTGTATTTACAAACCCTGAGCTAGACACAGAGTGCTGATTGGTGCGTTTACAATCCTTGAGCTAGACACAGAGTGCTAGATGGAAAAGTTCTCAAAGTCCCCACTAGGTTAGCTAGACACAGAGTTAGCTAGATACAGAGTACCAATTGGTGTATTTACAAACCTTGAGCTAGACACAGAGTACTGATTGGTGTATTTACAAACCCTGAGCTAGACACAGAGCGGTGATTGGTGCGTTTAAGATTCCTTAGCTAGACATAAATTTTCCCCAAGTCCCCACCACACTCAGGAGCCCAGCTGGCCTCACCCAGGGGATCCCCTCACCAGGGCTGCAGGCGGAGGGGCTGCAGGTGGAGTTGCCCGCCGGTCCCGAGGGGCGCCTGCACTCCTCAGCCCTTGGGCGGTGGATAGGACTGGGCATCACGGAGCAGGGGGCGGCGGCCGTTGGGGAGGCTTGGGCCGCGTGGGAGCCCATGGCGGAGCGGAGGGGGCTTGGGCATGGCAGGCTGCAGGTCCTGAACCCTGCCCCGCGGGGAGGCAGCTGAGGCCTGGCCAGAATTTGAGCGCAGCACCAGGAGTGCTGGGGGACCGTGAGCAACCTCGGCAGCTGCTGGCCAGGGTGCTAAGCCTTTCATTGCCCTGGGCCTGCGGCACCCGCTGGCCGCTCGGAGTGTGGGGCCCGCCAAGCCCGCGCAGGCGTCTGCTGTAACTCCCGCAGTACCGCTTGCTTCCCCTTTGCTGTTTCCCATCGTCATCCACTGTCTTCAACAGCAGAGGGTCCCAGGTGCTACAGGGAGGGGAAGAACTGCAGGGAGTTCAAATAAAACATTCACATTTCACTTCACACACTCTGACCCTTAGAATTTCTCCTCCTCATTTAACCACATAAATCCAACCACACTAAATCGAATCCCCGACTGCTCCATGTGAGAGTTCTGCTTCCAGCATGACGTGACCTGAAAATTCATCTGAAGACAGCTGCTCATTCCCAGGACTAACACTGCCCCTTGAATGCTGATGTCCTTGCAGTCGTTGGTCTGATGCCACGATAAATAATTCCTAAGGCTGGTGCTCTATTTCTGCCCTGAGACTCTCCCCTTTTTCTCCAAGCTGTGCCCTGTTCCTTGTCTTAGTCCAGGTTCCCAGGCCAATGCTTTTGAATAAATATTGATTTATTGAATGATTAATAATTGTGATTGAATGAAGTAGTGGTGTCTCCTGTGCTTGCGTCCAACTGAGACACTCTCCTGCTCTCACTCATCACGTTTCCATTCACATTTGCCTTTGTTTAGTTTTGTTTTCCATTGTTTGGGTTTATTATTCATGTACTTATGAAATAACTGCCACATTTCTGAGAGTTTTCTTGGCAAATTTGGGGCTTTTCCTGTGCTCCTCCTTCCAAGTCCCTCATGAGGTCACTATTTGCACTTCTGGGCCCTGGGAATGGTCTGGCTTAGCAAGTGTTTGGACAGAGCTTGGCTCTGTTGGTTGGGATGGGCACCTGTGCTTGCTCACAGCTGCTCCCAGGCTCTCCCTGTCTAGGAAATCCAGCAGTCCCCTTGAGGGCCCAGCACCTCTTTGTTGGCCTGCATGTCCCAGCCTGTACATCCATGGCCAGCTAGAGCTACCACCACCTTTTTCTGGTCAACCTGGGAGCCCAGGCCTGCGTCCTGGAGGCAGGGGAGATAGGGGAGTAATGTCCTGGCTTCCCCTAGCCCAACCGCAATAGGCGCGGAGTGCTCATGACCCCGGGGGGAGTGGAGGGTGTTTGCCCTTGACTTGCTGAGCCTCTAAACCTCACATGTCCCCTGGAGGTGGGTGCAGCTTCCCCTACTCTGGCCTTGCTGGCCTGGGAAGGGCGTCCTTGGTCCCCTGAGCCCTCAAAGCGTTTTCTCTTCCACTGAGGTTTCAGGAACTCTCTTTCCCCTCTGGGAAGGAGGACAGGCGCCCTTTCAGGTTTGATTCTCCCCAGAGTTTTGCATCTCGGTTGGGGCGGAGGCCGCCTTCATCCCCAGGAGAGGCCCAGCCAGGGTGTCCTCTGCAGCCTGTGCCTCCGGGTACGTTCCGAGTCTGGGCGCTGGAGAAGCCGCTTTGTCTGCAAGTCCGGAGATGGCCGTCCCGGTGCAGGCGGGGCTGTTCTGCACCCTCAGGGCGTCAGGATCCCCCTGGGGACGGAAAGTCCCACTGGGGCGGGAGCTTCTTTGGCGCCACCCTCCCAGAGCCCCGCTAATGCGGAGGCGGCTCGGGGGCCCCGGACTCTTTCAGGAGAGGCGGCAGCAAGGGCCAGGCAGGACCCAGGCTCCAGGGCAAGGGAGCGTCTGGCCTGGGTAGGACTGGGTCCCATCCAGAAACTGGGATTCTAGGGTTCTGGTGCAGGTGGATCTGGGGCAGGCTTAGCACCAAGTCCCTCTTCTTCCACCTCAAGGACTCACCTAGGCGCTGGCGGGAGCTCCAGGTTCAGCAGCTCCTCCTCCTCCTCCTCCTCCTCCTCCTCCACTTCCACTCCTCCGCTCCTCACTCCTCCCCTCCCCCTCCCTTCCCCCTCCTCTCTCCGTTCCCCTCCCCCTTCTCCTCCTTTTCCAGGTGTTTTCACCTTCTTTATTTCTCTGAGGCGAGAAATGGCGCTGTCCTTCACATCGGTGCATTTCTACCCTAATCCCCATTACCTTGTAGAGCAAAGTAGTCAAACTCTGCAATATATTGAAGAGATTTAATTCTGAGCTAAATATGACTGACCATGGCCTGTGACACAGCCCTCAGGAGGTCCTCAAAACATGTGCCCAAGGTAGTAGGGGCGCATCTTGGTTTTCCTCTGGGCAATTGGTCTCCATAGGTATAACATGCTGAGGAGGGTATAAATCAAGTGCAAGAAATGCCTGGCCTTCTATATCTAAATTGTTATAGGACTTGTTAACAGTAGACACATCTATTTTTCACACCACTTGTATTGCACTATATACTATGTATTGCACTATATACATTTGGGAGAGAAAACGATGTTCTTTAAAGGAGAAGTCATATAATTCTACAGTTGCATTTTGTCGTCCCTTCCAACAGAAATGGCCCTTTCCCATATAACAAATGTTATGTCCTATGGGAGTGAATATTAGGAGCTAAGTTTGGGGGAAATTAGGGCTCTAATTGGAATGAGGGCATAACCATTCCCCTTTTCTGTTTTCGCAATCTGAAAGGGAGATGGGATGTCATGTGTTATCATGAGCTAAAATAGTCCATCTATTTCCCCAGGGAAGTATTTCTGTATTGTTTTCCATGCTTACCAGTTGAACCACAGAGTACCTGTGAGCCTCATTTAACTTTGGTGCCTATGCTCTGAGAATACAATGCTTGAGGTCACATTTACCATCCGAAAATTTCCATATGTTTAGGGGACCTTATATTTTCCACAAGTGTTTGGATGGTGCCTCAGCACTGATGATTGTAGGCCATTGCTTCAGAGCCACCTTAGATTCTGTTTCTAATAAAATAGACATGAGCCCCTGTTGGGTTACAGAACGTGCTCATTCCCACCTCTGGGTTTGAGAGTATGTTTTTATGGTTTGTTTGGTTTCTCCTATCCATTTGATGAGGCTGCATTATTTTTATAAAGCAGCTTTCCATCCTTTTCCATCTTCCTGGAATAACATTCCTTCTATGTGGGCTATTTTTGACAGAAAACTTTTCTCTAAGAAATGCCTCTCTTCATTAGCTATGAACTCAGCTTACACCAATATACCTAGGCCAGCTCCAACTTTTCCAGTGAGGTCACGTTTTAATTTCTGGGTGGCAAATTTTGGTGGATTCATCAGGATTGCTGTTGCCATTGTATACTATTGGCATTAGTACAATTTGAAACTATCTTTGCAATTTATACCTGGTAATATTATACCCAAGAGGCTTTGTCATAAGGCATCTTTATCCTATCAGTAAATATTTACTTTTAAATCTATGAGAAGCAGAAAATTATTTATGGTTGGGTGGATGCAAAAGTGACACACTATAGTCTAGAAGGAAATGTCCCTTGTTTTGCCAGCTGTACCTGTTATGCCCAGACCGTTTATTCCCCGAAGAAGACCACCAGAGTCCAGAGTCAAAGCCAAGCGGCAAGGATCTTTACTGCAAGTTCGAACTTGGTCCCTCCATTCCACAACATACAAGAGGGCCCCGAACAATGCGTGTGCTCACTTTTTATAGCCTGATGTAAACAGGATATGTAAGGTTACAGAGAAACAAGGGAATTCTTCTGGTTACAGCATTACAATTGGTTAATATTTTGAATTTATACATTTAGCCGTTTCCCATTGGTTTCCGTGCTCTTAGTACAAATGGTTGTAACCTTATCGGGGGACTCTCCAGGTGGTGTTTGTACTGGGCCCTGGAAGTTTGGAATGTTTACACTGGGCCCTGGAAGTTGAGAGATATATGGTGTTTGTACTGGGCCCAGGAAATTGAGAGATATATGGTGTTTGTACTGGGCCCAGGACTGAGGAATGTGCCTGATTTCTTTCATACCATCTTTGTACTCCTCCTTGATTTGGAGAGTTTGACTTTGACCTAAGTTAGCACTTAAAATCTCATGTGTCCACCTCTTCCAAGACAGTCCCTGAGCCTAGAGAGAGGGTGCTTGTATAGTATTAGCAGCAGAAGATTCACAGTAAAATACAGATCTGGATTCGGTGGGATGCCAAATGAGGGGGATTCACATCTCTGGTCTTCAGAATACCATAATTTTGATTTCCTTGGAAGTAAAACAAGGAGAGGTAAATAACATTTATAGTATCACAATCAAAAGAGTACTTGTGCGTCAGAACAGAAAAAGGAACCTACTTCATTAGGGAACCAGCTAAAAATATGAAGAAAAATTATGATCTGGCATTCTCTAGAGGATTATTGTAACAAAGAAATAATGATTTAATTTGCACTTAAAGAGAGTTAGGACTGAAATCTAGTATTAAGCCTTAAGCTTTTCCTTTGAAATAATTTTTCTATCTGCACTTTCTTTTTCTACTAAAGAGAGATTATAGTAAGATCAGTTTGTGTGCAAAGTAAGTTTTAGTCTTATCATGGTTGGTCTGATTATTTGCGTAAAATGCAGCAAGAAGTGATTGGCCATATACTCATTTTAAGTTGGCTTTGCTGGAACCTTACCTTAAAAATATACCACTTTAGTTCAAGTCTTGGTAAAATAACCAGTATCTCTAATTGTTTTAAATACTCTTATTGAAACTTATGCAAACAAGTATATTGTCATAAAATTAGAATCTGAATTTTGGAGAATTCAGAAAGATAAATTTGCTTACAAAAGCAAACTTCATCAAAATAACTTAAAAGAAAAAGATTGTCTGGACCCTCCTTTAACAAGAGCAGCGGCTTTCACACAAGATGTTTGTTTATCTTGGAAATGTCATGCACAAACCGAACAGCTCCTGAGAGCCATCTATCAGACACTAAGAATCTAGCAGCTCCTCACAGAGTTAGAATTAGTCCTAGGAAAGAGGCTGCCTGCTTATTAGTATCTCGTCCTTATATCCCCAGGTAGCAAGATTCTATATAGAACATTTTTATTTTATCACGAAACTCTTTTGGGGAAACATTATTTCCACTATCAGTTCAGTTAACATTCCATAGTAAGGTACTAAATGTCCCTGAGCTAGAAATTCTCTTGCTCCGTCATTGTCGTTGGGAAGAACTCACATTTTTTTGCTATCAGCCCCAATAAATGTTACACAAAGGGCTATGAAGTGGAGGATTTGTCCCAACTAGCACTCCAGCTTCTACCCTATAGTTTGTGGGCTTAGGCAGTCTTACTAGTTCCCATTTGGCATGTCCAATTAACATTTCTCAAAAGAGCTGATTTATATGCCTTCAGTTTTATACTACTAGAAAGGGGAAACATCTCCCAGTTAGCAAAGGAGGTTACAACTACCTTACATCAAACCTGTTTAAACATCTTAAATTTCATAACTCTATTAACCTGTATGTTTATATGTTCTTGTCCCAGAATATTTTTAATACCCCCCAAATCATTTTACTTTTTCTGTTGAAAAAGAGTTTGGGTTCTCAGCAGGGAGTTGCATCTGTAAGACCTCTGAGGGACAACAAATTTGATACGACTTCTCAAACACTCTCATGATTTTGTGGGAGGGGCACCCATGTAAAAGGGGCTCTCTTAACACCAAAATGTAACATAACCTGGGTAACAGACAATTTGGTGGGAGCATATCCCAGTCATTATTAAGCCAGTCCAACATGGTTCACGTAAGAAGCGTATTAACTGCTCCATCTGGGGTGTTCCACTTAGTATTTTATTGGGAGAGTTAGGTAGTTCCCTATTCAGAGAAAACAGACTTTATGGTGGCATTTTCTGGGTATATTATGCTAATTATTCTCTTAGGAATAGCCTTCTGTGTATTTGGATCACATGTTAGTGATTGTTCAATACTGAACTGTGGGTCCTGCTTTAACCCAAACAAGTTCTTAAATTGTGTAGCATTTAAAATTAAGAATCTTGGCCTTAAAGTGTTAATTTTTTTTTCAATCCATTATAGTAAAGAATTTTTAAAGAAGCTGATGATACTAAACTGCAAAATGGAACAATTCTTTACATTATATCCTCTGGTTTTAAATAGTTAGTTTTGCTCTTCCCCTACATTGATTGACTGCTATTTTGGTAGCCACAGGTCTCAGAGTTAACTTTTGTTGGCCTAGCTTAATTATTCTTTTTATTTGGTTATATCTATATAGTTTTTCCTTGATTTTAAAGCAATTCTTAGTTTTCTAGCTACAAGAAAAACATATTTTCTTTTTTAAGCAAAGTCAACATTTTTTGCTTTATAAAATTCACCAAAAATAAATTTTATGCTCTTGCTATTTTAACTTTCAGTAACCCAAATTTCCAGTGAAAAATAGCCTAACCTGAGATTTTAACATGACGTGAAGCTTTTAAATTACTGGAGAGTTTTGAGATTGAATTTACCAAATTAATTTTGCCAAAGATTATTAAGGTTATGAGAATTAAAAGGGCATTTGAGATAGCTTGTACCAGTCTAACACACCTACAGAATAAAAAGGTAGGTCCAAAGGATATTTCATTTGCCTGTTTTTGTTGTTTTTTTTTTTTAAATTCCCTTTCTTGGCCAGGTGCGGTGGTCCACGCCTGTAATCCCAGCACATTGGGAGGCCGAGGTGGGTGAATCATGAGGTCAGGATATCAAGACCATCCTGGCTAACACAGTGAAACCCTGTCTCTAGTAAAAATACAAAAATTAGCGGGGTGTGGTGGTGGGCACCTGTAGTCCCAGCTACTCAGGAAGCTGAGGCAGGAGAATGGCATGAACCCGGGAGAATGAGCTTGCAGCGAGCCGTGATCGTGCAACTGCACTCCAGACTGGGAAAGAGAGCACAAGACTCCAGCTCAAAAAAAAAAAAAGAAGAAAAAAATTCCCTTTTTTACTTTAGATAATTAATAAAAGTTACAGGAGCCAACAAAAGGTGAAGGAGAGAGCCATCATCCAAGGCCCTTTCAAAGAAGAAGAGCTGAAGTTTTGACCTATTTTATCTGAAGACTTTCAAAGAGACAGATTCTAGAATTTAAAATTTAATAACTTTTTGCAATAATGTTAGTATTTTTAATAAAAATCTTGTTTTAACCAATTATTTCAGTTTTACATTAGTGTATATTTTTTAATATCAAAGACCCATCCCTAGAAGGACTATTATAATTCCTTTTTAATGATAGCCAACTGAATTATGCAAACCCTTTTAAAAAAAACCTTTTTTAACTAACCTTGTTATGACTTACATAGACCATTCAAAACTTGTTTAGACTTTCTGTTTTTTTCCTAAATATTCCTCTTTCTTGAATGACCCAGTCACCTTATTTTAGGACAAAAATTTACTACACAAGATTCTTTCTAATATAAAATAACTTTCCTTTATCCCTTCTCTATAAAAAGATACTACTTTATATCTTTAAATTTCTTTTACATTTCTTCTTTTCTGGTTCTTTTTACCTTGCTTTATACATAACCCTTAAGTAGGCTTTGAGTTACACAAATATATTTACATTTTAATAAGAACATTTAAAATTTTTTTTATAATTTTTAAGTTGTGAATTACCCATATGCTCAGTATTTATGAATAACCTTAGATCCTAAATTATATGAGAAGTTTGTTTACAAGCATTTATTGCATCACATTTTCCTGATTACATTATTCAATAGTTTACCTAGATTATTGACCAAAACTGTAACAGTCCTTCTATAAGTTCCTTCCCTGTTATCCATTTTTATAGATGTGAATTTTAGGTATTTACTTACATAGAAAACCTAAAGTTACATATGAGAATTTTTACAAATAATTTAGGATTTAGCTGCTTTCATTAACAGGATATTCCGTGTCTTTCTTGTTAAAATTACACAAGCAAAGATCATGTGTCTTGGTCTGGGTTTTATAATTTTATAACCCTATGACTAATTTCAAATTATTCTGCAGGATTAAGTATGGAGTTACTTGATCAATAAACACAAAGCAAAAATGCTAACAATTTTTATGACATTTCTAATCTTACTTTACCCATAATTTTAAAGCCAGCTATTTATTAAATATTTTACTTAAGTCAAGTGAACTTAAAAAAGCATTTGTGTAGTCTTTTATTTGATTAAGTATCTGATTTATATGCTTTTATTTTTAAGCCAATTAGAGCTCTTGTATAGATTTTTAATAGTGAAACATTGTGTACACAACACATAAATACATAGATGTATTAGGCATGCCAATAGATGTACATCTTACAGATTCATAAGATCCTATTTTTCCTGTCTTAGGCTTTCAGATTCTTGATAACCTGTTTTACTACCTTAGGTAGCTGTCAACTAAATAGCTTTACTTTGCATATCAAAGGAAACAACTCATAGGTGAAAATCAGATAGGAAACTTACATCTGAGGAACACAGAGAAAAAGTCTGTTGTGCTAGAGAGAAATTAAAATGGATGCAATTGCCACATAACATAAAATTATAGAAATTACAAAGGCTTTTTAAATATATACATGCACATATTTGCAGAGAAAAAAAAATCCTGTAGCTTTTGCTTGAGAACTTTAGGAATAGATAACACTGGCTTGCATAAAACAAAACAAAACAAAACAAAAAAAAAACTCCTGTTATATCCAAATAGTGCTTTTTATCTCAGTCATAAAGTAACAGCTGATTTAAAGCAGGCAGAAAAGAGAGAAAAAGAGACCTTGGGAAATCTATAATTTGCAGGTTGACCTTAGGGCTTCTTTTTTTTAAATGTAAACGTGCACAAAGACTATGTTACTTCCATTTTACATAAAGTCTGGCTAGTAGAGGTGTCATCAAATCTAGGAAGTGCTTGAAAGTGGGTCATTCTGCTTGTTTTCTCCTAAATATTAGATTATTTGTTTCTCACTTTTTTTAAAGGAGGAATTGAACTGTGGACTAGAGCTTTTGTGGAGTGGGTCAAAGTGTGCTGCTTGTGGGCAGGACTCCAGAGTGTGTCACCACTGTGTCACTGCTGCCCTCTTACATGTCTCTCTTTTTCTCTCCAGAAGTGTAAGCACCTCAAGTTTTTTAAGAGAACAATACTTGCAAATAGTGAAACAATAGAACCTGTTGCTGAAAAATGTAATATGTTGTACAAGTTCTAGTTTTATTTATGCTGCTCTGACACGTAGAATTTCTTCTGCACTCTTTGGCATGTGGGTAGAAATTCCAACCCTTTCTTCGAGTCCCTGCCTTCTTCAAGAGTTTTTTGTTTTTGTGTCACAGTCCATGTCCCCTAATTCTAACTTCCAAAAAAAATATTTGTCTCCATCCACCCCTGGAGTTGACAAAACAGGGATCTTCATGCCGGGTTTCTCAATGAGCCATTACACAGATTTAGGAGGGAAATGGGGGTAGTATCAAAGACACCTTGTATAAACCACTGGATGACCCCAGCCTTTGTCTCTGCCCATGAACAGCTCCCGGGCAGAGAGTCAGGCAGCCCTGCTATTGTATTCCTCAGAAAACTCTTGAGAGTTTTTTCCTAAAGCCTACCAAAGTGGGAATAGGAATTCATCTCATGACATCCCACTTTTTATTCAAGTGAGTAATTGTGTTATGACACAGAGAAGGACACAACTTTGCTCCCCTTACTATAGCCTAGCACATAAAGCACCAGCAAACTTAAACACCCTAAATTCTCAGTCACCATGCAAGCCCTTTTATATCAGATTCAGTGGACTTTTCCACAAGCAAAATGAATGTTCTGACCAGGGAGCATCTTCTGCTTTGACTCTAGGGCTTGGATATGCATTGTGCTTCAACAAACCTCAGTACTGAATCCAAACATCAAGGAGAAGTGGTACCAGGAAATATACTGAGATGACTTTGAGCTTTTACCAAACTGCACAATCCCAAAATCATAGACTTTACTGAGGCCAATTAAATGGGCTAATTCATGGGTGAAAGTGAAGCATCATAATATTTAAAAATCTCCCCAACTGTTTTTACGTTAAAGCCAGAGTTTATGTCAATTCCTGTGTGAGGCTGAGGAGACACCAATTCAAGCTCATGATAATCTGGAAGGAGAGGCAGAGGCTGTGTCCAGGCAGGCCTCACATTATTTTTACTTTAACCTATTTAATTAAATATGTAATGTTCTCCAAATTTTAGATGTCATTTGCTGTAATCCTGACCCACTAAGATGTACTATTTGTGCTGTAAAATTGTATTGTATGTGAAAAATGCACAGTGGCAGATCTTTGGCATTAAAGCATCACACAGAATGCTTCTCTTATTGAAGCTCCTCTTTCCTCCACATACAGGGAATCAATAGACTATATGGTCTTTGGACTTTGCTTCTTTATTTCCATCCTCTTTCATAAAAAAAAAAAGAAAGAAAGAAAAAGAAAAAAGATACCGTGCTCCATTTGCATTTGATCTTCCAAAATGAAGGTACTGATAAAACCAGAATTTCAGTGATTCAGACGCAGGTCAACCGCTAAACCGTGAAGGCCAAGAGTCCCGCGCTGCAAGCCCATAGCCAGCAGAGGGCACTGGAACCCGCTTTCTGGTCGTACAGGGCGCATGCGCATTCTGCTTGCGGAGGCGGGGCCAGATCTCGAGGGAAGAGAGAACTTCCCTTCCTCAGGCCAGGGAGGAGGAGGCGCTGCCCTGGCTTTGGGGCAACTCGGGCTGCGTCCATCTTAAGGAAGACGCTCCTGTCCACAGCCCTACCCGCTGACGAGTGAGATTCCCTGCGCGTCTCCCGGCTATTTTTCTGAAACAGCACTAAAGACTTCATTTTCTGGGCTGTTCCTACGTGTTTTCTACTGCACTGTCTGTTGGGATATATTAGCAAGAATTATTTTACAAATATACGTACTCCTTAGGGACTTTCATTGATAACCATAGCAGGCTGTAATGTGTCTTCCTGGCAACTTCTGTCAGGACTGATTATGAGGAGAAACCCATGAAGAATTGTGAGGAAAATCTACAGAACACAGGGACCCTGCAGAGGAAGGAGTCTGGGGTCAGGGCACGGCTGTGCAGTCTCAGTGCAGCTCGCGAGAAAGGGGCCCCTGCAGGGAAACCCAGCTTCCTGCATCCCTGCATTTTCACATTGTGAGGGGCTCATCTTTCCTGCAGTGCCAAAGTCACTGAAAAATAGTGAGACAGTGAAAGGCAGGGGCGCTAATACATCCTTAAATTGTTGCTATTAAAACGGCAAGAGCCACGTCTTTAATTTTACCATAGCACTGCAGATTTAAAAGTGATTTTCATTACATATGCAAGGGGAAAGGTACATTTTTGTGAAAAATAGTTTCCACCCCAAATGAAAACATATTGCTTAAATATTTCATCAAAAGTAAGTTACTATTCTGTGTTGCAGGATATATCCTGAGACTTTTATGGTGTAAATGTATTAAAACTTGCTTTGTTTATAATCAAAGCGATTATAAAGGTAGAGTATTTATTTGGCGAGTCCCTCATATTTTTATTCGTGTACTGGTTTGCAGTCCATAGGTTTTCAGCTAGAAGAGACACACAGAAACTCACAATGAGGGGCCTTTCTCTTTCTTGACTGTAAAATATACATACTCCAGAACCGTCAATAGAGGCTATTTCTTGAATATCTCAACCTGAACCCTGCAGCCAGAAAGAATGTAGGCAATTAATCCAATTTTATAACTACATCTGATCTTCAGCCAATTATCTGCTGCTCTCCTCAGAAATGATCAAAATCCCCAAAGCAGACAGTTCTCTGGATAAAGGCGCTAATGTTCCCCTTGGAGGCCTTTAAGACACTGGCAAAATTAAAGGAATCTTCCTGTTTTTGTTTTATTCTTCTAAATGATTTATCTAACTAGAGAGGAAAGCTTCAGTCAAAAGGCATTTGCGAATTAGATTCTTTTTTTTTAACATTTAAGGGAAACAGGATCTATACTTCACCTAATAAAACTGATGAAATTATCAGCTAAATGGAAAGAGAATCCACAAACAAATTTATACAAGTTCCAGAGAGAGAAGGAAGCCCTGAGCTCAGGGGCCTGTTAGAGATGGCACACTCAGTAATGGTGCACCCTCAGAGAGTTTCCTTCTAGTTCAATTCTGGTGATTACTGGATTACTGTTTTCCCCCAATACCATCCATTATTCTTTATGTTGCTAAGTAATTTTTAATCTTAAGATGACTAATTCTGAGTTCAGGCATATGGTGTTTGGCCACCTGCAAGAAGTTTAGGTGACTTTGCCCATAAAAATGATGGATTTGTAATTAATAAATAATGTTGAAAGCAAAACTTGCCTTATAATTCTGAAATTAGTCCAGTGGGAATACAGGCAAGAAATAAATTAACAGACAGATTAATACACGATGATGTATCAGAAATTAAGTAAAGGTTCTTTTTGTATTTTCCCCCGGTTGTCTTACAATACTCGCTTATTGTGTTTGGACAACTTTCCCCAGGAGATTTCTTTTAAAACTTAATTCACTTAAAATACATATTATTTTATTATTTAAAAATACTGTTAGCCCTCCATATCCATAGGTTCTATCTTCATGGATTCAACTAATCTTGAATAGAAAATATTCACAAAATATTTGCACAAGTTTCTTCAAAGAAATCTTAAATTTTCCATGCACCACGTTCTTTTTGAGTTCACATAAGTGATGTGACATCTGGGCATTGCCTTAGGTATTAAAAATAATCTAGAGATCATTTAAATTATATAAAATGTGAATGTGTTCTATCCAAATTCTACACCATTTTAAACAAGAGACTTGAGTATATACAATTTGTGGTATCTTCAAAGTTTTCTAGACCCAATCCTTTATGTTTACTGAGAAATGATGTACACATGAACTTTACAAAAAATAATTGTCCTACCCAATTAATGAACAGACTACAATAGAAAGTAAATATCACTAGTTTAAAATAGTGTTATTTTGTGTCACAATTATAAGGTGAATCAGAGTAGAGATCTTGAATTAATTTTGATTGAATTAGTCTAATTCTGACAGGGTCACACTCATATTGATTGAGTTTTGATAAAACCACTCCCATGCAGGCCCCTGGTGTTGTTTAATCAGCACCACTAGCCAATTGCATTCATCCATTTTGACAAATCCCATGGCTCCACCTCTTATAAGACTCCCGGAGGATTTCCCCAAGATCTGACTCTACCAAAGCACCATTTGACTGGTCCCAGGCCAGGGCACGCTCTCCCATGCTCTGGTTGTGCTGTGCTAGGGACTGATAATTTTCCTTCAGGTAAAGTAAAAGATCAAGGCATAAACTGTAAAGATTTACAGAAAATAGGCCAAAGATTGAGATTTTTTTGCCACAAGAAAGTCCAGAGACCATTTACTATGTATGGTTATCGGCGCCCAAGAAGCCCCAGGGATTTCCAGACAGAACGGCAGAATGACAATGAAGGAGAGACCAGGTATGTTGGAGTATGTGGCTACTCTGTGTTGCCAGGGTGACATGTGACTGTGTGTGACTATGTGTGTGCATGTGTGTGTGTGTGTGAATATATGCTAAAGGGCCAGACTAGGGCAGAGAAGACACCCTGGCCTGCCATGACATTGAATGTTATAAATTTAGAACACATCGGGGAGATATGAGACCCACGGTGGAGACCACAGGATGCGGCCAGCATGGGGGGTTTCTGGAACCTGTTGGGGGCTCATCTCATGTTTCTTTTCACTGTTAATCTCTGTCCTCTGGATAAATGGAAGGTGCCTCTTGTGTGGAGACAGGTAAACTGTGGGCATGATCTAAATTTTTTCCTTGTGCTCACTAGAAAATGAAACATTTCCCATCATCTCTCACTCCATTCACACTGTAACTGCACAGACACAGAGGTTAGACACCGGAAAAATCAGCATCTTCTCCTAAAGTCCTCAGGCCAAATTAGATGTGCCTCCTTGTCATGTGGATGAGCTCCTGAAAAAGCAGACTGTTTCCTGTGATCACCATCTCGTATCACACACGTGCACCAATAGGAAAAGCCTCTAGAAAGGGAGAGGGTGGGAGATGAGTGTTAGGACTTTCTGGATGCAAGTAGGATTTGGAGCTGAAACAAGTGCATGTGATTTTGGGCCACAGCAACAAGGTGTGCCAGATGGCTAATGAAGTTTGGGGCTTGTGAGAATTAGACTTTGTGTCACTATGTGGAAGACTGATGGGTCCCTTTCTGTCCTGCAGTTTGGCTACCACACAAATGAATCCACCTAAACGCCGCCAAGTGGAGCAGGGTCCCTGTACAGGTAAGGCACTTTCCCTAATATTTCTGAAGATCCCCATGCCTGGAGGTCAGTGTCATGTCTCATGAGGTAAATGGAGAGGGTGTTTTCTGCAGGAGGAGTGGAAAGCAATGCTTGATTGTTGGGAGCTGGTGTCCTGAGACTAGCCAGTGCTGGGTTGTGGATTTCTGAAGGTCCCGTTCTGAAATCCAGGAGACTCTTTCTGGAAGAGAGCCTTAACCTCCCTCACTGTGGTCTCTCTGCAGGTGCAAAAATACTCTCAATTTCAGGAGCTCCACACCTGAATTCATGCCAATCCCTGGAACCTCCCCAGGTAAGTTCCTATGTCCTTGCATGGCAAAGATTGGACAGTGCTGCACAATCTTCAGGCTCAAGTGATATCCAGAAGATGTACATTTAGGTGGGTCAGCATGAGAGCCAATTCTGGGAGGGAGTTTGTATTTTAAAGTTGTAAAGGGTGAAGCTCCTGGCATCTCCCTCCCCATGATCATCATTTGCAGCCTTCTTGGAGGGCAGAATACTGAGGACTGTCTTTCCACAGGAGCAGCTGGATTCTGGCACTGAGGAGCTCATCATAGTCCTGGAACAAGAGACAGAAGTGAGGCTGAGCCTGGAAGACGGCGTCCTCATCCTGGCCCCAGAGACAGCGCTGCAGCTGACCCTGGAGAACACAGTCATTGCGATGGTCCCTGAGCATGTCCCGAGGTCACAAGATGGCCTGCAGTTCCCTGTGCAGGTCCAGTACATCTTGCCTTCGGCTGATGACTTCACCTTGGAGTTCCATGTTCAAGATGGAGTCATCTCAGACATGAAAGGAGAGAATGTGCCTTTTTCACCTGCAGAAGAGGGGGAGGCAGCACCCCTATATCACCAGCCCTTGATGATACCCCCAGCAAACCACATGACTGGGACCAGCCCTTGTCTCCTAGTAACCCCATTGTGCATTCCACGCTGTCTGGCAGCCTTCCCCCAACGCTACCCTCTACCACCCACACCTAGTCCTGTGGGATGCCCTAGACCAGCCAATTCCAGTTTCAGCCTGCATGCTATGGAGCTCTTGTGCACCTCGTCCCTCAGACCTATGCCCCCGTCACCAAGTCCTGGTCCCCAGATCTATCACAAGGTTCACCACAGGCCTCCCAGCAGGGCACGGAAATGTCTCTTTAGGAAGTGATTAAACCCAAGAGCCACCCCCTGCATTGATGGGTCAGAGATTGTCC
Organism: Colobus angolensis palliatus; assembly: GCF_000951035.1. NCBI lineage: Eukaryota > Metazoa > Chordata > Mammalia > Primates > Cercopithecidae > Colobus > Colobus angolensis. The sequence continues at coordinate 177,898 of NW_012118766.1, read as the reverse complement.
AAGTCCTTAGTCAGTGCATTCCCTGAAATGTGGAGAGAGAGTAATTCCAGGGACCACTTTCTTCCCCTTTGCTGTTTCCCATCATCACCCACTGACTTCAACAGCAGAGGGTCCCAGATGCTACAGGGAGGGGGAAAACTGCAGGGAGTTCAAATAAAACATTCACATTTCACTTCGCACACACTATCCCTTAGAATTTCTCTTCTTATTTAACTACATGAATCCAACCACACTCAATCGAATCCCCGACTGCTCCATGTGAGAGTTCTGCTTCCAGCATGACGTGGCCTGAAAATTCATCTGAAGACAGCTGCTCTCTACCAGGGTTAACACCTCTGCTTGAATACTGATGTTCTTGTAGTCATTGGTCTGATGCCACCATAAATAATTCCTAAGACTGGTGCTCTATTTCTATCCTCAGACTCTCCCCTTTTTCTCCAAGCTATGCCCCATTCCTTATCTTACTCCAGGTTCCCTACACTCCCCAGGCCAATGCTTTTGAATAAATATCAACGTGATTGAATGAAGTAGTGGTGACTGCTGAGACACTCTCCTGCTCTCACTCATCATGTTTCCATTCACATTTGCCTTTGTTTAGTTTTATTTTCCATTGTTTGGGTTTATTATTCATGTACTTATGAAATAACTGCCACATTTCTGAGAGCTTTCTTGGCAAATTTGAGCCTTTTCCTGTGCTCCTTCTTCCAAGTCCTGAGTGCGGTCACCGTTTACACCTCTGGGCCTGGGGATTGGTCTAGCTCAGCAAATGTTTGGACAGAGCTTGGCTCTATGGATTGGGATTGGCACCTGTGCTTGCTCACAGCTGCTCCCAGGCTCTCCCTGTCTAGGAAATCCAGCAGTCCAAATCAAAAAGAATCCATGGAATCTTGTGATTATCTGAGGGTGCGTGTCACCCTGGGCCCCTGGTCTTTTTCTCCTCTAGGTCACCCTGGTTGATTTCCTTTCAGGTTCCCGTGTGTGTGAGGGGATTGGGGAACCCTTCTTCCCTGCCTTCTTGGGGTCAGGGACTCCACGATCCTTCCAGGTCCATTTGATTCCAGGTGAAGGCATCTGAAGATGTCGTATGTCCTGTTGCTTTCTTTCTGTGCAAGGATGGCAAGCCTGCCAACAACATCTTCCTAGCGGCCTGAGGAAATGAGTGCCTCAGAGGCCCCAAACATGGAGGAAGCTAACCCCAGGAACATGCATGTTTTCAGAAAAGATGTCCTGGGAACCCTTGAGCCACCAACCTGCCTTCAGAAGGGCATTAGTCCGTAACACTTCATGGAAGGCTGAGTGGAGGCGCTTTGATCCAGTTAAAGTCCAAGACACAGTCTTTAGAAAAATGGTATTCTTAGATCATAGCTCGAGAGTGCATTTTTCATGGGTCTTGTCCCGATCAGCACTCACGTTGAGGATCTGTCCCTACTTCCAAGGACCACCTGTCAATACCATATTAAGAATTTCCTGCTGTGTGCACCTTGTCTTTGGATGTGGTTGATTTCCATGTTGGCTTGATGCTGAGGAACTTCTAAGGTGTGTGGTCTCCTTTCTTTCAGGTTGCAAGCAGGCCAATGCCGGTCCACACAACTAATAAGAAGCCACGTGTGGACCCTGCCCTCACTGATGGCTCAGCTACCAAAATGTCTGACACGGTATCCATCTTGGCTTCACTGTCTCCCCTCAGAAAAGCCGGTCTGAGCTCCTCGTCAAGTCTCCGACCAAAGGAACGACAGACAGGGGCTGTGGCCGACATCCCTCAGCCTGGAGTCAGGCAGCAGGGCCCGGAGCCTCTTGTCGTGGTGAAGCCGACACACAGCAGCCCTCAGGGTGGCTGTCGAGAAGTTCCCTGGGCTGCCTCCAAGCCCCACGGCCTGATCCGGGTCATCAGCCTCCAGGCACAAGACAAATGTCCTGCGGTGACCTCACAGCCCTGCCCGCCAGTGGACACACACAGCTTGGGCTTCAGCTCCAATCTCAGTTTCAGGCCAGGAGCCAAGAGACCTGCCCAGGCTCTGACTCAGGCTTGCCTGAACTTCCCCAAGAAATTGAGAATGGGTCCCTTCCAGATG
>NW_012118766.1:171329-175776 GCF_000951035.1 Colobus angolensis palliatus | reverse complement strand
GACTCAGGCTTGCCTGAACTTCCCCAAGAAATTGAGAATGGGTCCCTTCCAGATGCCCGAAAATGCCATCCAGGGAGGTGAGCTGGGGGCCCCGGAGACTCTCCAACCTCCGCCAGCTGCAAATCAACTCAGACCAAGTCCGTCACCCCAGATGAGCAGGAGGACACCCGCCCAGGTGCCCAGCAACCACCAGCAGCCTCTGCACAGCAACCTTGCCTGCCTACTGCCCAGGCCTGCACCATGTCCCATCACCCAGCGGCCAGCCACGATGGGGCCCAGCCTCTCAGAATCCTCTTCCGGAGACTGGAAAATGGATGGTAGAGCTCCAGCCTCCTGACAGCTCCCTCGTTTCCCTCTCCTGAGAAGCCGGGAGCCCTCCTCACTCACAGCCCTATGATGTTCCTGCCAAGAGAGTAGTGGGTGTACAGCCACCCTGTGATATGGCTCTGAATATTCAGGGAAACACAGGACGACATTACCCCTAATCTCCCAAAAAGTGTACACCCATTGTGTCATATGGTTCCTAATATCCGGAGGTGCAGAGGATAGTATTCGTTCTCTTATCGCAGGCTGTGTACGCACAACCTGTGAAATTGTTCCTAATATCCTGAACAAAAGAGACTGCTAATAATGGACACACATTGCAGGAGGGAGTAATGATTACGATCCCCATAGTAATGGGGAATAATAGCAACCCCCTCTCTCCCCCTGGCTGTTACAATCCACATCCCAGGGGGGTGAGGCACCCCCCACGATATGGGGAGTAATAGCATCCCCCTCTCCCCCACTGGCCTTATATAAGGAGGCTGGCCTTATATAAGTGCCCCCTAATGCCATCGCAGGCTTTAATTTATTCACTTAAAGTTTTTTCCTCATTTAGATCTGCCTTTCCCTTAATAGGTCTAATTGCTGCCTCATGAAAATAGCATTTTCATGAGCAAGCAGCTGAACGATTACTTTCTTGGCATGAGAGTTGGAAATAGCCTTTTGAGCCGCATCCTGCAAACGGGCGATAGAATCTGGATAAGGCTTCCTTGGACCCTGTTGAACTATGTTAAAAGGAGGTAAGCAGTAGCAGGGTCATGAATTTTTTCCCAGGCTCTTAGGCATATAGTTCTGAGCTGATCAACAGCCTCATCACCCGTTAACATCTGTTGATTTAGAGTACCCCATGCCTGTCCGATTCCAAGCAATTGATTGATGTGATATTAACGGAACGTTGGGCTTGAGCATTTCTGCGTGCCTGATTTGCTGCTTCCTCCATCCACCAGGTTTTAAATTGGAGAAATTCAGAGGGGACAGGGTGGATCGGGCTAATGTCTCCCAATCCATAGATGTTCAAGGTCTGTTATAAGCCACACATTGTAACAAGGAATGAACATAAGGAGAATTTGGCCCATCTTGTCCAATTGCTTGCTTTAAGTCTTTTAATATTTTAAAAGGAAATGGCTCCCAGCATGCTTGAGCAAGTTCTCTGAATAGGCTCCTTAGCTGGCGAAATAATTACCAGAAACTGTCAAGTATTCAAATCTCCCGTTTCTTGTGCCTGGCGAATGGATGCCTGGATTGTCCCTGTGCCACAATTTGTATTTGGACCGGCTCGCAGCATTCCTCTACCATAATTAACAGGTGGGCAAGCCTGGATCATTCCCTCATCGTAATTGGCTGTTGGACAAGCCTGAAGCTTCCCTTCTCCATAGTTACCTGCGGGGCCTGCAACAATGGAAGCCGCAAGGCCAGTCTCAGCCGCAAGGCCTTCCAAAAATTCCTAAGGCTGGCCTGGGGGTGGCCATTCCAGACCTTCCCCTAAAGGCGCAGTAGGTGGCGCTGTTTCTCTTATAAGTTTTTGGAGATTAGCATGCATACCTTCCCGTTTCTGGCCCTTTTTAAAACTAGACTATCAGGGTTCACTTTGCTGATAGTTAGACTCCTGATTATTCAACTTTCCTATGTCATCCTGAAGCTCCTCCTTCTCCTCCTCAGTGTGGAAGGGCTCCAGTGCTGTTTTAATTGCCGACCACACAGACCAGAGACGGGAATATCGTGGCCCTCTTGTGCTCGTTTTAAGTCTGATCCGACCTTGTCCCAATCTTTTACATTCATGGTTCCATATTCCGGGAACCAAGGAGAATACTGTCTACCAGATGGAACAAAGATGTGAGATTTTGGGTCCTCACAATTACCCCTCCGCGGCGCAGTAACTGCCGCACAAGGCTTAAGTAATTGGCGAACTCACTCTCAGCCTGACCCATATTTTCCCGAGGTTTCCCTGGAATTCTCGGAGCGCCCTCCTTACCCTAGAGCTTGAAGTGAAAACCTACTCGGGAGTCTTTTGTTGGTCGTCCTCCGCTTTTCACGCTCTGGTGTTCCTTCATTGGATTATTTGTAGAGATTACGAGGAGCCCCGAGGTGGGCACCAGAGACCAGCCTGGGCAACCGAGGGAGACCCCCGTTTCTACCAAAAAAAAAAAAAAAAAAAGCCAGGTGTGGTGTCGCGCACCTGTAATCCCACCTACTCCATGAGAAATCAGACAAAACCTGGCAGCAGAGACTGATTTTCTTCTAAAATGCTTTCTCCAAAATATTTTTAAAACAAAAGGGGGAAACTGGAAAGGAAAATATTTTGGGCCCCCCAAATCACTAAGATAAAGGGAAAAGTTAATCTGGGAACTGCTTAGGGTAAATCTGCCTCCCATTCTATTCAAACTCATCCCCTGCTCACTGAGAAGAATGTATGTCTTATTGCCTCCTTTGGAAAGGCTCCTCAGAAACTCAGAAGAATGCAACCTTTCGTCTCTCACCTACCTGTGACCTGGAAGCCGCCTCCTGGCTTCGAGTTGACCCACGTTTGCTTCAGGTTGTACCGGATCGAACCAGTGTTCATCTTACATATGTTGATTGATGTCTTCTGTTTCCCTAAAATGTATAAAACTGTCAGATACAGTCAGTTTCTCTTCCAAGGTTTGGCATGTTAACATTCTTGTTTTTTGTTCTGGAACTCAACTTTCTTGTTCTCCATGCCTCCTTGCCCTTAGTTACTGTAAACAACCTTCCCGTCAGTTCTAATCAATAACTCACATCTGTTCCCTTGGTTACCTGCTCTGCACCCATTTCTCCCTTCGAAACCACATGTCCCACCTTTGTAACTCACATCCCTCTTCCCCCTTCCTTATCTGGGAAAATATTCACAAATAGCCAACCGGGTCAGTTTAGATCTTGAGGTCTGGCCCCAGCCCATGCCAGAGGCAGGGATTGCGTTAGGAATAAAAACCCCTGCTTTCCTTTGTTCGGTGTCCTCTTGCGATTGTGATTGATGCAAGTAGCACGCTTCCGCAGAAGTAAATTGCGTTGCTGAGAAAACTTTCGCTTGAGTGCTGGTTTCACTTTGCGGCACCGAGCATTTATTTCCAACAAAACCAAGCTGTGCTCTGACCACCTTGGGCAGCTGTCATCAGGACATCCTGAGGCTGTGTCATGCGCAAGCATCCCCAACCTTGGCAAAATAAACTTTGTAAATACTCTTACCCCCAAATGTTCAGGGAGACTGATTTGAATGATCATAAAACTCCGAGGCTGCACTCCAGCCTGGGCGACAGAGGAAGACTCTGTTTCAGAAAAATAAAATAAAATAAAATAAAATAAAATAAAATAAAATAAAAATCTCCTGTCTCCCGCACAGCCGACTCTGCGTGAATTACTCTTTCTCTGTTGCTATTCCCCCGTTCTGGAGAAATCGACTCTGTCTAGGTAGCGGGCAAGGTGAACCCACTGGGTGGTTACAGAATTGTCATTATATTGCTTACAATTTTATCTATATATTATGCACAAATAGCTATAACCTTGTATACAAGGTTGGTCAGATCCCAGGGCAGGAAGGACGCAACCCCTACAAACTGCTAGGCCAAAACGGTCATTCTGGCCTCATCCAGCCTCACGTGAGATCGCTATCTCCTGTCACTCAGGGCCTGAGGGGGCGGGGCCTGAAGCCCCATACAATCAGGGGCGCTGGGGTGGGGACACTTCAATCAGGTGCGCCGCCGGAAAGGAGAGGGCGGCTTCCGGGATCTGACTGGCGGGCGCTTTGTCTCGCCTTCGCCACAGTAGGCTCTTTCTGTTAGTCTCTGCTGCTACTTCTTGGCTCTGGGAGCCCCAGGTGGCTCTGCAGCAGCCTCTGCCACCGTGACCTGCGGGTATTGGGACATCCCTAGCTGACGCCAGGACACCCAGGAAGCCGAGGAATGGTGAGTGGACTGCGCCTGGCTTCCCAAAGTGGGGAAGAGGGCTGGTTGAAACCTGCCGGAACCAGCCATCCGCTGCGGAACCGGCGGACCTAGTCGCCGCGCGCAGCCCGGCCTCAGTCCCCTTCTGCGCAGGGCCGGGCAGGGCAGGCAGCGGGACCCCTGCCTCCTGTCTGTACCTGTGGGCGCCACTTCCGCCGGCCGGAGCC
>NW_012118766.1:166060-166759 GCF_000951035.1 Colobus angolensis palliatus | reverse complement strand
GGATAGAATGGCCTGCCGTGACACTTAGAAAGGTCTGTGTTGGAGTCAGCACTGCCTCTCCCTGAGTTTGTTACCTTGAAAAGGCTTGTCCACTTATTTGAGTTTCAGATTTTCATTGACTGTAAGATACATTTTGTCAGTACAGCTTGAAAGATAAAAATACTGTTTCCAAAGAGGCAAGGTAAAATGATGCATTTTATTTGCTGAAAATTCGTATTTATTTCTTCCCCAGAGTAAGTGTAGTAAGTTTTAAAGGTCTGTTCTTTTAAAGGGTAATTTCAAATGGAATTGTAGGACTTAGCTTTGTCGATGCTACTGGTGAAATAAAAGTGTGATAGATAAATTGATGATTTACAAAGATTCACCAAAATGTCAGTTCCCCTCTTGTAGCATGGTGAAGAATTTACGACAGTGGACACATCTGTATCCTCTTATCTGGATATCTGAGGGTTTTTTGTTGTTGTTGTTGTTTGTTTTTTTGGAGACGCTGTCTTGCTTTGTAGCCCGGCTGGAGTGCAGTGGCACCATCTCTGCTTATTGCAACCTCCACCTCCCGGGTTCAAGTGATTCTCCTGTGTCAGCCTCCCGAGTAACTGGGATTATAGGCACCCACCACCACACCCAGCTAAGTTTTGAATTTTTAGTAAACATAGGGTTGTAGGCCTGGCACGGTGGCTCATGCCTGTAATCCCAGCACTT
>NW_012118766.1:164086-165689 GCF_000951035.1 Colobus angolensis palliatus | reverse complement strand
TGCCTACTCTATCATTCATCAACTTTCCATATAAATGCTGGGTCATTAAGACTTTTCTTTCCCTTGGTCTGCTTGCTAATCTCTCTGCTAATACTGTGCTATCCTGAATATTTTCGTTTGAAAATCTTAGAAGTATGTTAGACAAGCCATCACTCTTTTTTTAGATGACTAAAAGTCATTAGACATTTGTCATTTTTACTACGTATGAAAAAGTAGTTTTTCTTGCATAAACCTGATTTGGGAATTTATGTGATTTCACAGGATTAGCATCTGGAAGTGGTGACATTAATGTCATTTTAAAAAACATGTGTCATATTTCCTCTTATTCCTTTCTGCCTTGACATTGTGCAATAGAAATTTTAAAAATTGTTGTATTAGTATTGTTAAATATCAATTATTGGTTTTATTTACTTCTCAATTAAATTTAATAAGCCTATTCTCTCTCGGTGTAATCACATGGAATGGGCTCAACTCCCCAGTTAACGAGTGACAGCACATGTAAAATATTGTCTACCAGGAAAACTCATTGAACACTTAGTGTTCAGACTGTGTTTTGGTGGCTGGTTCCCTAAGCACCAATGCAGTGACACAAAATAATAGACCTTCGGCAGAAAAAGTTTTGGCAAATACATTGCATAAGCCATTTAGATGCAGTGGGTTATTCTTATTACTTGGGTTGGTGGAATCCCTTTCAAAATTTAAGTTACTAATACAAACAAAGATGGAACTTTGTGAGCAGGAGTTTTTAGGAATAAGTAGTGTCAGGACTGATAATATTAACTCCTTTATGCACATCAGGTAGGACTTTATTATGGCAGATACTAGAAATGTACAAAGTGAAGTTAAAAGCTAACTCCTAGCAGCACATCTTACTCCCTGGATTCTCTAATGAGATAGGTGTTTCTACTTTGCTGTTGCCTTTTTGAATAGTTCAATTCTAGCATTAGTACTGCTGTGTAGGAGGGAGTATGTGTGAACAGAGTAAGAGTTGTGACAATCAAGTCATAGAATAAATGCTTGGAAATTTTAGAATCATGTAAACAGCTTATGAATTGAGTATAAATTCCCAGTGCTGTCAGTCTCACCCATCCTTCTATCCACATGTGTGGAATGTTCTAGGACTCCATGGCTTTTGAGGATGTGGCTGTGAACTTTACCCAGGAGGAATGGGCTTTGCTAGATTCTTCCCAGAAGAATCTCTACAGAGAAGTGATGCAGAAAACCTGCATGAACCTGGCTTCTGTGGGTGAGAATGACAACACATTTCACTTAATTACAGAAGTATTTCCCTATCATCAGTGCTATTTGTGACATTTCACTTAATTACAGAAGTATTTCCCTATCATCAGTGCTGTTTGTGATTTGGAATGTGGCAAGGGAATGATTTGTTGAAGAAATCAGGCATGGGCACTGTGTACAATGAACATTAAATCTAGTCATGTTTCTATAGTTTGTAATAATTTGTGATAATTTTGTGGGTCTGCATTTTAGGAAACAAATGGAAAGACCAGAATATTGAAGATCACTTTGAAAAACCTGGGAAAGATATAAGATAATTTGCACTGAGAAGAGGAAATAAAGTCCTCTGAAGGAATCTTAGCAT
>NW_012118766.1:156777-158896 GCF_000951035.1 Colobus angolensis palliatus | reverse complement strand
GCAGGGACAGACATGAGTATGTGCAGAGCGTGTGTGCACCCCTGGGGGCGTGTGCCCATATTGGCAGGGAGGGATGTTAGCGTGTACAGAGCGTGTGTGCACACCTTGGGGGTGTATGCTGGCATTGGCAGGGACAGATGTGAGCGCGTACAGAATGTCTGTGCACACTTTGGGGATGTGTCCTGGCATTGGCAAGGACAGATGTGAGCCCGTACAGAATGTGTGCTGGCATTGGCAGGGACAGATGTGTACTGAGTGTGTGTACACATCTCGGGGGTGTGTGCTGTTGGTGGCATGGACAGACGTGAGCGTGTATAGAGCGTGTGTGCACACCTGAGGGTGTGTGCTGGTGTTGGTTTGTAAGCGGCAAATATGTGGCCCTCGTGTCAGGTGGCCCTGCGCCCGTGCTGAGTCCGTCAGTGGCCCTCGGGTTGGGGTCTCCATCTCCCCACACAGCACTCCAGTGTCTTGAGGTTTCAGATTCTTCCTCTCCGGGTACTTGGGCCTCCTCAGGACCAAACACCAGAACCAGCCAACTGCAAACTACAAGAACGTTCAAATCCATCTTCAATAGGGAAAACAAAAGCAATTGGAATAATTTTCCAACATGACCCCGTGGTTAAGCCGTTAGATACTCCAGCCAACAGATTGAGTCACTTTAAAATTCACACCGATTAAAATGGTTTTGAGAGTTGCAGAGCTTTACCGCTAAACCTTGAAATAATTGAAGCGTTCTGCTCCACTTGCTTACTAACTAGGGTTGGGGATAACTTTCAGTCAAAAGTAGCAATCTTCTAAATCCAGCTTAGATGAGAGGCTCCCACTGACACAGGAAGAGACAGTGGTCCTTGTGTATTATCCTGTGTTCACATACTTTGTCATTTTTTTTTTGTATCCTGATCATCACTTCTGCTTTTCCAATTCAAACTAAATGGAGTTTAGTTCTGTTTTGGAGAAGCTGTGGTTAGTGGTTTCTTTTCATAGTTTGCTGAATCTCTTAAGTCTGGTGCTTATGTTTACCCAAATGCACTTTTCTTTAGTATGACGGTGCCGTTGCCCAAGGCTTCTCGCTCCATATCTGCTCCCCAGGAGGCCCCCTCGGAATGGGCACTGGAGATCCAGCCCCTCTCCGTGTGCCATTTTCTTTGAGTCCAATGTAGGTTTGGCTCAGAGAAGAAAACAGGCCTCCGAGTTAGGTGCCCCTGACTGCTTGCTTGTGAAATGTTTAGCGATAAGGCACCTTTCAAACTAATTTTACAAATTGAGAGTTGTAGCTTGAAGTATCACTGCAGTCATAAGAACAAGAAACACTCTCATAAAGTAGATAGGCAGAAAAAAGCCATAAAAATTTAATAAAGCACAAATAAAATGGTGTTGTAAGAATGTACAGTGGGAAATGCTCTCAGTCCAGCCAGATGGGCTGTGGCGTCCTCCTGTAAATACATTCAGCCACGTGTGGCCCTGATGGCAATCACTACTGTGAATTGTGATCCAGAATGTTCTTGGGGGGCCGATGCCTGCACTGTGCCAGCAGCTGAGTCTGATTGGGCGTCACGGCGGTGATGTGCTTAGTGCGGCCAGCTGGGCTGAGGGGTGACCACCCATGCACTCACCACGTGCAATCGTTATTCTGGTGATGGAGTTGCACACGGCACGGCTTGTCCACCTGGACTACTTAAAGTACTGGGAACCCAACTGCGGGTGGGTGCCTCCCGACATGGGAGCTGTCTTTTTTATCCAGGGCCCTCTGGCGCTGCAGACCTTGTCCGCCGGTCCCTGAGCCCACGGGGAGGCACCGGAAGGCTCTGCTGGGCCATGGAGGTCCCCGAGCAGGTGGTCACTCATTGCTTGTGGAGTGGTCCATGGCCTGTGAGTTTATGCCTGAGGTCTGTGTGGGCAAGGTTACCAGTTCACAGCTGGGCAGTTACACAGGTGACACTAGTTAAATTGGAATCTATATTAGCTCGCACGGGAGTGCGTGAGGAGCTTGGAGGGAGGTGGGGTAGGTGGGTGGGTAGGTGGGTAGGTTAACCAGTTCACAGCTGGGCACTTACCCCTTACACAGATGAGACTAGTTAAAATGGAATCTACATTAGCTCTCACGGGAGTGCGTGAGGAG
>NW_012118766.1:152204-154902 GCF_000951035.1 Colobus angolensis palliatus | reverse complement strand
GTGTGGGCCCTCCAGGAGAAACCCAGTGCCACTCGGGTGGCTGGGTCGCCATCAGTTGGGACTAGCGAGGTTGGAGCCAGACCCTGGGGGGTGCGGAGCCTCCACAAGCAGCAGTTTAAAAATCTGTTTTTTACATAATATTCTTGGAAAAAGCTATAGCATTTCTGACTGTTCATATTCAGCTCTAGAGGTTGATTTTCTCAGCGGCTCCTGCGCAATCGGGAGCGCCACGGCCGCTCATCTGATGATCCAGGATGGGTCCTTGGCGATTTTGGGGTTCTTGGGTCCGTGTATGGCCAGGCCATGCATGCTCTTCCCAGTGCCCAGGTACCTGAGAGGAAGGCAAACGAGGTCAGTGAGGACTGGCTTCTGCGTCAGTGCCGTTAAGGCTTCCAATCCCAGACGCTGTCTCCCCTGCTCTCCACTCACCTATCGCTCACGGCCAGGAGCTTGTCGTGGTTGACGGTGAAGAGCTGCTCCCTGTGGGCCTGCTTCATCTCATCCGAGAGGCTGTCTATACCTGCAGGTATAGACATAGACACACGAGCCTACTTCCGCCACTATAATTATTGCAATTCCCACTGGTGTTAAGGTCTTTAGCTGACTTGCCACACTTCACGGAGGCAATATCTAGTGATCCCCTGCAATACTAGACCTTAAATAGCATAAAAGACTTTCTTGGCTGTTCTCGGCCGTTCTTGGCCTCCCCCAGGCTTCCAGGCCAGGTTCAGCATGCTTCCCAGGAATCTCACTTCTCATTGGCCTTGGAAACACGCTTCTCGACATCTGGGCAAAAAGAGTGCATCCCGTCATTTCAGTTTTACTGTCCTGAATCCCAGTGGGGCCAACCCATGGCAGCACGGCAGTGTCTGGGCTCATTAGGGTGGAAAGACGACGTGGGCACGGCCCAGGCCTGGCCATGTTACTCTATAGAGCCACCACTTTTGCTTACGACATTATCAGCCTCAAGTGGCTATTTAATTTTCTTCTGCCTCTTAGCTTAGTAGGGCCACTAAAGTCCCAGGGCCAACAGAGTCTTGCTCTGTTGCCCAGGCTGGAGTGCAGTGGCATGATCTTGGCTCACTGCAACCTCCACCTCTTCCAGGTTCAAGAGATTCTCCTTCTGCAGCCTTCCGAGTAGATCGGTGTACGGGCGCCCACTACCATGCCCAACTAATTTTTGTATTTTCAGTAGAGATGGAGTTTCACCACATTGGTCAGAGAACAGAGATAGCCTGTACTTGATGGGATATCTTTACCTAGAGCTTTCAGTGAGTCTCGACCTCAGCTACTCTTCAGATCAGGGGGAGAAGCATGGAAAGGCCCAATGCTCAGGCATCCAGAAAGAAGATGGGATGAATATTCTACCTCTGAAGTACATCCCAAATCTGGGAGTTTACTTCAGCTTTACTGGGTTCTACTTGGCGAATGAAACTGTGCCTCGTTCATAGGCACATCCGGAAACCACTTAATGAGAGCCGTCACAGTTTGAACCACACAGGTGGCATCGCGGTGAGCCAAATGCGGACTGGTGGTGCAAGCAACGCTCCCCACGTGTTAGCGTGCGTGAGATTCACTTGGCAGAATTTGACTAGGTGTGTGTTGGTAGAGAGGGGCTGAGGTTCTCTTGTCCTTGTGGATGTTTAAGAAGTCAAAGGTCCTGCCAAGTCCTGCGGTTCCCTCAACCAACTCTGTTTCAGAGACATAATAACTTGGATTGCTAACAAGTCAAGACATTTTCAAGCCATTGGAACATCAATTATACACAAACACGGAATGAAAGTCAAAAGAGAGTACGTCATCTTTTTGAGAATTTTATTCACTTCAAAACAAATTAAACACACCTATTTCCAATGGCATTCCAGAGCCCAATTTTCAAGGCTGAGGAAACACCCCAAGAAGGCTTTGCACAGAACGCTTCACAGCGTCCAAAACACTGCTGTCAGGGCGGGGCATAGCTGAAGGCCTGCATCTCTCAGGGTTCCCTAACTGTTCCCTGATTCAGTCATCTAGAGAGCAAACACACAGTAATTCCCCAGTTTCCTACTGACATCACAGCAGAAATCTGACTCCTGCATGTCACCGTCACCCAGTTTCTGAGGCAATGAATCACTGGCACAGAAGCTTCTCGTGGCGGGTTTCCGGAGAGCCCTGTGAACTACAATGTCCCTCACCGGAATTCAATGAGGCAGAGTCTCTGCATCTGGTTCCTGCCTGGCCTGAGCTCCAACATCCACAGAAGCACCACAGCTGGGGAGCTTGGGAGTCACCACACACAGTCTGCTCTCTGCTCTGTGCTCCTCAGTCCCACAGTCCCTCCAAATCATGGGAGCTGGATGCAATGGAGCCCCGGCCACCTGTAGTCTCACTCCAGGTCAGAATCGCTGTCCTCTGAGGAGGAGGAAACCTGAAGGTCCTCATAGAGGACACTCAGGGGGACAGGAACACAGGGAGCCTCAGACTTCTCTGAGACATGAGGGCTGTGAGCGAGGAAGGCTCCCGGCTTCTCAGGAGAGGGGAACGAGGGAACTGTCAGGAGGCTGGAGCTCCACCATCGGTTTTCCAGTCTCCGGAAGAGCATTCTGAGAGGCTGGGCCCCATCGTGCCTGGCCGCTGGGTAATGGGACATGGTGCAGGCCTGGGCAGTATGCAGGCAACGTCTGCTGTGCGGAGGCTGCCGGTGGCTGCTGGGCACCTG
>NW_012118766.1:141848-150484 GCF_000951035.1 Colobus angolensis palliatus | reverse complement strand
CAAGTAAGGACCGGCATTTGGATTACGTTCCTTTTCCCCCTGTCATGGGGAACCTGCACGAAGCTTCCCCACCTGACATCGTCCTTCCCTCGCTCGATATCAGGAACAAGTCTGTTAATTATTTATATTATTAAATTTAATAAAAATTAATAGTAATCATCGATAATAATCACAATAAAGATAGTAAAAATTAATACTGGTTAAAAATGTTAACGATTAGTGTTAATAATAGCAGTATCACTATTAGTAATTAAATGATGATATCAGCAATTAATGTTACTTAAGTCAATAGTAAGTGATGTTGGTTATAAAATAATGATTAATATTATGAACTACTAGCATTGCTAAATGACATTAATATTAATAATTTTAAGCGTGCCTAATCATATATTTAAAATAATCCATAATTAATAATGGTATCCTATTAATAGTGTCATTGATAATTATTAAAATCGGTCATTGATGTTTAATAATTAATCATATTATTACTCCTAATACTGCCAGGTGTGTACACCTACCTGTGGTGTCATTCCTAATATCCAGGGAGAGAGAGCATGGTTTTAGTTTTAATATCGCAAGAAGTGTACACTCACCCTGTGACACAGATCCTAATATCCAGTGTGGTAGAGTATGACATGACTCCCAACATAGCAATGAATAGACAGCCACCCGGTGATATAGCTCCTAATATTCCTGGAAGATGCGTATGCTATTACTTCCAATATCGTAGGGAGTGTACAGCTCTTCTGTGTTGTGATTCCTAATATCCAGAGGGGGAGAGGATGATAATAATTCCACTGTCACAGGCTGTGTTCACCGGCCCTGTGACATTGTTATTAATATCTTGGAAGGGAGAGGATATTACTCCCAATGTGGCAGGGTGTGTACATCTACCCTGCCACATTGGGAGGATGATATTACTGTGATATTCTTTATATTCCAAGGCCGAGAGGTTGATATTACTCCTAGTATCGCAGGCACTGTACACCCCCTTGTTTTTAATCCCTGCGATATTGGGAGTAGTATCATCCTCTCCCAGGTGGAAATTAGGAACAGTATCACCCGGGGCGTGTACACCCCCTGTGATATTGAAAGTAATATCATCCTCCTCCCTCCTGGGTCATGGGAACAACATCACTTGGGGGTGTATGCTTTATATGATATTGGGAGTAACATCATCTTCTGTGCCTTGGAATATTAAGGACAATATCATGGGGGCGTGTGTGCATCTTCTGCAATGTTGGGAATAATATTATCCTCTCTCCCCCTGCATATTAGGAAAGATATCACAGAGTGGGTGTTCATGTCCTGCGATATGGGAATTAAAACCATCTTCTCTCATTCCGGATATCAGGAAGAGTATCACATGGGGGTGCACAGTGTTTGTGATACTGGGAGTAATATCAACATCTTGGCCTTGGAATATTAAGAAGAATATCACAGGGTGGATGTACACCGCCTGCCATATTGGAAGTAATATCAGCCTCTCCCCTCCATGGATATTAGGAACAATATCCCAGGCTGGGTGTATGCCTCCTGCTCTATGGGGAGTAATATCATCCTCTCTCTTCCAGGATATAAATAACAATATCACAGGGTGGGTGAACACAGCCTGCGATACTGGAATTATTTTCATCCTCTCCCCCTCTGGATACTAGGAATCATATCACAGAAGAGCTGTATCCTCCCTGAGATATTGGGAGTAATATCATATGCTTTTTCCGTGAATATTAGCAGCAATATCACTGGGTGGCTGTCCATTCATTTCTATGTTGGGAGTCATGTCATACTCTACCCCCTAGATATTAGCATCAGTGGCACGGGGTGAGTGCACACCTACTGTGATGTCAAAACTAAAATCATGCTATACATCCCTGGATATTAGGAACAACATCACAGGTAGGTGTACACCCCCTGCAGTCTTAGGAGTAACAATATGATTAATTATTAAACATCTATGGTCAATTTTAATAATTATCAATGACAATTAATAGGATAGCATTATTAATTATGGATAATTATTTTAAATATATGATTATGCACACTTGAAAATGATTACTAATGTTAATGTCATTTAACAATATTATTAGTTCTTAATATTAATTATTGTTTTATTACCAACATTACTTAGTATTGATATAAGTAACATTAATTGCTGATATCATTTTATTATTAATAGTGATATTATGATTAATTGTTATACTAATCGTTAACTTTTTACCGGTATTAATTTATACTATCTTTATTGTGATTATTAATATCGATGATTGCCATTAATTTTTATTATATTTATTAATATTAATAATTAATAGACTTGTTCCTGATATCCAGCTGGGAGAGGATGATATTACTCCCAATATCGAAGAAAGTGTACCCCCTTCTATAATGTTATTCCTAATAGCCAGGGGGTAGAGGATGACATTATTGAAACTATCGCAGTGGGTGCCCATCACTTGGTTATCTTGTTCCTTATATCCTGAGTGGGAGAGGATGATATGACTCCCAATATGGCAAGAAGTGTACAGCCACCTGTGATACAGTTCCTAACATCTAGGTGAGGAGAGGATGATATTACTGCCCATATCACACGAGTTGTAAAACCCCTTCGATATTTTGCCTACGATCTTGAGGGGAGAGGATGATATTACTCCCAATATCGAAGAAGGTGTACACCCCCCTGGGACACTATGCCCAATATCCACGTTGGGAGACGATGACATTATGTCCAATATCGCAGGGGGTGTACACCCACCCTGGGATATTGTTCCTTATATCAAGAAGGGGAGAAGATGCTATTGCTCCCAATAACGCAGGGACTGGGGCTGTACACCCTTCCTGTGTTATTTTTCTTAATATCCTAGGGAAGAGAGGATGATACTACATCCAATATCACAGGGGGTGTGCACCCACCCAGTGATATTGTTCTTAATGTACTCCACCTCCCTCCACTAGGGATATCGTTTCTAATATCCAGGGGAAGAGAGGATAACATTATGCCCAATATTGCTGAGGATTATACACACCCTCTGTGATGTTGTTCCTAGTATCCAAAGGTAGAGACGATGATATTACTGGCCATATCACAGGGGGTGTACACCCTTCTGTGATATTGTTTTTGACATTCAGTGGGGGAGAGGATAACATTAATTCCAATATCGCAGAAGGTGTTCAGACCCCCATGACGTAGTTCCTAATGTACAGGGGAAAGAGAAGAATATTGCTCTCAATATTGCAGGGGGTATAATCACCCTGCCCCCCATATATTGTTCCTAATATGCAGCGAGGTGGAGGCTGAGAGTATTACCAATATCCCAGAAGGTGCAAACACACCTGTGATGTAGTTCCTAATATCTACCGGGAAAGAGGCTGATTTTACTTTCGATATCGCAGTGGGTGTACACCGCCCCCAACCCCCGGGTATCATTCCTAATATCCAGGCAGAAAGAAGATGACATTGCTGACAATATCGAAGGGGGTGGACACTTCTTCTGTGATATGGTTCCTGATACCCTGGGGGTGAGTGGATGATTTTACTCCCAATAAAGTAGGAAGCGTACAGCCACCTTGGGATTTTGTCCTTAGTAACCACAGGGAAGAGGTGTCACTACTACCAATGTTGCAAGGGGTGTACACCCTCCTGTGATATTGTTTCTCATATCCAGGAAAGGAGAAGATGGTATTAGTACCAATATTGAAATGATGGACAACCTCCATGGGATATTGTTCTAAAGATACATGTTGAAAGAGGATGAGATTCCATCCAATATAACAAGGGGTGTACACCCCACCTGTGACATGAGTCATAAAATCTTGAAGAAGAGAGAATGACATTGCTTCCAAAAACACACGGGTTGTACACCCACCCTGTGATATTGTTCCTGTCATCTAAAGGAAGAGATGATGATACTACTCCCACTACCGGAAAAGGTACACACCCCCCTGTGATACTGTTCCTCATAACTTGTAGGGGAGAGCATATTACTTCCAATATGACAGTGGCTTGACACCCAGTCTGTGATATTGCTCCTAATTTCCAGTAGGTAAAGTATGATGTTCCTGCCAAGAGAGTAGTGGGTGTACACCCTGTGATATGTCTCCGAATATTCAGGGAAACACAGGACGACATTACCCCTAATCTCCCAAAAAGTGTACACCCATTGTGTGATATGGTTCCTAATATCTGGAGGTGCAGGGGATGGTATTCATTCTCTGATCGCAAGCTGTTTACACACAACCTGGGAAATTGCTTCTAATATCCTGAACAAAAGAGACTGCTAATAATGGACACACATTGCAGGGGGGAGTAAGTGGCTATTACGATCCACATCGCAGGGGGTGAGGCACTCCCCATGATATGGGGAATAATATCAACCCCCTCTCCCCCTTGGCTATCACGATCCACATCGCAGGGCAGTTCAGGACACCAGCCCTGCCCCAACCTTGACCCAGATAGTGGGTGTCATGGGACCACCTCAGGGTGGGTGGCAGCTCAGCTCGAAGGTATCCCTGCTGCCAAAGACCCACTGTTCCTGCTAGTTTGAATCTGGCCAAAGGGTCTCTGTTGGTGAGACAGATGACCATGAGGCAGACACCCTGAAATCTAGCACGACAGAGCTCAATGTCCCATGAGAAGCACCATAGCAGGCCAACTTTGCAGACTTACTAGCGAAGGCCACAGCAGGCCCTGAGTGAGGAACAAGCTGACCAAGATCCTGGGGTTCTGCCACACAGCCCTTAAACCAGGGGCTGGAAACTGTTTCCCTAAAGAGCCAGGAGTCAGTAATTTCAGCTTTGCCAACTGATCTTTGCCTCAAGGATGGAACTCTGAGATGGCTGCAGGAGAACAGCCTTCTGCAGGTGGCCTGTGAAGAGATGGGCATGACTGCACCCCCATCAAACTTTACTTATAGACATGGAAACTTCTCAGTGTCATGAAATGTTATTTTTTTATTTGTTCAACCATTTGGAAATGTAAAATCCATTCTTGATTCATGGGCCACAAGAGCAGGCAGGGACAGGCTGCCCCTGGCCGACCTCTGGAATGAGCTTAGAGGAGGAAATGACAGGCTGGGCCAGCACAGCCTCCTCACAGCTGATTCACTGCAGGAGGGCCCTTCGTAGCAATCACTTCTCATCCTTCATCCTGGCTTCAAGTGCAGTTCAGGTGGAGAAAGAGAGAACAGAACTGGCCTCAGCAACAGGAAGGAAGGAGATGCAGGGTCAAGCAGCCATGTGGATCAATCACACTCAACATTCACACCAAGCGGAGCACAGGCAGGACTAGCCCAGGGGGGCTGAAGTGGAGGCTCTCTGGGGTGGGAGCCCTCTGGGTGGGCAAGATTGCCTGCCTAAAACTCAAATAGAAGATCTACACAGCAGTAGTTACAGAAAACACACACTAAGAAAGAGGCCAAAATAAAAATAGGACACCAAGTTTGGCCAACCGGATCTCATAAGCCAGTAGGTAAGAAAGCCCAGGAGGGCCCACCAGAGGAACTGGGGGTGGGTTCCTGCCTGCAGGGGGCCTGGGACACCCCATTCCCACAGATGAGGACCCAAGCTTTGCGGAGGAAGGTGTCAGAGTCACCCAGTGAGCTGTTCAGAGGTGGAGCCACAGAGCAGGTGAGGAGCCCTGGCCATGTCCTCGTGCGGACTGAGAAGCTGGGGTGGGGGCACACCCCCAGGGGCCGATGCAAACAGTGGACCGCCGGCCCTCCTCCTGCCCAGAGGATGCTCAGCTCACAAGGGACCACCAAGGCCTGGAACGCAGGAACACACCACCTGACCATCATGCCCAGGCCTCCTGGACCAGGCAATGTCCAGTACAGGCAGGCAGTCTGGGCTTGGGGCCAGGACAGGGATGGATGGTCCTGCTAGGCAGGCCTCCTTCTCCCTACCAGCTGGGCTAGTTGCACTGTAGTTTTGGTTCTGGCAACATATTGCTGCCCACTTTGGCCACACCAGTCCCTGGCTCCCTGGCTAGGCCCAGTGCTGTCCAACCCACACCTACACAGGCCCCACACACCCAGTGCCCACTAGGCTCTGTCATCCAGGAGGGCCCATGCTCATCCCCTGAAGTTTCTGTGGGAGCCTACATCCCACAGGGACCCACAGCTCAGGGCCAACCTCCATGGGGGCCTCTTGGTTGTGGTGGCAGTGGCGGAGGGGAGTTGACCTCCAGCCCTCCCTTCCTGGCCACTGTCTTTTGTGGGGATCATTCAGTCCTGGAAGCTTCCTGGGCACCCCAGAAGGAAGAGAACAGGGTGGTCATGGCAGCCTCAGCCCCAGGCTCTGGGCCGGAAGTTGATAACGACCAATTGAGAGCAACCACTGAATCTGATCCTCTTACAACTACACGAGAAGTTGGCGAAGAAAGGAATGTCGACCATTCTATGGTCATCTGGCATTTAAAGCCAATTGGAAAGCTGAAAAATCTTGTAAGTGGGTGCCTTATGAGCTGACCAAATATTTTAAAAATCATCCTTTTGAAGTGTCATCTTCTCTTATTCTATGAAACAACATTGAACCATTTCTTGATCAGATTGTGACATGCCATGAAAAGTGGATTTCACACAACAGCCAGCTCACTGGTTGTACTGAGAAGAAGCTCCAAACCACTTCCCAAAGTCAAACGTGCACCAAAAAATGGTCATGGTCACTGTTTGGTGGTCAGCTGCCGGTCTTGTGATCCACTACAGTTTTTGAACCCTGGTGAAATCTTTACATCTGAGAAGTATGCCAAGTTAATCGATGAGATGCATGGAAAACTGCAGCACCTGGAGCTGGCACTGATCAACATGAAGGGCCCAGTTCTCCACAACACGTGACCACATGTCATACAACCAGGGCTTCAAAAGTTGACTAAACTGGGCTATGAAGTTTTGTCTCATCTACCATATTCATCTGACCTCTCGCCAACCAACTACCACTTCTTTAAACATCTTGAGAACTTTTTGCAGGGAAAACATGTACACAATCAGCAGGATGCAGAAAATGCTTTCCAAGAGTTCATTGAACCCTGAAAGCATGGAATAAACAAGTTTATTTCTCATTGGCAAAAATGTGTTCAATGTAATGATTTCTTTTCTTTTTTTTTTTTTAAGACTGAGTCTCACTCTGTCACCCAGGCCAGAGTACAAAGGTGCAATCTCGGCTCACTGCAACCTCTGCCTCCTGGGTTCAAGAGATTCTCCTGCCTCAGCCTCTTGAGTAGCTGGGATTACAGGCACATGCCACCACACACGGCTACTTTTTGTATTTTTAGTAGAGACGGGATTTCAACATGTTGATCAGGCTGGTCTCAAACTCCTGACCTCCTGATCTACCCACCTGAGCTTCCCAAAGTGCTGGGATTGCAGGCGTAAGCCACTGTGCCCAGTCCATTGCAATGGGTTCTATTTTGATTAATAAAGATGTGTTGCAGCCTATTTATAAAAATTTAAAATTCATGGTCCAAAACCACAATTGCTTTGGCATCAACCTAATAATAGAAGAATTAAAAGAGGCCTTTATATTAGACAGCCCATGGGTGATAAAATAATAAAGAATATTACAATCTCCATAACCCACAAACTTGGTAACTTAGACCAACTGGATGAATTAAAAGACACAATCTATTAATACTAAAACATAGGAGAAATAGGTAATCTGAATATATTGATATCTATTTTAAAAATGGAATCAATACCTAATAACCTTACAGAAAACCTGTATTTTCCAAAAATCTGACATTCTGTCATGTTATTCTAACTGGTGGGATTCAGGGATTTCCATTTTGGTAAGAACATAGGTGAGTCACACACACTTACTTTTAGTGCTCATTGGTCAGGAAACCTATGTCCACTATAGGATACTGTAGAGCTATGCGTTTTGGAGAATTTAGGAAAGATAATATTATGTTCAGAGTTAAAGGAAGACAACCTGTTTTATGTACAGTAATTCCTCATAATATCACAGGGGATACCATATTTAAACTTTGGGGTATCCCCAGGTATAATTCTTATTTGAGCCACATGTGAATTTCAGACACGGAGGCTGCCCAACTTTGGTGGCTTTCAACAGATGTGGAAGTTAATTCACAAACTACCTTGTGGAGGCATAAAATTCAGTGAGCACTCATTTAGCATTTTATTTTAAATATTATTTTTGTAAACTCTGCATTTCCAATTAGGTGAAATTTTAAACCTGTTTCAGTTCTTATCCACTTTTTTTCCCCCCTGAGACTGAGTAGGCTGGAGTGCTGTGGCATGATCTTGACTCACTTCAACCTCCGCCTCCCAGGTTCAAGCAATTCGCCTGCCTCAGCCTCCCAAGTAGCTGGGATTACAGGTGCCCACCACCATGCCCAGCTAATTTTTGTATTTTTAGTAGAGATGTGGCTTCCCTATGTTGGTCAGGCTGGTCTTGAACCCCTGACCTTGTGATCTGCCCACCTCGGCCTCCCAGAGTGCTCGGATTACAGGCCTGAGCCACCGTGACTGGCCTCTCCACTCTTTTTAGGCAGAGGGGAGTAAGGGCTGCTTTAAGTTAGGAGGGACTCCCATGTACCCAACCCGTTTGTGTAAATTTCTTCCTTCAGAGTTCTTCAAATCAGCATCACCATTGTTAAAGGCCTCCCACACGGTAATAATTGTGCT
>NW_012118766.1:138642-140173 GCF_000951035.1 Colobus angolensis palliatus | reverse complement strand
GCAGTATTTTATTTTTTCTAGAGACAGGGTTTCACCATGTTGCCCAGGTTTTTTCACATTGTTTTAATCTGGGCTGGTTGTGAACTCCTGGGCTCAAGCAATACACACACCTTGGCCTCCCAAAGTGCTGGGATTATAGGCTGAGTCACTACACTCAGCTTCTATATCATGACTTCTTTCATGGCAAGTAAGATGACTGGAATGAGTGTAGCCTTTACCGCATCTCTTATATTCATAGGGTTTTTCTCCAGTATGAATTCTTTCATGGAGGCAAAGGGAACTGAGGTGACTGAAGGCTTGGTCACATTGTTTACATTCATAGGCTTTCTCTCCAGTATGAGTACTTCTATGGTTACAAAGGGAACTCAAATGACTAAAGGCTTTGCCACATTGTTTACATTCATAGGGTCTCTTTCCAGTATGAATGCTTCCATGGTAATGAAGGGAAGTGGAACAGCTGAAGGCTTTATCACCTTTGGTACATTTATAGGGTCTTTCTCCAGTGTGAGTCCTTTCACGCATCTTAAAATAACAAGAAAATCTGAATGTTTTCCCACATTCCTTACATTCATAGGGTTTCTCTCCAGTGGGAGTTTGTTCATGTATTAGACAAGAACCGGAAACAGTGAACGCTTTACCACATTGTTTACATTTATAGGGTTTTTCTCCTGTGTGAGTTCTCTGCTGTCTTTCAAATGAATTGAGAAAATAAAAAGCTTTCCCACATATCGTACATTTATAACTGGATCTCCACTGTGCATTATCACGTGTCTTCTAACACCTGGAACAGAAACGAAGAGTTTCCCACGCTCTTCACATTTATATTGCTTCTCTCCATATGGTTTGTATCCTGAGTGAGCTAGGATGTGCCTATTAAGGAGGGAATGATGTACAAAGGCTTTTCCACAAATACTGCATTCACATTGTTTTAATCCAGTAGAAATGTTCTCATTCAGATGAAGATTTGGAATTTGGCTGAAAACTTGTCCATACTGACTACTTTCTTTGCTTTCACACAGTCTCTGTACCACATGATTTCTGTAAGAAAATGAGAAGTACATTATTATTGGTTGGTTTAATAACTTTCTACTTATTAATAGGTCTTGGACTTACACTGCTACCAATACCAAGGAAAATGCATTATTATTATTTTTTTTTGCCATGATTGAATCATTTTGCCAGATCGAATTATTTGAAAGTAAATGGGTTACTACTGAAAACACAGCTACCACCTGCATGGCTATGGCCAAATTAGTAACATTCATATACACAATTTTGTAGTGCTGTTTTCAAGTAAACTGTTTTCCAAACACTGACTGCTACACTGAAGTACGTTACATTTTGGGTGAAATTTTTCTAAAAAAAAATAAATTTCAAGTGACTCTTATTTGTTTTGATTACTTGTTTTTAAGTTCATGACATGCTAAGATTCCTTCAGAGGACTTTATTTCCTCTTCTCAGTGCAAATTATCTTATATCTTTCCCAGGTTTTTCAAAGTGATCTTCAATATTCTGGTCTTTCCATTTGTTT
>NW_012118766.1:132853-134147 GCF_000951035.1 Colobus angolensis palliatus | reverse complement strand
GCCACCGTGCCAGGCCTAAAACCCCATGTTTACTAAAAATACAAAAATTAGCTGGGTGTGGTGGTGGGTGCCTATAATCCCAGTTACTCAGGAGGCTGACACAGGAGAATCACTTGAACCCGGGAGGTGGAGTTTGCAGTAAGCAGAGATGGTGCCACTGCACTCCAGCCGGGCTACAAAGCAAGACAGCTTCTCCAAAAAAACAAACAACAACAACAACAAAAAACCCTCAGATATCCAGATAAGAGGATACAGATGTGTCCACTGTCGTAAATTCTTCACCATGCTACAAGAGGGGAACTGACATTTTGGTGAATCTTTGTAAATCATCAATTTATCCATCACATTTTTATTTCACCAGTAGCATTGACAAAGCTAAGTTCTACAATTCCATTTGAAATTACCCTTAAAAAGAACAGACCTTTAAAACTTACTACACTCACTCTGGAGAAGAAATAAATACGAATTTTTAGCAAATAAAATGCATCATTTTACCTTGCCTCTTTGGAAACAGTATGTTTATCTTTCAAGCTGTACTGACAAAATGTATCTTACAGTCAATGAAAACCTGAAACTCAAAGAAGTGGACAAGCCTTTTCAAGGTAACAAACTCAGGGAGAGGCAGTGCTGACTCCAACACAGACCTTTCTAAGTGTCACGGCAGGCCATTCTATCCATCGGGACACCCATCCTGTTCAGTAAAGTACTCAGTGACCACCTAGGAGGCACTGGCACTGCTCTTTGTCCTCTGTGTGCCTTAAGTGCATTTGCATATTCAGGTTCTTGCACATCCTCTCTGGGGTGGGTTTTCCTTGTCCTTTGGGACAGTTTTTCTCTCTTCACAAGTCTGAGACAATCTAGAGAACAGAAACCATTTCTGCCTTTTCCTCTCAATATCAGCATTCCATTGGCAGACCGTCAATGTGTTTCCGAGGAATAAAAACTCCGGCTGGAGGAACAGTTTTAATGACCTGGCTTTAATGACATTATGTTGTATTGTTCATTAATTAATGTCCTAAAATATTAATAACCCTAAGGGGTCAACATTTTAGATGAAACTATACCAGGAGATTCCTCTAAGGCCAAGAGCATCCAGCTGCTCTCCTGAGAGACTCTACCCCCTACCTCAGGCTGTCCTTGGGGATGAGATGACCCCGGGGCTGATACTCACTAGACCCTCCAATAGACATGGCCACAGCAGGTATCCTGGGTCATCCCCAGACAGTTCTAAAATGCCAGGACTAGGAAAAGACAGGAGGGTGGCTGGGGACACAACACCCTGTAAAGTTTTCAC
>NW_012118766.1:131495-132803 GCF_000951035.1 Colobus angolensis palliatus | reverse complement strand
CTTCTGTAATTAAGTGAAATGTGTTGTCATTCTCACCCACAGAAGCCAGGTTCATGCAGGTTTCCTGCATCACTTCTCTGTAGAGATTCTTCTGGGAAGAATCTAGCAAAGCCCATTCCTCCTGGGTAAAGTTCACAGCCACATCCTCAAAAGCCATGGAGTCCTAGAACATTCCACACATGTGGATAGAAGGATGGGTGAGACTGACAACACTGGGAATATATACTCAATCCATAAGCTGTTTACATGATTCTAAAATTTCCAAGCATTTATTCTATGACTTGATTGTCACAACTCTTACTCTGTTCACACATACTCCCTCCCACACAGCAGTACTAATGCTAGAAGTGAACTATTCAAAAAGGCAACAGCAAAGTAGGAACACCTATCTCATTAGAGAATCCAGGGAGTAAGATGTGCTGCTAGGAGTTAGCTTTTAACTTCACTTTGTACATTTCTAGTATCTGTCATAATAAAATCCTACCTGATGTGCATAAGGGAGTTAATATTATCAGTCCTGAGACTACTTATTCTTAAAACACCTGCTCGCAAAGTTCCATCTTTGTTTGTATTAGTAACTTAAATTTTGAAAGGGATTCCACCAACCCAAGTAATAAGAATAACCCACTGCATCTAAATGGCTTATGCAATATATTTGCCAAAGCTTTTTCTACTGAAGGTCTATTATTTTGTGTCACTGCAGTGGTGCTTAGGGAACCAGCCACCAAAACACAGTCTGAACACTGTTCAATGAGTTTCCCAGGTAGACAATATTTTACATGTGCTGTCACTTGTTAACTGGGGACTTGAGCCCATTCCATGTGATTACACCGAGAGAGTAGGCTTATTAAATTTAATTGAGTTGTAAATAAAATGAATAATTGATATTTAACAATACTAATACAACAATTTTTAAAATTTCTATTGCAGAATGTCAAGGCAGAGGAATAAGAGGAAATATGACACGTTTTTTAAAATGACATTAATGTCACCACTCCCAGATGCTAATCCTATGAAATCACATAAATTCCCAAATCAGGTTTTTTATAGGCAAGAAAAACTCCTTTTCATATGTAGTAAAAATGACAAATGTCTAATGCTTTTTAGTCATCTAAAAAAAGAGTGATGGCTTGTCTAACATATTTCTAAGATTTTCAAATGAAAACACTCAGGACAGTGGTTAGGATTACAGGTGCCTGCCACCAGGCTCAGCTAATTTTTTTGTATTTTTAGTAGAGACAGGGTTTCACCATGTTGGCCAGGCTGCTCTGGAACTCCTGACCTCGTGATCTGCCCACCTTGGCCTCC
>NW_012118766.1:128929-129350 GCF_000951035.1 Colobus angolensis palliatus | reverse complement strand
CTAAAGACATTTTGGTAATATGTACACTTAGGAAAGATGAAAAGAAGAGAGGCACAAAGATTTTTTTTACAGTAGAGTGTCACATGACTTATTCTCCACTTTCCTCTTATGTAAAATGGAAACAGAAAAATATTTTGGCCAAGGTGGCTCACGCCTGTATTCCCAGTGCTTTAGGAGGCCAAGGTGGGCGATCAATTAAGGTCAGGAGTTCGAAACCAACCTAACCAACATGGCAAAACCCTGTCTCTACTAAAAATACAAAAATTAGCTGGATGTGGTGGTGGGCGCTTATAAGCCCAGCTACTTGGGAGGCTGAGGCAGGAGAATCGCTTGAACCCGGGAGTCAGAGGTTTCAGTGAGCTGAGACTGCACCATTGCACTCCAGCCTGGTGACAGGGCGAGACTCTGTCTCCAAAAAAAA
>NW_012118766.1:122132-123274 GCF_000951035.1 Colobus angolensis palliatus | reverse complement strand
GGCAGCCACTCAGACAGCACCCCAGCTGGCGCTGGGAGTGAGGGGTGCTCAGCGTCCTAGGAAGGCAGAGGGCTGCATGAGAGGTTCGGGGAGGAAGGACTGGAGGAGGATTTGAGATTTTCACCTCTGCAGTTGGGTGGATGGAGGAGCTGTTTACAGAGAATCACAAGAATGTGGATGAGCAGGTTAGGGCACTAATAAAGCACTCTGTTTTGGCCCGTGGAAATTTGAGATGCTCCCTTGTGTCCAGCTGGGGCTTTGGGAAAGGTCAGGGCTGGGCATCTGACTGGGATGGATGTCTCTGGCAGGCGGCAGAGCATGTGGATGGTTTGTGAAGCCCGGAAGGGCATGAGATTTCCTATGGCAGTGCCCACTGCAAATGGATGGGCATTTGGCCTGAGTCCAGACATATACAACAAGTTGGGCAGAGAAGGGGATGGTCCCCGGGACCCACCGAGGAGCAGCTATGGAGGTACAGGAAAACCAAGAGTGTGGGGGCACATGAAGCAGGAAGCTCAAATAAGATGAGGAAAGACTTTTCAAAGATGATCAGGGCTGGGGACAGTGGTTTACGCCTGTAATCCCAACACTTTGGGAGGCTGAGACGAGAGGATAGCTTGAGGCCAGGAGTTTGAGACCAGCCTGGGCAACATAGGGAGACCCCATTTCTATAAATAAATAAATACCATTGGTACTTGGCATTTCAGGCGGGGAACAGCAAACACATGAAAGCTCTGAGGCAGGAAAGGGAAGTGATTAGTGCTTGCTCCTGGTTCCTTGATCAGACCTTAAAGAGATGCAGAGACATTTCAGGTACTCCTTGGCCGAGCTCCTTCAAGGAAGGCCTAAGTTCGCTTCTACTTCCCATCTATTAATTTTTTTTTTTGGAGACAGAGTCTCACTCTGTCACCCAGGCTGGAGCACATGCAGTGGCACCATCTCAGCTCATTGCAACCTCCACCTGCCGGGTTCCAAGGATTCTCCTGCCTCAGCCTTCCCAGTAGCTGGGACCACAGGGACGTGCCACCACGATCGGCTAAGTTTTTGTATTTTTAACAGAGATGGGATTTCATCTTGTTGGCCAGGCTGGTTTCGAACTCCTGGCCTCAAGTGATCCACCTGCCTCGGCCCCACAAAGTGCT
>NW_012118766.1:120576-121108 GCF_000951035.1 Colobus angolensis palliatus | reverse complement strand
TGTGTCAGGCACGGGTGAGGGCATGGAGGGGGATGCAGAGGCTGGCACCCTGGAATGTCCTTTCACTCCCTGAGGTTTTGTTCTCCTGATCCCTGAGTACATCCCAGAACACGGTGGGGCCCTAGCAGGGGAGAGGCAGGGAAGCATGTGTTGTTCATCCGGGGACCTTGTTAGGCAAATCGGATTAGCGGCCAGGCTTTCAGTGGGGGGTGCGAGCGTGGGAGTGATGAGTGTGCAGGTGTGTGTGGGAAGAGCGATGGGGATGGGGTCAGCCCCAGCCACCATGAAGACCTTAACTGTGCATGCACCCATCCCAGCAGCCTCCCTGAGTGAGTGATTTCAGGGTTCAGGTCCTGTTTTGCACATGGAATTGAATCAGAGTGGGACACTGTCTTCCTTAGAGAGGTCACAATTCTCCTTCTTCTTCTTCTTCTTTTTTTTTTAATTTGTGACAGAGTCTCACTCTGTTGCCCAGGCTGGAGTGCAGTGGTGTGACCTTGGCTCACTGCAACCTCTGCCTCCCAGGTTCAAG
>NW_012118766.1:119216-120526 GCF_000951035.1 Colobus angolensis palliatus | reverse complement strand
GCTCAAGCGATCCTCCCATCTCAGCCTCCTGAGTGGCTAGGATTGCATGCACACACCACCATGCATAGCTAATTTTAAAATTTTTTGTAGAGACAAGGTCTTCCTTTTTTGCCTAAGCTGGTCTTGAACTCCTGGGCTCAAGTGATCTTCCTTCCTCAGGCTTCCAATGTGTTAGACGTGGGCCACTGCATCTGGTCTAATGCATTTTTTTAAATTTGCGAGCTTATATTATTTAATATTTTTAAGCACTGAATGTGTTGAACAACCAACTTGCAGAATTCCCGAACAATGGATGGTCAGCTCTGATGTCCTGGTTCAAATCGCCACAGCACACCATGGCTAGAAACCTTTCAGCCAGCTTCCACTTATGTCTCCCGGGGCAGGACAATGTCACTTGGCCAATCCCCACTAAGAGGGACTCTGGAAAGGCAAGAAATTATTCTGTTCTCTATAATGCAACGTGACCAGGGAGAAGGCAGCTGGGAGGATCAGCTGGGCCCTCCAACCAGCAGCGTCCACCATCGACCAACTTCCCTAGAGCTACACCGTGCTGGGCATTTGGGGCACTGTTATGAGCAAGAGTTTCCATTTTTCTTCTCATGGGACCTTCATGCTAGTGGCAAGAGACAATTTTTTTTTTTTTTTGAGACAGAGTTTTGTTCTTGTCACTCAGGCTGGAGTTTGCAATGGTGTAATCTCGGCTCACTGCAACTTCTGCCTCCTGGATTCAAGCAATTCTCCTGCCTCAGCCTTCCAAGTAGCTGAGATTACAGGATTGCACCACCACGTCTAGCTAGTTTTTGTATTTTTAGTAGAGATGGAGTTTCACCATGTTGGCCAGGCTGGTCTGGAACTCCTGAGCCACTGCACCCAGTCAAGAGGGAGATTTTAAATCAGTAAGTATAATTGTGATGAATGCCAGAAAGAAGAATGTGTATGATGGGAAGGGGACCTAAGTTATTTTCTCATATTTTAACACTTTCATAGGCAATAACTAAAAACTTAGAAGCTTAAAACAACACACACCTTTAAGCCAATTTTGGCAAGCTAAGAGTTGAGCATATTTTAGCGGGTCCTGTGCTTGGGATCTCATACTAAGCAGCTGGGCTGCATCCTCATCTGAGGCTCCACCAGGGCAGAATCCATTTCCAGGTCTGCTGAGGTTATTGGCAGAATTCATTTCCCCGGACCCGCTTGGCAAGGGCCCAGCTTTTTGCTTCCTTGCCTAAGGGGCCCCTCCAAAGGTCATTTCTCAGCACAGCATCTCCCTCCGGCAGCGCCTGCAGGTGGAACCTTTCTCTCTAGTGTGC
>NW_012118766.1:118505-118842 GCF_000951035.1 Colobus angolensis palliatus | reverse complement strand
TGGCGAGTTGAAGAAAGTCTCCCAAGAATTTGGCGGGCTGAAAACGCGTTTCAAGCGGGAGCATCCACACCCACGAAATGAGGCCAAGGCAGTTACAGTTAGAGGTCAGATTGATGAGGGGGGAGCCAGGGTGAGGTCCGTGGGTGGGGAGACTCCGACCTCAGCTTGATGGGAAGACCTGATGCTGCCCCTCAGACGCTGTGTTTCTCAGCCACCAGACAAAGTGGAATCACTCCTTAGTGGATGCTTTCATCCAACTTTTGAAAAACCTGTAATGTCCCAGGAAGCAAAAATCGAACTGGACAGTTTTCCCCTTTTAAGAGTGTTAAACGTCCCA
>NW_012118766.1:111411-112917 GCF_000951035.1 Colobus angolensis palliatus | reverse complement strand
GTCCTGCTTTCCTGTCTCTCCTCTGCCTTTTCTTTCTCTTCACCAACTTCTACCGAGTGCCTCTGATGTCCCAGACAGTGGCAATGGGAGTACAAAGGCTAATAAACCCGGCCCTGGTCCTCAAAGAATTTATGTTTTCTGTGCAGATATTAAGTTACACTGTAATACATAGTGTTGACAAACATCGATACAGATTTCCTGTGAAGTGCAGAAGCACCATCCTAGAAGCAGAGATGCAGAGGCAGCACTGGTGACTGACACTTGGAGAGCTGGAGTTCTTGGTCTAGTGGGATAAACTGACCTGGACATCATTTCAGTGCAGCGGAGTGAGTGCTGGGATGGGCTCCCTCGGGGCATCTGGGGCTGGGCTTGTCTGGTGTTTAGTCTCCTGCCTGGTACTTAGAGTTTATCAGTAAGATGAGCATTGGGAGGTTTCTAAGTGAAAGGAAAGGCAACCACTTACCTGAAACCTAAAATTTGTAGGTGTTCTGGACCATTTATAATTCACTGAATCTGTTTTGTCAGAGCAAGTCTATCATCTCTTTTGGATGGAGTGTGGCCAGCCCTGCCTTGCGATGTAAGGAAATCAGGAAACGCTTGTCAGGTGTCAACACCATGCCAGACACTCTTCTAGGGGTTTCCACGTAAATCACTGTATTCATTTCTGTTGCTGCTTTACCACATTTCCACAAATTTCATGGCTTAAAACAATTGAAATTGTATCATCTCACAGTTCTGTGGGGCAGAAGTCTGATGTGGGTGTCACTGGGCAAAAATCACCATGTGGGCTGGGCTTCTTTCCTCATTGGGGAATTGTTTCCAAGTGCTTTTGGCCAAATGTAATTCCTTGTGGTTGCAGGACTGAGGTGTCTGTTCCCTTGCTGGCCATCTGTTGGGGGCTGCCCTCAGCTCCTGAGGCCTCTATCTGGTCTTTGCATGTAGTCCCATCATCTCAGGACTAGCTAAGCCAGGGACCTGGTCAGGCTCTCCAGTTCCCCTGTGTGCATTTCTCTTCTTCCACTTGGAGAAAGTCCTATGCCCTATTTTAAAATATTTTTTTGAGATAGAGTCTTGCACTGTTGCCCAGGCTGGTGTGCAGTGGTGTGATTTCAGCTCACT
This sequence comes from Colobus angolensis palliatus, assembly GCF_000951035.1. Taxonomy (NCBI): domain Eukaryota; kingdom Metazoa; phylum Chordata; class Mammalia; order Primates; family Cercopithecidae; genus Colobus; species Colobus angolensis. The sequence goes on along the minus strand of NW_012118766.1, from coordinate 111,798 downwards.
GCAACCTCTACCTCCCAGGTTCAAGTGATTTTCCTGCTTCAACCTCCTGAGTAGCTGGGACTACAGGTGCCCGCCACGACGCCCGACTAATTTTTGTATTTTTAGTAGAGATGGGGTTTCACCATTTTAGCCAGGATGGTCTCCATCTCTTCATCTCGTGATCTGCCTGCCTTAGCCTCCCAAAGTGCGGAGATTACAGGCGTGAGTCACCTCACCTGGACAGTTCTATGCTTTTAGAGGCTCATGGGATTAGATTGGACCTCCCTGGATAGCCCAGGATACTCCTCCTAAGGCCTGTGACAAAGCCCTTTTGCTGCGTGACATAGTCACAGGTCTTGGGGGTTGGAATCTCCCACCACAGTTACCGATCCACTTACTACAGCAGCC
>NW_012118766.1:111061-111361 GCF_000951035.1 Colobus angolensis palliatus | reverse complement strand
CGCGGGGGTCCCAGTCGCCCTGCGGGTGGGGGTCGGTCCCCACTGCTCCCCAGCTCCCCGCGTCTGCCGCGGAGGGGACTGCATGGACCCGGGCGCTGGCTTCTGCCCGGTTCCCCGCGGCCTGGCTGGTCCCCGCTCTCCGGTGGCACCGGGGGCTTCGCGCCTGCTGCGATACCGCATGGACCCGCGCGGGGGTCCCAGTCGCCCTGCGGGTGGAGGTCGGTCCCCACTGCTCCCCAGCTCCCCGCGTCTGCCGCGGAGGGGACTGCATGGACCCGGGCGCTGGCTTCTGCCCGGTCC
>NW_012118766.1:109740-110789 GCF_000951035.1 Colobus angolensis palliatus | reverse complement strand
CAAAGCCCTTTTGCTGCGTGACATAGTCACAGGTCTCGGGGGTTGGAATCTCCCACCACAGTTACCGATCCACTTACTACAGCAGCCAGGGAGGTGCTTTTCATTGCCTCTGGTTAACAGATACAATTTTTTTTTTTTTTTTTCAAATTGGCAGGAACATGAAGATCCTTCTTTTTTTTTTTTTTGAGATGGAGTTTCATTCTCTTGCCCAGGCTGGAGTGCAGTGGTGCGATCTTGGCTCACCACAACTTCCACCTCCCGGGTTGAAGCAGTTCTCCTGCCTCAGCCTCCTGAGTAGCTGGGACCACAGGCACGTGCCACCAAGCCCAGCTAATTTTTGTATTTTTAGTACAGACAGGGTTTCACTATGTTGACCAGGCTGGTCACAAACTCCTTACCTTGTGATCCGCCCACCTTGGCCTCCCAAAGTGCTAGGATTACAGGCATGAGCCACCACACCCAGCCATGAAGATCCTTCTTAAATGAAAAAACCGTTCCTCTGACTTGATGTGAGGCTGTTGGTGAGACTGATAGTGGAGACAGGTCCGTCAGAAATGGAGCTAAACTTTGTGTTTTGGAGTATTTTGATGGCCTGCCCTGATTATGTAAGTTTTGCTAAGAAGTCATTAGAGTAATTCCTCTACTGGAAGAAACACCCATATGGGGAATTTGGGACCTTCCCTTTTCAAGTTTTACACAAAGGACTCTCCATGGGTGAAAAGTACATGATTCCAGGTCCATTTCTAGAATGGAAACAGCTGCATCAACCCAACAGCGATTCACATTCCTAAGTTTGAGAGAATCTGATTATTTCAAGGCTGAAGCCAAAAGCCCAATAAACAATGTTTGTACCTTTATTCATAGTTAGGAATTAGGTGCATCTCGTGGTCAAGGAAACAACTGATGGTGGTCACCAAGTAGTTTAAAACCAAGCAGGACCTCGTTTTATCATGTGGGTGTTTTTGATTTTTTAAATGAAATTTTTATTTTCCTGTGCAATAAATGACAAGCTCTGACTTGAAATACATTTCCTTTAATAAACCAGAATC
>NW_012118766.1:108302-109690 GCF_000951035.1 Colobus angolensis palliatus | reverse complement strand
TATCACTGAAGTATACTCTTGCTTTGATGCCATTGGTACGTTGTCCTAGAGATTTGCTGTGGCTGCTAGGAGTGTTTCATAGTTAAGAACTGATGCAACCTCTCTTTTATCAGTTTATGAGTCTATAAACCATCTTGTTTCCTTTAGTATTATCTCCCTGGAACTGGAAGGTCCGAGATGAAGTTTTCTTAGGTTATAAGTCTCAGTCTTTGCTATCTACCTTCGTCTGTCTCCTATATCACTTACTGTTTTTTTTTCCCCCTGTTTTTCATTTTAATGTTTTTATTGGATCGGTGTCTATTATTGCAGGCTACCTCAAAACATTTTTGGATATTAACAGGATATAAGTATGAATAATATGTAAAAGATAACTTATTCTAGTTCCTTTGAGCAGAGGATTTGGTTTCGATATGTGGCCCTATTAAAGCTTTTGTTAATTCCAAGTACTTTCTGAACTTCAGTTCCCTTACCTGTAAAATGGAGTTAGTTGTTAGTAATACCTGTTCTGCCTAACTCAGGAGATTGTTTTGAGGATCAAATGAAATTGTGAATGTAATGGAATTTTGAAAATTTTAAATGAAATACTGTATTACCTAAGATTTTTTTTAAATGCCTTATTAAGAATGGAATGAATCTGGGTTTTCCTTTGAAATCCCAAATGTTTAATGTACAGAGAAGTTTTAATGTGTCTGTTGGGGAGCTTCATTAGGATTGTTTTCCATCTTTAATTGGCCAGTATTGTTTTATATTTTAGCACTTGTGGGGACCATCAAAATTTGTTTCAGTTATCATTAATACTTTACAAAGTTATTGAATGTGCATGATTTAGTCTTTAACAATCTCTTCAATTATTTACATTCCCATGCAAAAAATGTAGTAATGAATGTCCATGTAAATAACATTCCCATGCTTTAATGAAGCATAATTTCTTGACATTGCAGTTTCTAAGTGCCCTGTCTTGAGGTTGGGAAAGCTAAAGGGCAGTCAGAGGTGGAGGTCAGCAAAGCATCACCTTTGACATTTGAAATCCAGCAGCAGGTATCACAGTGAACCCCATTCCAGCATCCAGGAAGTTTCTCTGCCCTGCCTCTCCTCCAGCCACCTCAGAATCTGTGTCTGCAGTGTTGGTCCTGCTTTCCTGTCTCTCCTCTGCCTTTTCTTTCTCTTCACCAACTTCTACCGAGTGCCTCTGATGTCCCAGACAGTGGCAATGGGAGTACAAAGGCTAATAAACCCGGCCCTGGTCCTCAAAGAATTTATGTTTTCTGTGCAGATATTAAGTTACACTGTAATACATAGTGTTGACAAACATCGATACAGATTTCCTGTGAAGTGCAGAAGCACCATCCTAGAAGCAGAGATGCAGAGGCAGCACTGGTGACTGACAC
>NW_012118766.1:100630-105248 GCF_000951035.1 Colobus angolensis palliatus | reverse complement strand
ATCTCCTGACCTCGTGATCTGCCCACCTTGGCTTCCCAAAGTGTTGGGATTACAGGTAAATACTCATTTTTAGCGAAGTTGTACAGGCATACAGCTCTAAGAGTCAGAAATTAACAAGGCTTAGAACAAAACCCAGCAATCCCCTACCTTACCCTTCTCCACTCTGATCCCTACTCCTTGGAGGTTACTGTGTTTATGTTTTAGCTCGTTCTTCTAGATTGTGTGAAGACAGGGAGATGTCCTACTGTGGAATCCTACAAGGATTCAGGTTGCTTACACTCCCCACTCCTGTTGCCCACGTTTTTCTCCCCCATCCTCTCAGTATAATTATTGTGATAATGACGCCAGGCATGGTGGCTCGTGACTTATCCCAGATTTTTAGGAGGCCGAGGCCGGCAGATCACTTGAGGCCAGGAGTTGAAGACCAGCCTGGCCAACACAGTGAAACCCCGTCTCTACTAAAAAATACAAAAATTAGTCAGTTGTAGTGTCGCACACCTGTAGTCCCAGCTACTCAGGAGGGTGAGGCACAAGAATTGCTTGAACCTGGGAGGTGGAGGTTGCAGTGAGCTGAGATCACACCATAAGCTGAGATGGCACTACTGCACTCCAACCTGGGCAACAGAGGTAGACTCTCTCTCAAAAAAAAAGTATCGTGATATTGGGATACATAGTACAATATTGTGTATATTTAGTATTCTTCCTGGTTTTTGGCCTGGAGCTTCTAAAACCCTTGTAGTTTCCTGAGTGATAGGAACATTATTGGTTATAACATTTGGTCTTAGGTTTCAATACCTGACACAAGAGCTTCTAAGACTTTTGGAATCTCTGGGGTGATAGGAGTGTCTTTTGTATGATAATGAGATGACAGGTGGCTTCGGCCCCTGAAAGGTTCAGGATTAGGGCTGGTTGCCAGAAAGATGAGTCATGAGTAAAGAGTTGGACAAGTCAGCCCCACCCCTACCTCTGGGAGGGGAGACGAGACAGGCTGGAGATTGAGGTAGTCACGGGTGGCCAATGACTTAATCATGTCTATGTTATGAAAACTCCATAAAACCCTCTAAATACTGGGATTGGAGAGCTTCTGGTTTGGTGAACTCATTTGGTGCAGGGGAGGTGGCACTTCCAGGGATGTCAGGGAGCCCTGACCTCTCTGCCCCGTGGTGTGCCCGTACATCTCTTGCATTTGGTTTTTCCTGTGTTCTCTTCTTTGTAATAAACCAGTAAGAGCAAGTAAGTGCCAAGCATTTTGCGTCTGTCACCTCTCTTACTTTTTCAGCAACACTGTGTGGCAGATAATGTCCTCATTTTGCTGGTGACAAAATGAGACTGATGCATTGAGTAACTTGCTCAAGGTCACATAATAAGTGGAATTCAAGCTCTGACCCCGAAACCTGTGCTTTTAACCAGCATGCTGCATACGCAGCCTCTTTATTAGGATTTTTGGTGTCTCTAGGGCGTGACACCAAGTTGACCGTTGTGGCCTAGAGCTGTTATAAAGGAGCTTTTAGTGGCCCTGCTGAGAACAGAGCCAGCACCCCCGGATTGGCAGGGCAGGGGCTGTTCTTGCTGGGAGCTGCAGGCCACTCCCTGGATCCCTTGGCTGATCTTGCTCATCCACTCCCTCCCTCATTCATTAGTTCCTGAGTGCCACCTCTGTGCGGGGGAGAAGAAGGCAGCCTTCCAGCCCAGGTGGGACCTGCAGGTACACACAGGGAGAGGCAGCTGTGCACTGAACTGGCTGCAGGCTGGGACAGTGTGGCTCCAGAGGTGGCGATAGAATGCTCTGGGACTGCAGAGGGAACACATGCTTGTGGAAGAGAGGAAGGGGCAGGCACCGCAGAGGAGGTGTACTTGAGTTGGACTTTGAGGGAGGTGTTGGATTTCCACAGTGGAACCAAGCAGCTGACGCTTTCTCAGCAGCTGAAGATTACAGCCAGCCAGCCTCAAATGTTCAGCTTTTCCTGAATTCTCTTTTTTAGGACAGTGCAGTAAGTTTTCAACAGAGATAATGCAGTCAACTCCATGTCAATAATGTTCTGCAAATCCTGTGTGTAGTTTTCGATGCTTAGCAGATGGGGGCAGCCTGGGCCATAAAGAAGATCCTGTGTGTCCACCTGTTGGGACATCAGTCAGATGTGGCACAGGGCAGGGATCACTGCCTGCCCCTGAGGAACTCAGTTGTACTCTTATGTGGAGAGAACAAAGAAAGCTGTTGTACAGGGGGTAGGAGACATTTCACCTGCAAAGCAAGGCACAAAATACATAGCCTGTGCCCTGCATGAGAAACCTAGCGGAACTGTGTGCTGATTCCCACCCCTGCCTCCCCTCCTGAGAGCGAACCGTCCATTGTACCATGGTGGAAGGCATTTCTGAAGCCTCTGCCATCGGAGTGATCTGTTACTTGCCCACTGAGCCTTAGGGGCAGCAACCAGGTGGTGTGGCTGAAGCACAGACCTTGGGCAGACCTGTTTGGGCATGTTGGTTCTGTCACTAATTGTGAATTACAAAACCTTGGAGAAGTCATTGTCTTTGTCTGTGCCTCTCATGTAAGATGGGGAACACCGCAGCCATTGCAGAAAAGCAGATAGGTGGAGCGAGTATGAAGTGCTTTGTGTGTGTGTCATACGGTGAATGAAATGGCACTGATTGGCATTATTGACAGTAATAACAGGTTTAATTTAGGAACAAAACTGGTAAAGTAGGCCAGGTGTGGTGACTCATGCCTGTAATCCCAGCACTTTGGGAGGCTGAGGCGGGTGGATCATGAGGTCAGGAGTTAGAGACCAGTCTGGCCAATATGGTGAAACCCCATCTTTACTAAGAATAAAAAAATTAGCTGGGTGTGGTGGCACACCTGTAGTCCCAGCTACTTGGGAGGCTGAAGTAGGAAAATCATTTGAACCTGGGAGGCAGAGGTTACAGTGAGCTGAGATGGCATCACTGCACTCCAGCCCGGGTGACAGAGTGAAACTCCATCTCAAAACTACATTGTTCTGCTATGTGTTTCGGGGCAAATTTATACATACAATTTGCTTAAATATTTCAGATGATACAAGAATATATGTGTGGGGTAAAAAGCTGAAATTTGCATTCCCCCTTCTCTAGAAGTAACCATTGTGAATAGTTAAGTCTGTATTCCAGCTATTTTGTATATTATAAATACACTGAATATATGAGTGTATATATACATATATGTTTTATTTTTAGAGATGGAATATTGCTGTGTTGCCCATGCTAGTCTCAAACTCCTGGGCTCAAGTGACCCTCTCGCCTCAGCCTCCCAAAGTTTTGGAATTACAGGCATGAGCCACCGCGCCTGGCCTGCATGAGTATATTTACTAATTGCTAAGTTACTCTGTTCAATATGTGTCTATTGAACTCCCCCATGTGCCAAGCATTGTTCTGAATACCTTATATGCACTAATTCACTTAATTTTTAGAGCAGTTCTATTATTGTGGCCCTTTTACAGTGAGGAAACTGAACCACAGAGAGGCTGGGGACGTTGTCTAACATCACACAGCCAGTGCTGTTGGAATTGAGGTTTGAACCCAGACAGCTGGCTTCAGATCTCTTAGCTGTTATCATAGATGGCACACCCAAACCTTAGGGCCACCTCCCAAGCCTTGGCTGAGCTCTGCCTGAGCTCTGCGAGAGCCATGTATGTGAGGTTTCTTTCCTCTTTAAGAACACAAGTCTTGGAATTGTCCCAGACCCTGGTGGGACCTCCTGAGGACCAAAAACGGGGATTCTTCAAGCCTGGCCCAAGGGCCAGGTCTCTGATTTAGCTACTTGGAAGGTAGACGTGGAAGAGAATAATTTTGCGAGAACAAAAAGTCAGCATGGCTGGGCTGACTCAGCCAGACACCAGACGCAGTGGCTCATGCCTGTAATCCCAGCACTTTGGGAGGCCGAGGCAGGTGGATCACCTGAGGTCAGGAGTTCGAGAGCAGCCTGGTCAACAAGTTGAAACTCCATCTCTATTAAAAATATAAAAATTAGCTGGGCGTGGTGGCAGGCGCCTGTAATATCAGGTACTTGGGAGGCTGAGGCAGGAGAATTGCTTGAACCCGGGAGGCAGAGGTGGCAGTGAGCTAAGATTACAACACTGTACTCCAGTTTGGGTGACAGAGTGAGACTCCGTCTCAAAAAAAAAAAAGGAAGGAGAAGGGGAATGGCTGGGCTGACTCATAGGGAAGAGGCCCTACAGCAGCCATAGGACCTTGGGCACTTGGGTGGAAAAGAAGGAAGGAAGAGCTTCACCCATGGCGGTGACCTGGACTGCAGAAACTACACTAAACAGTCCCGGTCCTGGATCCTGGCCACCCCATTTGCTTCTCTTCTCCTTGGGTAGAGGGTGTGGGGAGCTTTCTACCCTGGAGGCTGAGCAGCGCGGCTTCTAACCAGGGTAGGCATTTGTCTTTTCCTGGGAATACAGACAACATTCTCGTAACCAGCCCAAATACTCCTGAACAGCTTTTTGTAGGGTGGGGCGGGGCGGTGCAGAGGGTCATTTTGACTCATAGGTACATTTTCCACTTTCACTGCTGATAACCATGTTACAGATTAAAGTTTTGTTTTTGATACTGAAGAGGGCTTAAGAGAGTGAGCTATTAT
>NW_012118766.1:96336-100442 GCF_000951035.1 Colobus angolensis palliatus | reverse complement strand
GTGTAGGGATCAACAGGCTTTCTCTGGATGTCTTGTGCTTCTCTTTTGGGGTAAAGTGGGGCGGCAGTAGGAGTGCACAGCTGTTGGGCCCCTAATATTTGTCAGCTGTTTTACATGTGGGATTCCGTTTAATGCAATTTTGTAGGTAAAATTATTTTATTGAAGATGAAGATAGAGGCTTAGAGAGGTTAAGAAAATTGTTCAAGGTCACGTCATTTGTTTTTTTGTTTTGTTTTGTTTTGTTTTTGTTTTTGTTTTTCGATAGAGTTTTGCTCTTCTTGCCCAGGCTGGAGTGCAATGGCGCTATCTCAGCTCACCACAACTTCTACTTCGCATGTTCAAGTGATTCTCCTGCCTCAGCCTCCCGAATAGCTGGGATGACAGGCATGTGCCACCATGGGAGGCTGATTTTGTATTTTTAGTAGGGATGGGGTTTTCCCATGTTGGTTAGGCTGGTCTTGAACTCCCAACCTCAGGTGATCCACCCGATTTGGCCTCCCAAAGTGCTGGGATTACAGGTGTGAGCCACCACGCCTGGCCAAGGCCATGTAGTTTCTTAAGTGGAAAGATGAAGTACTTGATGAACTCAGAAGTTTGACTTCAAGGCCCTTGATCTTTCCATAACACGTGGTTCCTTCCCTGGTTGGTGGGGAGTGACTAAAGAACTCAAGGAAGCTGTGTTTTGTGGAAAGAAGACCTGAGGGGTATATGGTCTTTCCAGGCTTGGAATCTGCCATGCTGGGCTTCTGAATTGTATAGCTTGGCCATATAGAGAGAAGAACCTCATTTAAGACTTATTCTTTGCGGGAATTAAAGGAAGGCCACCCACATGAGATAGGCAGAGACGACTTTCTCAGAGCTGCTGTCGCAAGGGAGTTGGCACTGTCACTTGCATGTGTCAGAAACTGACATGCAAGTGAGTGGCAGATGAGGAGTGGGGAAACTTCAGGATGGAAAAGAACGGCTCCCAGTGGAGGCTGTTGTGGGGGTTGGAGGCGGCTGTGCAGAAGCGGGGTGTCCTATGTGATTGGCTAGGGGCGTATTTGGCTTTCTGTGAATGATCCTAACTGGAAACGGGCCAAAATTAAGGTGGCTGTCAGTTTTTAGTCAAGTCCTGGCCACGTGGGACAGAGTTGTGATTTAGTTTCTGGGTTGTGGAGAGAGAGCAGTCTGGCTTCCTGTCTGATGTACTAGCCTGACTGGCCTCCTGGCTGTTTACTGTAGATAGGAGATTGGTTTCCTGGGTGGGCAGCTACAGGTTGTGGTCTGAGTTCTGTCTTTATACATATGATCAGGCATGGTCTGTGTGTATATTCAGTCCCTCATTTTTCTTGTCAGTAAAAATATCAAATGACAAATTGGATACATTGGGAACTTTTTAGATGTCTGTGTCCCCTGGAGGAAGTTTTCACGTTCACATTTAATCAGAATGAATATAAACAATTGGGCCATTTATCTTGAACATTTAAAATGGGAAATCTTAAACAATACTACCTCGGCGCCATTGCCTCTCTGTCCATCGTTAGGGAATGTGTTTTTATCCACCGCCGGCTCATCGTCCGCCAGTTTGTGGTTGATCCATTTCTCTATACGTCTTGTCTTGTGTGCATCTCATTGTTTGCTAGTGTTAGCTTTCTCCTTCGTCAGTGTAGTTTATTTGTGTAGCCTCTGTTGGTAGGAAGTTATTTGTGGAATTTGTGAATGGAAGGGACCTTGGAGGTCTGCTAGATCAGCCCAGTGATTTTCAAGATAAACGGAAATACAGGGAAATGTTCCAGCTTTTTTGGTGGCAAAACCAGGAATAGAAAGTAGTGTTCTTTGTGCCACAATGTCATTGAAAGATAGCTCAATGTGAGCCTAAAATGCAGAGTAACTAACTTTCATTTATCTCTGCTTCTGACCCTTATTATCAGATATTTTAAATTGACCTTAATGTGTTAGCAGAAATATGAAAAGTCCTGACTTGTTTGCATATAAGGTACTTCTTTGCCTACTCATTTGGTTGTTTTTTTCAACAGGATTGAACAGACATTGTTTTAAACTGAATGTTTATGTCTCCACCAGATTCTTGTACTGGAGCCCTAACTGCCAGTGTGATGGTAGTGGGGGATAGGACCTTTGGGAGGTGATTATGGTTAGATGAGGTCATGAGCGTGGGCCCTGGTCTGACAGGATTAGTGCCCTTAGAAGAAGAGAAACCAGGCCGGGTGTGGTGGCTCACACCTGTAATCCTAGCACTTTGGGAGGCCGAGGTGGGCAGATCATGAGGTCAGGAGATTGAGACCATCCTGAAACCCTGTTTCTACTAAAAATACAAAAATTAGTTGGGTGTGGTGGCACATGCCTGTCATCCCAGCTACTCGGGAGGCTGAGGCAGGAGAGTTACTTGAACCAGGGAGTCGCAGGTTTCAGTGAGCTGAGATTGTGCCCCTGCACTCCATCCTGGTGACAGAGCGAGACTCTGTCTTAAAAAAAAAAGAGAAAGCAGAGAGCTCGCAGTGCCCTGGTGTGAGGAAACAAGAAGAAAGGTGGCTGTCTGCAAGCCAGGAAGAGGTCCCTGTCCCGGACCTGAGTTGGCCGACACTTTGATCTTGGACTTCCAGCCTCCAGAGCTGTGAGAAATAAACTAATGTTTAAACCACACAGCCTATGGTGTTTTTATGGTATTTGCCTATGGTATTATGGACATCTGATTTGACTGATACAGAGATGGTTCCAGAATACTGTAGCCTGTATCTAAGTTGGTGATGCCATGAAAATAAATGTGGTAGTTCATTTCTTTATATAAAGATAGTGCTGTGAACCCAGGGCCTTTGTTCATGTCTTAGTTGAGTCTTGTTTTCTTATAATAGCTTCCTAATTTCTCTTTTCCCCCTCTAATTTATATTATATATCTGGATTAAATCATATATGGTATGATTTTATACTTTATGTCTGTACAAACTTTTAGTGATTTTATTTCATTTGATTTTATTTTTGAGACATGCCCTTGCTCTGTTGCTCAGGCTGGAATGCAGGCGTGCCATTACAGCTCACTGTAACCCTAAATTCCTGGGCTCAAGTGATCCTCCCGCCTCAGCCACCTGAGTAGCTGGGACTACAGGTGTGCTATCCTGCCTAGCTAATTTTTAAATTTTTTGTAAGGACAGTCTTGCTGTGTTGTCCAGAGTGGTTTCAAACTCCTGGCCTCAAGCAGTCCTCTCACCTCAGCCTCTCAAAGCACTGGTGTACAGGCATGAGCTGCCACACCTGGCCCAGTGATTTTTCATTGTTAAGATCAAGGACGGATTCCCTGGCTTGACATTCAAGGCTCATGATCAGGGCGTGATATGCAAGTTTGGGTTTCAGTGTTTCCATTCCCGCCATCAGCCTTGCACTCCAGCTTATTGCCTAAGCCCTGTTCTGAAGCCCAGCCTAAGAGCTGCATTTAGAATTTATACCTTCTCATCTCTTCATCGTCTTCGCCTATGTTCTTATCTCCATCTGGGACATCATCTCCACACTTCTGCTTCTTTAAATCTTCTCCATCCTTCAAGACTTGAAATACTCACTTCCTTTACATGATCCCCGCTCTGACATCCAAGCTAGAATTAATCTGTCTTCCTTTGAACTCTGATAGTGCTTAATGTTTTTCATCCTTTAATTACACAGCAGTCCTGTATGTTAGATATTATTATTCTTCCAGTTTTTCAGTTACTTTGAAAATATTTAATGTAGTCATATATTTTGAATATGTAATATGAGCGACATTCAAAAGGTCCTGGAGAGTGAAAGGCAGTCCTACTCCAGTCACTGCCCTGTGACCACTGCTGCCAGTTTTGTTTATTTGTTTGTTTTTCCAAGGCAGAGTCTTGCTCTGTCACCAGGCTGGCGTGATCTCAGCTCACTGCAACCTCCACCTCCCGGGTTCAAGCGATTCTCCTGCCTCAACCCCCTGAGTAGCTGGGACTACAGGCGTGCGCCACCACGCCCAGATTATTTTTGTATTTTTAGTAGAGACACGGTTTCACCATGTTGGCCAGAATGGTCTGGATATCTTGGCCTCGTGATCCACCTGCCTCAGCCTCTCAAAGTGCTGGGATTACACGCGTGAGCCACTGCCCCCA
>NW_012118766.1:94878-95270 GCF_000951035.1 Colobus angolensis palliatus | reverse complement strand
GTATTTGCGTGAATATGTTCATAGGATGCATTGCTAGAAATGGAATTGTGGGATCCAGGGTTCTGCACATTTTAAATGTTGATGGGTGTTGCCGGATTCCCTTCCATTAGGGCCATACCCTTATCTCACTGTCAATGTGTAAGGGCACCTATTTCTATTTCCTTGCCAACAGTTTCTTCTCAGCTGTTTTGTTTGACATCACACCCACACAAATAGCCCTATTGTTCCAAAAACATGGACATTCTACATTTCTACTTAAAGTGTGTGCAATCATCTATGTTGCAGTGATGTGTGCTGTTAGGATTGTGGCTCTGTTTCAAATTTGCTAGCCAGGCTGGCTTTCCAGTCAGGTATTTTTTGTTTTGTTCATGCTGTTGCTGCCTTTGGGCTGT
>NW_012118766.1:91982-93798 GCF_000951035.1 Colobus angolensis palliatus | reverse complement strand
AGGAAAGCTAACAGCCCCGGGCAGGTGCACAGAACCAGAGGAGTTTGAAACGGTGGTTCCAACTCCTTGGTGTGATTGATGTGATCACAATGAACATTTTATCTCTAAGTCTTGGGCCATTGGACCAAGAGAAGAGAGAGCTGGTGTTGAGTTGTAGTGAGAGGTGAGTGATTCGTGTGCCTTCTGAGCCTGGCTTGGACTCGATTCCATTGAGTCCCATTCCATTTTACCTTCTGCTTCCACCTTTTTCGTGCTCCTGTTTGTTTCTCCAGAAAAAATTGCAGTAAATTCCTTTTAAAAACTTGACAAAAGCCATGGATGCTTAGTGAAAATAGTTCAAATGATATGGAAGACAGAAAGATAGTGTTTCTCTGTTGTGTGTTTGGATGAATGTGTCTTTGGGGTAGTCACTATTAACACTGGGTATATTTCCTTCCAGATCTTTTCCAGTGTACCTACAAATATATATGTACACATTGTAAAAAACAAAATAGTACCTAATAAATATTGACTCCCCCTACTCCAACTGCGCAGTCTACATGGACATCCTTTCATGCTGATATGACGAGACCTGATCAACTCCTTTTATTCACTGGAGTGCTAGGTAATAATAGCTACAGATAACTCACCTTCAGTGGGCATTTACCACGTGACAGGGTCTGTGCTCCAGGCAGGCTATATGAAGTGGGTCTTAAGGCTTTTTACAACAATGCTATGGGTGAACACAGTAATTGTTAACATTTTGCAAATGACAGAATTGCAGTAGAGAGAAGCAAAGCTGCTTGTTCAAACTCATGGAACAATTCCTGACAGAGAGAGAACACTTTTAAAACAATTGTTGTTATAGCCAAGTGATTTACGATCATTTCAAGAAACAGTGAATTCAGTGAATATATTTCAGGGTCTGGTACAGTCTGGGAGCTGTTCTTGAAAATGCACTGGGCTAGAGGTAAGGGAGAGGTCCATTGGCCCTGGGCCCCTAGTGCAAGGAGGGAGGTCTTGCACTGGAGTGCAAGCACACCAAAGTACTTTTGCCATATGTGGTGTTAGTCACTGATACATGTCTCAGTCACACCTGATGGATTCTGGACCCCTTCCTTTTTTAATTTTTTAATTTTAATTTTTAATTTTTGTTTTTTAAGAGCACAACCCCTCAGGTGGCCACCCTGAATCTCTGGTGTTTTCAGTTGGCTGCAGCCTATTTGCTGTCTCTGGTTCAAACATTTTCGAAGCCTGATGATGCTTCCCTCTGTTGTTCTTCTGCATTGTGACCTCCATGCCCGCAGAGTTCAAGACTGTCAGAGCTGGGAGCCACCTTCACAACTACCAGGGTTTCCGGAACCTCTTTTATCTAGCCCTGGGGATGGAAGAGATGTCATCAGAGGTGAAGGCTTACTAGGTTTACATGCCATTGATAACGAATGAGGAGGTTTTCTTTTATATAAGGGGAGCTTCTTATAATGTGCTTTAGTAGGGTAAAGAAGCTTTTGAGGTTTGCTTTCTCTGGAAAGATAATTTGTGATCCTGCCCTTGCTTTCAACAAAAATATAATTTGCATACCAGTGCATGTTGTGTTAGCACTGGCTGACAAATGGTTCTTAACTCGTCATTCACTCAGCCACTGTTTCTTGAATGGCATGTGTGCCAGCTGTAGTAGGAACTTGCTAGGCTCTAGGACTAACCCTTATGAAACAGGGGTCCTGGGGGAAGAAAATGCATATAACTATAAACGTTTAGGGGATATCAGAGGGGGTGACTATAGGTGCAAAGCTTTGTTCATTCATTGCCCCATCTAGGAGGTTTTGTGTCTTAGCAG
>NW_012118766.1:89072-91651 GCF_000951035.1 Colobus angolensis palliatus | reverse complement strand
ATGAAATACACAAACACACACACACACACACTTTACTGCCAAGCACAGAAAGTCAAAACTAGGCAAGGGTTCTTTTCGTGTTCATGAAAAAATTGATGTGCTTAGTTGAGAGTGTCTTAAGTTGCCAGGGGAAAGACAGGATGGATTCACAAAGGGAGATAGTGTTTTTTTCTTTTTTCTTTTTTTTCTTTGTTTAACTCTTGAATTCAAAATAATCCAGACTTATTGAAAAGTTGCAAAAATAGTACAGAGAATTCCCATATGCTCTTCCCTCAGATTCCCCAAACATTTCACCCCATTTGTACTTTCTCCTTCTCTCTCTGTGGATATAATTTTTTTTTTCTGAAATGTTTGAGATTGGAAGGTAGAATGCAGGGCAGGGTGAAAGGCGGAAGGAGAGAGGTGGGTTGGGAGGCTGTCTTTTTTTTTTTAACCTTCTGAGATGGAGTTTCGCTCTTGTCACCCAGGCTGGAGTGCAATGGCACGATCTCGGCTCACTGTAACCTCTGCCTTCTGAGTTCAAGTGATTCTTCTGCTTCAGCTTCCCGAATAGCTGGGATTACAGGCACCCACCACCATGCTCGGCTAATTTTTTGTATTTTTAGTAGAGGCGTTTCACCATGTTGGCCAGGCTGGTCTTGAACTCCTGACCTCTGATGATCCACCTGCCTTGGCCTACCAAAGTGCTGGGATTACAGGTGTGTGCCACTGTGCCTGGTGATTGCAGTAACCCAGAGTGCTATGATGAGGGCTGGACCTGGTTGGAAATGTTGAGAAAGGTGAGAAGTGGTTAGGTCTGGCATATATTTTGAAAGGAGAGTTTAAATGGGTTGGATGACAAGAGAGAGAAAAAGAAGTTTTAAGGATGATGTCAAGGATTTTGGTCTGAGTAACTGGAAGACTACAGATGCTGTTATTGGGATCGGGAAGACTATGAGAGGAGTAGGTTATAGCAGGGGGAATCAAAAGTGTGTTTTAAGGTCCAAAAAGAGATGTCAGGAAGTGTTGGCTGGGTGCGGTGGCTCACGCCTGTAATTCCAGAACTTTAGAAGGCTGAGGTGGGGAGATCACGTGAGGTCAAGAGTTCAAGACCAGCCTGATAATTATTAAAATCAATCATTGATGTTTAGTAATTAATCATATTATTGCTCCTAATACCGCAGGGGGTGTACACCTACCTGTGATGTTGTTCCTAATATCCAGGGACAGAGAGCATGATTTTAGTGTTCATATCACAGTAGGTGTGCACTCATCCTGTGACACTGATCCTAATATCCAGGGGGGTAGAGTATGACATGACTCCCAACATAGCAATGAACGGACAGCCACCCGGTGATATTGCTCCTAATATTCATGGAAGAAGCGTATGATATTATTCCCAATATCGCAGGGAGGGTACAGCTCTTCTGTGATATGGTTCCTAGTATCCGGACGGGGAGAGGTTGATAATAATTCCAGTATCGCAGGCTGTGTTCACCCGCCCTGTGATATTGTTATTAATATCCTGGAAGGGAGAGGATGATATGATTCCCCGTAGAGCAGGAGGCGTACACCCAGCCTGGGATATTGTCCCTAATATCCATGGAGAGGAGAGGCTGATATTACTCCCAATATGGCAGGGGGTGAACATCCACCCTGTGATATTCTTCTTAATATTCCAAGGCTCAGAGGTTGATATTACTCCCAGTATTGCAGACACTGTACACCCCCGTGTGATACTCTTCCTGATATCTGGAAGGGGAGAAGATGGTATTAATCCCCATATCACAGGAGGTGAACACCCACTCTGTGATATCTTTCCTAGTATGCAGGGGGAGAGGGGATAATATTATTCCAATATTGCAGAAGATGTACACACCCCCCCCATGATATTGTCCTTAATATTCCAAGGCACAGAAGACCATTTTACTCCCAATATCACAGAAAGTGTACAGCCCCCAGTGATGTTGTTCCCATGATCCAGGAGGGAAGAGGATGATATGACTTTCAACCCCTGCACCCCGCAATGCTCTCACCCTGCAACACCGACACCCAGCTCAACCTGACATGGGACCAGATGTGCTGGCTGGGGGTGTTCATTGCTTCTCTTTTCTCCCTTGCCAGACTCAGTAGAGGAAGCTGAGACTGAGCAGCAGCAGGAACAAGGTATGTTTTGCCTGTGGCTCAGGCTTCCTCTGGTTATGAGCTAGGCCTTGGGGTAACACCGGGGGAGGTGACAGAGCTGAGTACTTTGGGCATTGGATGCGGCTGTCACCCCTCTGTGGTGTGGGCTGGGGGCTTGGGGGACATCGCCTGAGGTGGGCCTGAACCTCTCGTCTACTCTGGCACTGGAGGCTGTGGGGTCCCACACTTCTTCCAATGAATGTGCTGACCCCTGCCTGATCCCCAACCGAGGTGGGGCATCCTTTCCACTGCTGGGGCCCACATGTAGCTGTGGGTTCCTTTCTCATGACCCAGAGAAGCTGCAGTTCACCTTGTGCTCTGCCTCAGAGATGGGGGGGCCACACTGCCCTCAGCGGGTAACAGAATTCAGAGCCTTAGGTTGCAGGGTCCTAACTGAGGTCCCTGAAGGGTCTGCT
>NW_012118766.1:82675-84699 GCF_000951035.1 Colobus angolensis palliatus | reverse complement strand
GACCCTGCCGAAGGTGAAGAATGTTCTGGAACAATGCAAGACCTGCCCAGGCTGCCCCCAGGAGCCAGCGTCCTGGGGTCTCTGTGCGGCATCCAGCAACGTGAGCTTGCAGGACCCCGAGGAGCCCTCCTTCTGCTTGGAAGCTGAGGACGTGTGGAAGGACCCAGAGGCCCTGAGCTCACGGCTGCTGTTCCTGAACGCCCTGGGTACAAGGCCAGCTTCCGTGGCCTCTATGATGTGGCACTGCCATGGCTGAGTAGCGTGTTCTGCAGCTTTAGCAATGAAGAGGAACTGACTGGGAGTCTGTCACAGGCCCGAAGGGCGGCCAGGAAAGCTGGGCTCTTCATGGCCCCAGCCAGGCTCTGCTTCCTCCTGGGGCGGCTGTGCAGTAGGAGGCTCAAGCTGTCCCAGGCCCTGGTGTACTTTGAGGAAGCACTGGGGGCCCTGGAGGGCAGCTTCAGGGACCTGTTCCTGATGGTGGCTGTGTACGCCAACCTGGCCAGCTTTTACGGGAAGCAAAACCGGGAGAAGTGCACACAGGTGCTCCTGGGGACGCCTGGCCACATCTGCAGCACCGAGGCAGAGGGGGAGCTCCTGCAGCTGGTGCTGCAGCAGGCGGTGGGTGGCCAGAGCCTGCAGGCCAAGGCCTGGGCCTGCTTCCTGCTGGCCAGGCACCACCTGCACCTCAAGAAGCTCGAGGAGGCCCTGCCCTTCCTAGAGCAGCTGCTGCTTTTGCACAGGGACTCGGGAGCCCCAGAGGCTGTGTGGCTCTCAGACTGCTACTTACTCCTGGCTGACATCTACAGCCACAAGTGCCTGCCCCACCTAGTGCTGAGCTGTGTCAAGGTGGCCTCATTGAGGACACAGGACTTCCTGGCTGATTCGCTGAGGAGCGTGAACCTGGTGCTCCAGAATGCCCTCCAGCCCCACAGCCTCCCCACCCAGACTTCCTAGTACCTCAGGCAAGCACTGGCCTCCCTAACCCTGGGCACAGGCCAGGCCCTGTGCGGCCTTCTCCATGCCAGCCTGGTGCAGCTGTACAGCCACCGTGGCTACCACGGCCCGGCCATCACCTTCATGATGCAGGCGGTGGAAGCCAGTGCTGTTGCCGGAGTCCATGCCATCGTGGACCCCCTGGAGGCCCTGGCCTGGCTGCACGTGCTTCATGGGCAGAGCCTCGTGGTGCTGAACATCCTGCAGTCTGTCCAGGATGCAGTGGTGGCCAGTGAGGACCAGGAGGGTGTGATTGCCAACGTGGTGGCCGTGGCTCTGAAGAGGATGGGCCGGATGAAGCAGGCAGCCAAGGGCTACTACCGCACCCTGCGGGCGGCTCAGGACCTGGGCCAGCGGAGGAACCAGGCAGTGGTGGTGGCCAACTTCGGGGCCCTGTGCCTGCATGCGAGTGCTCAGCAGGCTGGCCCAGCACTACCTCCTGGGGCCGTGCGGCTGTTCTCGAGGCTGCCCTGCAGGGAGTGTGGCCGGGACTTCACCCACGTGCTCCTGCAGCTGGGCCACCTCTGCACCCACCAGGGCCCGGCCTAGCAGGGCAAGGGCTACTACGAGTGGGCCCTTCTGGTCACCGTGGAGATGGACCACGTGGAGAGTGAGTGCCCCTCCTGTGTGCCTTCCAGGGACACTCGGGTCAGGGCACACCTGGGGTTTGTGATTCAGAAACAAGTGGTAGTTTTTCCACCGTCGAAAGTGCTGAGTCATGGCCAGTAGCAGATGTTGGCAAGCGCCCCAGAGACAGGCGGTTCCCACACAGGGCCAGGCCCTCTGTGCCCTACTGGGGCAGCCAGCTCTTCCCGGTTTGCTCAGGGACCATCCTGCCTTGAGCACGGAAAGTCCTGCATGCTGGGAATCCCTGGCCATAACCCTGGGATCAAGGCAGGCTCTGCTGAGCTGGGACTTGGGGCCCCTCCATAAGCCAGGCCCTGAACGCCAATTCTTGTGCCCGTGTTATCTGCTTGGTATCTCGGCAGCCCTGCGCACCTGTCATCCCACTTCACAGAGGACACGGGGCG
>NW_012118766.1:79293-80526 GCF_000951035.1 Colobus angolensis palliatus | reverse complement strand
GTTTCACCATTTTTCCCAGGCTGATCTCAAACTCCTGGACTCAAGCGATCCTCCCGCCTTGGCCTCCCACCGTGCTGGCCCAGGCTGTGCATTTGTTTGCATTCTTCTCAAATTAGTTTTCCGTTTCCCTGATGGTCTCTTCTTTGACTCACTGGTTGTTTAGGAGTGTGTAATTTCCACATATTTTTGAATTTCCCACGTTTCCTTCACTCTTGATTTCCAGTTGCGTGCCAGTACAGCTGAAGAACACCTCTGCTTTGGTCTCAGTCCTTCTCCATTCACTGAGGCTCATTTTGTGGCCCGGCACATGGTCTGTCATTGGGAATGTCCCATAGGCGCTCGAGGGGACTGTGTATTCAGCTGTCGTTGGGAGGCGTGTGTGACAGACGTCCATTCGGCGTACCTGGTTTCCGGTGTTAATCTTCGGAATGTTTCTGACACTAGAAAATCAGAAGCTTTCCACTGTTCCCAGCATCGTGGCTTTGGGAGAGGCCAGTGAGCCTATGGTTTTGGAGCCTGGTTGCATGAGAGAAGCATGTGTGGGAACACCAGGGGCTGGCTTTGAACCCCATTCCCGCAACATGATGCCATGTGTGGCAGACATGACGCTTGGCTTTGCTCTCTCAGGGTTCCATCTGCAGCAGGGGCTACTTGTGCCCCTGGCCTCATCAGCTCAGGCTGAAGGCAGCCCTGGTCCTCGCCAGAGGGACTTTGTGAAGCAGAAATAGATGGCCTGGTGCAGGGGCCGAGCCTGGTCGGGACCTCAGCCCTGGGAGTTGTAAAGAAGACTGGCCTCTCCCATGAACATCTGCACCAAGCTGTGCCCATGTCACGGTGTGGTCATTGTCTGCCCTTGTACAGGTACATGGCCTGTCTGCGCTCAGGCTCCCCGCCTATGGGGCCCAGGTTCACAGAGGTGTGAAAGAGACAAGCACAGCGCAGGGGCCTCCGAGCCCAGCCAGCCTCGCTTCGATGCTGGGAGGCTGACGTCTTCCATTTTGTCTTCTGCCCAGGCCAGCTGCGGACCATCCAGTGGCTGTGCTACTTCTACAGCGTCGTCTTGCCCAGCGAGGCCCAGTGTGTCATCTACCATGAGTTCCAGCTCTCCTTGGCCCGCAAGGTGATCGACAAGGTGCTGGAGGGGGCAGTTCCTGGAGACCATCAGTCAGCTCTACCTGTCCCTGGGCACCGAGCGGTGAGGGCTGGCTTTGCAGTGGTGGGGGTGTGGAGGGG
>NW_012118766.1:76466-78679 GCF_000951035.1 Colobus angolensis palliatus | reverse complement strand
GAGTGTCGGACTTACTGAGAGAGCGGGTAAGGAGCTTGATTCCATGGGGACCCGGGAGACTGGCTCCAGTCTTGGCCTCAGGTTCACAGAAGGAATATGGGTCAGTGTGCTAGAGCCATGCTTCTCAAAGTGTAGTCCCTGGACCAGCAGAGCAGCATCTATATCACCTAGGAGCTTGTGGCAAGTGGGAGTTCTGGGGCCTGCCCCAAGCCTGTGGAGCCGGAAGCTCTGGGGGCAGGGCCAGCAAGCTATACAGACAGGCCTCCGAGTGACTGTGATGCCTGCACACCTTGAGAACCATCGGCCTAGATAGCCTCTGAACACTAACGGCTCCTGGTGCGTCTGGAGAAGACACAGGCCATGTCTGGGAGGCAGGGGAGATGGACTAGCACACTCCTCCTGCCACAGGGCAGCATGATGCTCGATTCCCTCAGAAGGATGTCCTTCATCTTTTCCATGCCGTGTGTGTGTTCACCCTGGCCCTCCCAGCAGCCTGGGAAGGGCAGAACACTGCACACACAAGAGGGTCATTCACAGTTCTCACATGCCAGATTCATCTGTCACCAGACCCACGGGAGGAGCAGACTGGTTCCAGGAGGATGAGAGCCCTTGTTCTGACACCTGTGTCTGATTTCAGGGCCCACAGATCCACTCTGGGCTACACCAAACGAAGTCTGGGGATTTTCAGTGACCTCCAGAAGAAAGAGGAGGCGCATGCCTGGCTGCAAGCAGGGAAGATCTACTACATCCTGTGGAAGAGCGAGCTGCTGGACCTGTACATCCAGGTGAGTGGCAAGGGATGCAGGAGGGCCCCTGTGCTGTTCACTCTCTGTCCATCCATCCATCCGTTCATCCTTCCATCATCTATTTACCTGTTGATTCTTCCATCCATCATCCATCCATCTGTCCTTTCATCCATCCATCATTCACCCAACCTTTATCATCCATCTATTCACCCGTCTATCCATCTGTTCACCTGTCCATCCACCCATCCATTCATCCTTCCGTCATCTGTTTACCTGTTCATCCTTCCATCCATCCATTCATCCACTTGCATCATCTTCCCATACACCTGTGGGTCCTTCCATCCATCCATTCACCTGTTCATCTTTCCACCCACCCATCCATCCATCCTTTTATCATCCATCCATTCACCTTTTCGTCCATCCATCCATCCTTCCACCTATCTTTCCATCATCCATCCATCATTCATCTGGTCACCTCTTCATCCATCCATTCACCTGTTTGTCCATCCATCCTTCCATTCATCTTTCCATTATGCAGCCATTCAGCTGTTCATCCTTCTATCCTTCCAACCATCTTCCATCTATCCATGATCCATCCATTCACCTGTCCATCCATCCAGTCACCTGTTCATCCATCCCTACATCCATTCTTCCATCCATCCTTTCATCATCCATCCATTCACCTGTTCATTCTTCCATGCATCCATCATCCATTCATCCTTCCATCATTCATCCACTTGCCTCCTCATCCTTCCATCCATCCATCCATCCTTTTATCATCCATCCATTCAGCCACCATCCATCCACCTGTTCGTCCATCCACTCATTCATCCATCCTTCCATCCGTCCATCCATCTGTCCATCTCTCCATCCACCCACTTATCCATCCATCATCTGTCCATTCATCCATCCTTTCACCCTTTCCTCCTTCCGTCCTTCATCCATCCATTTATCCATTCATCCGTATATCCATCCCTCCATCCATCCACCCACCAATCTACCTATTAATCCATCCCTCCATCCATCCGTCTGTCCATTTGTTTATGCATACATTGGTCTATCCACCATCTATCCATCCATATGTACATACACCATCTACCTTCCACCCATCCATACATTATCTACCCACCCATACATACATACAGACATACACACATCATTCCAACCACCCATCCATCCATCCAATCAAGTACTCATCTATCCACACACCCATCCATCCATCCATGTGTCTATACATCTGCTCATCCATTCATCCATCCATCCACTCATTCCTAAGCCACTGCTGAGCACCTGTTGTATGCCTTTTCCCTCCCTCCAACTGGCTCCCTCACATCCTCCCCCAGTGGCCAGCAGCTTCTCCCTGAGGGCAGACGCGTGGCCCCTCACAGTGCCTAGCACCTGCTGGTATACAGCTCATGTTCAAAGAATGTGACCACTCAGTTAACACACAGAAGAACCTGCTCCAAG
>NW_012118766.1:67064-68241 GCF_000951035.1 Colobus angolensis palliatus | reverse complement strand
TTCTCCCAGAGCACAGAGCTCTGCGGACGTGCAGGGGTAACTGGGGTGTGGGATGCTCCAAGCACATGTTTGAGCTCTGAGGAAGGCGCTTGTCACGGTGGGTGCTGCGGGAAACCTGACCCCGCCTCCCTGTATGGTAGGACCGGGTCCTGCCCGACAGTGACTATGGCCAACCGCAAGGCGGGGCCACAGCTACAGCTGTGCAACAAGCTGGTGGCACTGCTGACCATGCTGGAGGAGCCCCAGGAGAGCTTGGAGATTGCCTACATGGCCCTAGCACTCAGCATCACTCTGAGTGATGTCCCCTGAGTCCACGCGCTGCCAGGACCACACTTTGCCAGAGCCCAGCCTCCAGGTGTGTAGGGCAGGAGCTGAAACAGCTGCTGGATTTTCCTGGTCTCCTGTCCAGGCAGGCAGATCTGCCCAGCTGGCTTCCCCGTCCGGCCGTGCCGCACAGCTCGAGGTCTCTCACGCAGTGCTGAGCTCTGCTTCCTCTGTCTCTTCCCGCTGCTGACCACAAGGGCCACCCAGTGTGCCCTCTGCCTTCTAGACATGCCAGGCCTCTCAGTCCCTGTATGTGCCAGGGTGAGTGGCACATTCCCTTTGGCTTGTGCCCTTCCGACCCTCATCAACCACACGGCTCCCTGATGAATTCCCAGTTCCCCTTCCAGCAGCCTGCCCCTTAAGCACAGGCATCCCCTGGTGCTGTGCCAGGTCATCTGTCCTCCTCCAGAGACAGGGAACCCTGGGCGGGCCGCATGCCCCAACGCCTTGTGCCTTGGGGCCCAGTACACAGTAGGGGTCAGCTGTGTGGGAATGTATTGAATGCAGGCTCCACAGCACTCGCCCTGAAAAGGGGACGACATCAGACAGCCTAGGTGGGCTTGTGCATCTGTGGGGGACCTGGAGCTCAGGCATGCGGTGACTCCCCAAGGTAAGGGCCTCTGATCGTGACACACCCAGGAGGAGTCGGATGTCACGTCTGTGGGTTGCATGGAGCTGGGGTGCCCGGGAGCACCTGGACTGCATGGGTTTTGGCCTCCCCTGGTTAAAACCAGTGAACAAAGGCAGGTGGCTGTGTGTAGGCACAGAGCTGGGCCATCCAAGTCCGACTTGGCCACAGCCTCACAGCAGACAGGGGCGAGCCTTATTAGATCTGCTTTGCAGCTGGGAAAGC
>NW_012118766.1:64297-66329 GCF_000951035.1 Colobus angolensis palliatus | reverse complement strand
AGCTGGGGCAGCCCTAAGACCCCGCCCCGTATCCCTCACCACAGGCCTGGGCTGCCCGGGAGGCCC
This sequence comes from Colobus angolensis palliatus, assembly GCF_000951035.1. Taxonomy (NCBI): domain Eukaryota; kingdom Metazoa; phylum Chordata; class Mammalia; order Primates; family Cercopithecidae; genus Colobus; species Colobus angolensis. The sequence continues at coordinate 66,263 of NW_012118766.1, read as the reverse complement.
CCGCCCAGTGCTGGCGACACCGGGTGGTCGGAAGCGGTCCCTGTGGCCTCCCAAGTCCCAGCCAGAGAGGGAGGTGTCAGGCCCCGAGGGACGCTGCCCACCACTCGGGGGCTTGCCTGGGACCCAGGGGACGGGCCTCTCAGAAGAGGGCCTTTCTCTCTCTTGGTCAAGCCAGCCGCCCACATCCGCCTGCCCAGGAGGAAGGAAAGGGCCAAGTAGTACCTGAGAGGCCAAAGTCCATGGGTGGGGTTGAGGGGCAGAGGCCTCCTTCACCTCCTTCTCGTGCACAGCCCTCTGGGCTTCATCGTGACGGTGCTGTCAGCCCAGGCGAGCTTCCCACAGGGAGGCCCCCTCGGACTTCCCCAAGGGCGGCTGTCTTTCCAAGGCCACACCCTCCTCCTTGTATAGGATGCTCGGGACCCGGGGCCCAGAGGAGTGGGAGAGAAAGCTGGGCTGGATGGCGCCTGAAAGGCTGGCAGAGAGGCAGGGGTAAATGGGCATCCTTGCCGATTGCCTCTAAAATGCGGTCCCCTTTAGTCTACACCTGAGAGTGAGCCCTGGACTAGGGTGGATGAGGTGTGTCCCGGCTCAGCCTGCCCCTCACTAGCTGCTGCACACACTACAGGCACATGGAAATGCACACGCAAATACACAGGCACATGCACATACAGGCGCACACACGCAGAGACATGCTTTGGCTGGCTCCTTCCTGTTTCGTTAGGATGCCCCCACGCCTTCAGGAGGCCCTTGCCTCCCACCCCAGCTGAGTCAGGGGCCTCCTGGGCCCCCACAGGCTCCTGGGCTTCCCTCTGCCACAACTGGGGCCACCTGTGTGGTCAGTGTTCAGCCCCAGGTCCCTCAGACTGGGAGCAAGGATGTTAGGCTCAGCCATACACCCTGCACAGAGTGCAGTGTTCAGCTGGGGGACATGAGATGAGCAGCGGCGGTGACTCAGGGTCTTCTCACGCCCCTGCTCCGTGTGTGGGGCAGGGCAGTGAGGGAATGGACTGCTGCATCTTGGACATTGTCCTTGGCCCTGGGAGCCATCGTGAGATGGTAAAGAGGGACAGGCCAGGCCTGGGTCTTAGAGAGGTCCCTTGGGTGTCCCCCATGTGGAGGAGGCGCCTGGGGAGAAGGGGGGGGAGATGGGAGGGTCAAGGTGGAGGTCTGGGAGGCAGCATCCCAACCCAGGGATGGTGAGTTTGACCCAAAGATGCATTGAAAATGGGAGTGGATGTCTGGGGAGTCACACTCCGTCAATATTTCAGGGCACATTGCCAGGGAGGACACCTGTGAGATGGTTTTGCACCTGGCCTGGCTCGTGGAGGGCCTGCAAATGGTCAGCATGGACAGGGGCCAGAGGAAAGCCTGGGTCACTCAATGCTGTGCCCCTGCTGTGGCTTGGAGCCACAGGTCCTGCATGGAACTCTCAGAGCAGGCAGGATCTGCCCTGACCTCAGCCCCTGGGGAAAGCAGCCACTGCCTGCAGAGAGGCTGGGACTGGGGCAAGAGGCTTGGGGTGAGTGGAGCATAGGGATAGTCAGGAAGACTTCCAGGGATTTCAGGGTTGTCCCAACTCCTGCAGCTGAGACCACAGCAGTGTCACAGGCTTCAGGGCTCATGGGGTGAGCCAGCATTGTCTGGACATGTGGAATGACCTGGAGACAGGAACAGCCTCTGGGAAGACAGGCTCCGAGTCCCCCTTTTGCTGAGCATGGCCTGTCCCCTTCAGGAACGGTTTGATGCAGCCGGGTACTAACCAGCTGGCACTGGCAGCCGCCGTGGACCTGGGCAACAACAAGGGCACAGCTGAAGACCTACACGCGGCCGGCCACCATCTCCCACAATTTCCTCCTGGACCGCGAGAAGTCGCTCTTCTTCTACCAGAAGGCCAGAACCTTCGCCACAGTGCTCAATGTCTGCAGGGTCAACCTGCCTCCTCTGCCACTCTGCGGGTGGGCCCCCT
>NW_012118766.1:60190-61789 GCF_000951035.1 Colobus angolensis palliatus | reverse complement strand
AGCAGCAATCATATCACAGAGAGGATGTACACCCGCTGCGAAATCGGAAGAAATACCATCCGCTCGACCTCTGGATGTTAGGGACAGTATCCCGGGGGAGGCCTACACGCCCTGTGACATTGGGAGTCATATCATCCTCTCCCACCCAGGATATAAGAAACAAGACGACCGAGGGGATGTACACTCACTGCGACAGGTTCAATAATGTTATCCTCTACCCCCTGGCTGTTAGGAATAACATCATAGAGGGGTGTACACTTTCTTCGATGTTGGGAGTAATATCATCCTCTCCCCGCCGGATATCAGGAACAAAGCTATTAATTATTAATATTAATAAATATAAAAATAATAATCATCGATATTAATAATCACAATAAAGATAGTAAAAATACTGGCTAAAAATGTTAATAGGATTAATAATTAATAGTAAAATCCCTATTAATAAAATAATGATATCAGCAATTAATGTTGCTTAAATCAAAACTAAGAGATGTTGGTAATAAAATAATGATTAATATTAAGAACTGATAATATTAAATGACAATCATTTTAAGCTTGCAAAATCATATATGTAAAATAGTTATCCATAGTTAATAATGGTATCCTGTTAATAGTGTCATTGATAATTATTAAAATCGATCATTGATGTTTAATAATTAGTCACATTCTTACTCCTAATATCGCAGGGGGTGTACACCTACCTGTGATGTCGTTCCTAATATCCAGTGACGGAGAGCATGATATTAGTTTTAAAATCGTAGTAGGTGGACACTCACACTGTGACACTGACCCTAATATCTAGTGGGATGGAGTATGACATGACTCCCAACATAGCAAATAGTCTATAAACATCAGTTATATACAGTTGACTGAGGATGCCGATTTCAATTGTGTCCTTACTGATTTTCTGGCTACTGAATTGGTCCATTTCTGATAAAGGGGTGTTCACGTCTCCAACTATACTAGTGGGTTCATGACTTCTCCTTGAAGTGTATCAGTTTTTGCTTTGGCATTCTGGTGCTTTGTTCACAAAAATACATTTCAGGATTGTTCCATCTTCTTGGAGAATTGATGCCTTTATTACATAATAATCATCTCTGGTAACTTTCCTTGATGTAAAGCCGACTCTGTCTGAAATTAATATCACCACTTCCATTTTTCAAAATGAGTATTGGCCGGGTACGGTGGCTCGTGCCTGTAATCCCAGCACTTTAGGAGGCCAAGGCGGGATGCTCACCTGAGGTCAGGAGTTCAAGACCGGCCTGGCCAACATGGTGAAATCCCATCTGTACGAGAATAGAGAAAAAAATAAATTACCCGGGCATGACGACAAATGCCTGTAATCCCAGCTACTCAGGAGGCTGAGAGAATCACTTGAACCTGGGAAGCAGAGGTTGCAGTGAGATGAGATCAGGCCATTGCACACCAAAAAATTAGTGTTAACATTTATATCTTTTTCCATCCCTTTACTGTTGATCTATATGTATGTCTTTATATCTAAAGTGGATTTCTTATAGACAATATATAGTTCGGTGCATTTGGACTGACATTGAAAGTAATGATATACAGTTGAATTAACATCTACCATATTTGTTACTA
>NW_012118766.1:56607-58653 GCF_000951035.1 Colobus angolensis palliatus | reverse complement strand
GTTTACTTTGAGAACCTGGTTGAGCTTCTGATGATACAACTCACAAAAGCATGAGACCCATATGCACAGGCCTCCTGGAGGTTTCAACTCTCAGACGTGGCCACACCTCACTGCAGCAATTTGTCGATTCCAGTTCAGGGATTCCAATCCCAGCGTGGCTTCCTTGGAGCATTGTGCTCCAGTGTATGGTGATTCTCCACTTTACCTGTCCAGCCAATCTGGGGACAGTGGCTTGCCTGGGACCTCACGTCTCTTGCAGGTTGAAGAAGAACTGCTGATTTTTCAGTTTTCTCGGCTTTTTACCTGTGAGGAGGGAGTGACAATTCTCAAGATTATCATGTATGGAACCTGAAATTCCCCAACTCCATTATAGTAAAAAGTGTCTTCCCTTCCTCTGGCTCAAGAATTAAAATATTTTCATTCTTTGACACATTGTAATTTGATTCCCTAAATATTCATAATTGTAGATTTAAAAACTCGGTCTTCTGCCATATCAGACATCTAGACGGGCATTTTCAAGCAGAATTATGAGAGTCCTCTTATAGAACTTGAAACCTTCCTTGTAGCCTCATATCAATATATAAACAGGTACAATTCATTTTACTAGCATATTTTTAACTCAAAATGCTCATACTATACTTTCAATAAGAAATACAAATAGGCCGGGTGAGATGGCTCACACCTGCAATCCCAGCACTTTGGGAGGCTGAGGCGGGTGGATCCCGAGATCAGGAAATCGAGACCATCCTGGCTAACACGGTGAAACCCCGTCTCTCCTAAAAATACAAAAAATTAGCCAGGCGTGGCAGCAGGCAGCTACTTGGGAGGCTGAGGCAGGAGAATGGCATGAACCCGGGAGGCGGAGATTGCAGTGAGCCCAGATCGTGCCACTGCACTCTAGCCTGGGCAACAGAGCAAGACTCCGTCTCAAAAACTGAAATAAAATAAAATAAATACACAGTATTTTCTATTTTTCATATTAACTGGCATGTCTTTCACGCAGCAAATCGCATGTGGTGAGTGACAGAGACCATCCTGCATGTGTGTGCACTTTTTACTGCCTTTTTCTTGACCACAGATTCTACCTCCTGTTTCTCTGTGTATGCAGTGATTATTTGCTGAGTGTTACACATTGTAGGTAACATGTTGAGCACACTCAGGATCCCTAACCTTCCTCTGAAGCTTTCCAGCTCTTGTTTTAGCAGGGTAGCACAGGCACTGCTGGGTCATCGTGACATGGGGAGGCTTGGATTGATTCGCTGCTGGTGTGGATCTGTGGAGAGCTCCCATCCTGCACCCACTCCGATCTCCCCCTCGTGGACGTGGTAGGATCACCATGCTCCGCCCATACCTGAGCTCTCGGTGCCACGATCTGCAGGTGTACTCCAGAGGACAAGTGTACTGTGGATGCGTCTCATTCATTCTCCTGGCCTTGCCCTCAGTTCTGGTTGGCACAGCTGTGGTCACAGACTAAAAACAGCCACCTCATTCGTTTTGTGCAGCTTTACAGTTGTTTATGGTAGATGTGTGATTTGGGTCCCTGTTCCCTCGTCATGGCTAGAACAAGTTTTGGCAAATTATTCTTATCTCTTTACCTTTGAAAACTAAAGGAAAGTTTCACCCATAGAATATTAGTGTTGCCACAATCCTAATGAGCGTTTCTCCAGAAACTATGATCCAGGTCAGCAGCCAGTCATTTCAGAGAAGATAAACTTCAAGAACATTCTCTGAAGGGCAATGAAACTGAGTAAGATCTAACCACTTTTAGCAGCAACCAAGAAAAATAGGTAAGAAAATGCAACTAAGATTTCGATCAAGTAACTACAGTAATAAACATGCAAACTGTCGCTAAGCACAAAATAGGCTGGGAGTAAAAACATAAACATAAAAAGTATTTATGATATTGACATTTATGATTTTACAAAACTGCCCCATGTGATATCAAGAGGACTCCTGATGAAAACTTACAAAGGATGCTTTATGGTTTATATGAAAATGTTAGTCAAATAAATCCAAATATTTCACAAAAATAACATTTCAAATAAT
>NW_012118766.1:54542-55953 GCF_000951035.1 Colobus angolensis palliatus | reverse complement strand
GGCTCAGCTAATTTTTTGTACTTTTGGTGGAGACAAGATGTACAAAAGACATATCTGTACATTTTGCCATGTTGTCCAGGCTGGCCTTGAACCCTTGGGCTCAAGCCATACACCTGCCCTGGACTCCCAAAGTGCTGGAGTTATAGGCATGAGCTACGGTGCCCAGCCCTTAATTATGTGCTGTGACTTAATATTAAAATAAAGAAAGGGAGGAGCCCAAGGGAGCACGTTGGCAGAAAGGGCTCCCTTGCCAACAACCTTGCTAGCACGGTCTTCACTCCCTTGCCTGCTGGCACTGCGTTCTTTAGAAGAACATGTTATGTGTCAATTAAAAACAAGAACAACATAGGTACACCCTGTCTCTACAGAAACTTAAAACTTAGCTGGGTGTGGTGGCGAGCACCTGGGGTCCCAGCTGCTTGAGGCTGAAGTGGGAGGAACGCTTGAGCCCAGGTGGTCACATCTGCAGTGAGCCAAGAGCTGCCATCATGATGCTGAATTCCAACCTTGGTTACAGAACAAGACCTCGTCTCAAAACAAAAAGCAAAGAAAACCCAAAATGATGCACTCTAAGTCCCGTCCTATAAATTCCACTACCTTCATTTGTAAAGGTACGTAAAGGTGAAACTCAGGAGCTGCTTGCAGTAATGTGGACATACGTTTGACCTCAGCTCTGATCTGAAGCACGTCCTTCTGTCTCACTGCTTGCCAAGACTAAGCTAAACTTCAGAAGTAAAAATACTCCCCAAAATGTTATACATTTTCAACTATTCACATTGTACCTTAAGTTTCTCTTGTATTGGAGGAAAAACGCGGTGTCATTTAAAGTGATATGTGTCTTCAACGTGGGATGTAAGGTGATTCAGGTCCTTTGAGAAGACAAGCTTGCAACAATGACATGAATAATGTTGGAATCAAAATCACAGAACCTAAACACCAAATAGCGTAGGTTCAATCCGTGTCTCTAACAAGTATCTGGATAACTAAACTTTCTGCTTTACTTGGGTGTGAAGATCATGAAATGTAGTTTATAATTATTTTGGGCAGAGAAAATCGAGAATTGGGGTAGTTATGTAAAATTCAAGATTAAAGAAAAGCAGTATTATATAGCAGAAATATAAATTGGCTATTACCTTCAGTAATTTAGATCAGGGGTTGGCAGGTCTGTGCACCAAATCTGGTCCGTTGTTGTCAATAAAGTTTTCTGGGTACACAGCCATATGCACTTGCTATCACCCATGGCTGAGGGCAGAGTTGAGTGATTGTGAGAGGCCTTATGGACTGCAGGAACTGAAATACTAGCTGGCACCTTGCACGCAAAGTTTATGACCTGATTCGGGTAACCGCCTAAACTGTCCAATTCGCTTGTTCTAAAACAATCCAACAATATAACACACTTGTCTGAAGATTT
>NW_012118766.1:51940-52679 GCF_000951035.1 Colobus angolensis palliatus | reverse complement strand
CCATTAACACATTTTGTGGCTATTAACCCATGACATTAATTCCACACATTCACTGAATGCCTCCTCTGTAAGTCCCTATGGGCTGGAGATGCAGTGGTGATAAGGCAGACAGTCTCATGGCATCTCACGCAGGCCACTTCTTAAGGGATGAGACAGGTGGTAGATGGGGTAGGGAATTAAAGCAGAGACAGATGCAGCGGGAACTTCAAACTGTGAAGCCAGGGAAGAACCCTCTTAACACAAAATCAGAACAACAGGAACTGAACCATACTGGCTGTCAAGACGAGAATCTTCGAGACACAGGCAAAAACCCGCTCAAAGGCCCTAAACTGTCAGTGAGAACGGTGTTAGCAGAAGAAAACCACCACCACCAAAAATGGCCAGCGTAAGTGAAGACGGGTTGGAGTTTTCTCTGAAGCTGCGAGAATGAGCCCACTGAAAGGGAATCGGACATGGCTTTCCGGCTTCAACCCCCCACACTGCCACCTGAGACAGGACCCAGACCCGCAGCATCACGCCCACAAGCAGCTCATCGCACTGCTTGGTCTTGGTCAGCCTTTGTGCATACTTCTCTCCCTACCTAGATAAAGAGCCCGGTCATCTGGCCACTATTTCTAATTCCCAGGTCAAAAACCACAACGTGTCTGACTTGGCTCATGGCCGAAAACTGAAGGGATCAATGAGGTGACAGTCCACTCACTTCCACAAATCGCTTTTTGTTTTGCATATTCTCCGTTTT
>NW_012118766.1:47597-49269 GCF_000951035.1 Colobus angolensis palliatus | reverse complement strand
CACTCGCCATGCTTGACCATAAAACTAGGGGTCAATTGGTTTTTCGGAGGGACTGTCATTTACTTGCGGCACGCATGGATACTGATTGCCCCAGGGAGGGGCACGGAGGAGGCTGAAGGAAAACCCATCGTGACTGCGCCAGGCATTCCCGCACACACCGACATCTTCAGACTCGGGCGGCACTGTAGACTTACAATCCAACGGAAGCCCAGAGAAACTAGCGAGCTTGTCCAAGACCAGCAACAAGTATGTGGGCGGCTGGCATTCAACTAACTCCTTCCCTGGATCCATCCGCGCTTCTCCCCGCCCCCACTCCCACCAGCCCGCCATGGCCCCCGAGAGACACAGCAGGTCTGAACATCTGGCACCCCAAAAGCAGAGTAGGGAGCAGAGCCGGCTTCCCCAGTGGAACTCACATGCAGCCCACTCCCCTTCTTGCCGAAAGCCTTGGGACTCTGTGCGGAAGGTCTGCAGATGTGGCCTCACTCTGCGCCAGGAGATCCGGGTGGCAGGCAGCGTTTTGGAGAGTGCTCCTCCAGACAGGAGAGGGGCATCTGACAGGACTCGCCGGCTGATCCATGAGACACAGGACACCTGAGAGAAAGGTCGACAAACCCCACAAAGTCGCTCCTAGCCTGGAGAGGACAGGGCCATGGCAGGCTCCTCCCAGCCCACGCTTCCGACAGGTCTCGCTGCAGCCTGTGGTGCTTGTCAGGCACGAGGAAGTTCCCCAGGGCAGGAGCTCTCGTTGCACAGCAAAAGCGGCACAGGCGATGCAACAGGGCGTACTTCAGCCCAGGGCTCAGGAACCACGGGGTGCAGCGCGGCCTGCAGCAAACCAGACACATCAGAAGCCAAGCTCCCAACTTTTACATTCAGTGACATTAAACAGAGGGAGTTATCTGTAGCAATGGTCCTCCTGGGGCACGCATGACCACCGACACTGACCACGAGTTCTTCCTAGGTCCTGGGGGCTACCCCACTTCACACGCACGGTTCCATGCACAAATCTATGTGGGGCAGTTCTTAGCCCCAGCTTAGAGATGAGGAAAACGCTGCTGGAAAAGCTAAGTGAGAAAATCAGACCTCAGCACACCTGCCGTCTCCCAGACCCCTACTATTATATGTGCTAGGGTCTCAAGGGTTGGGTGTGTGGCATTTTAAGTGACTAATCATAGGCGGGTTTCTTCTCTCCTACACTTGTTTAGCCTGAAACGTGCACGTACATGCTCTGCTGCAGGTGCGCTGCCGTATGTGGACCAGCAACGCTCTTTCCTGCCTCGGGTTCTCGTCTCTGCCTTCCGGAAAGCTCTCGCCTGCTTTACAGCCATGCCAGGTAGGCCTGGTCAGCCGGACAGTCAAATTCCTACAGTGTCAGAGCTAAGTGCCGGCTGAGACTTTAACAGCGAAGACAGCGGAGTAATGGGGATAAACTGAACAAAAAACTGTATTGTAACGCAGATGAAAGTCTAGAAGCAAAAGAAGCTGACACCCCTAAGAGAGCCGGTGATTGCCTCTCACTATGATGTTAATAGCAGCTTGCTGTTTCCAGTGCCTCCGTGTGCCAGGGTTTCCAATCAGCGTTTGTGTTTTTCTGCTCCTGGGCTACCTGATCAAAGCTCTGCAGAGATCAGGGATATCTAAATTGACCCAGTATCTGCAGGCTGGCTGC
>NW_012118766.1:39109-41889 GCF_000951035.1 Colobus angolensis palliatus | reverse complement strand
TTACCTGAAAGTCTCTAAGTATAACCAAGAAGGAAATGAAAAGCAGATAAATGACCTCCACCCCCACATCCAGCATGCAAATGTTAAACATTCATCATAGTAAAACCAAAAACCCATGTTAGCTCATGATTGTAACTGGTAGAGTTACGTGCGTGGCAATTTTAAAAAGTCTAGTTAAGTAAAAGCCTAATTGAGACTCTCAAGAAATACCAAGTTTATACAAAAAGACATCTGCAAACATCGACAGTGAGGAGAGGACTTCACTCTGCATCCAGCCTGTCCTGGAAGCCACGGCCAAATGCCAGGTTGTGTGGATCCGAAAAGCCGGAAAAAACAAGTGTTGAAATGTGTACAGTCTCAGCAGTGTACAAATTTGATATAGGATCCTCAGAAATCTTCAATTTCCAATCAGAAAACAGCAACATGAGCAAGTTTCCCAACAGTGTCCACCTTCTGCTTGCAGCACGTGTAACAAGAACGCTGGCCACCTCCGGGAGAACAGAGGCTTCCTGGTCACATTCGCTCTGGCAGCCGCACAGCTGGCCCCACCACAAACACCTGTCTAATACTGAGGAAACACTGCTCCCTGGGCTTTCCTCACTCTAGCCCGGAGAGCGTATTTACAGAGTACTTTATCGACTGAGTCCTCGTTCAATGCGTCAAGCTTGTTGAAGGCAGGGCAACCCCATTCCTGGCCCAATTAAGTGAACTGAGCAGAGCAAATGCCCCGACTTGGACGGCAATCAGTCACGACAGCAGTGGCCACTGTTCACAGGGCGCTGGCTTTGTGCCGGCAACAGTTCCAAGCGTCTTCTCTCTGTCCGAGGAAAGTGCACTGTAACCCTGTGGGGCTATTTGCAATGTCCACCAGAGTTCTGAGGCAGCCAAGTCCAGGCTGTCTGTGGGCCTCGCCATGTGGCTGTCCACGTCCCCTGTAGACCAGACCTCACTGCAGGGACCGGGGCTTCCAGGGTTGCCTTGAGGCACATGCTCCCTTAGCCACCTCCTTCTTGCCCCTGACATCAACGCTCACCACTGCTGCCAACACTTGATTTTCTCATGGCTCCTGAGGGGCCTGTTCTGCCCTTCCCTGCTCCCTGCGTCTGGCTTGGAGGGTGCCCACATCAACGCCAACGCTCACGTCATCACCAACCCTTCCGCGGGGCTTGATGCCTAGGAGTCTCAATGTCAGAAAGTCAGATTCCTGTGCTTGTTGGAGAATTGCTTCCCATTGTAGAAGTGAAGGAGATAAAATTCTAGGTGACTGCAATAACCTCATTTCCACAGCTAAGCAACTTCAGTAGTAGCACAAACCAAAGGTTTTTTTTTTTTTTTAACTTCTTTTATACAAGCTAAATACAATTTAATTTTTACATCCACGTTCTCATCAGCTCCCACCTGGTGAGCAGGCAAATAGTAATTTTCAAAGAAACAAATTGTTCCATAATTTTAACATTTAGCATTATCACTATTAAGCAAGAATTATCCCAAAAATACACGATGATCTTGTTCTCACATTCAAAAATTGATTGTCATACAGTGAAATAGCACTTAATGCAAAGGAAAATTTCTTTTCAGGTTACTGTTCTGGAAAAAAAAAAAAGATTTCTGGCAAAGAGATAAACATTCATTATGTAACAATCCAAAATGCCTCTGGGAAAAATAATGTCATCCAATTAGTTCTTTAAAGTGCTACAACTTCAGCTGAGTTTTAATAGTAATTTGCCCATAATTATAAAAACAATCTTTAAGAATCTTAATACCGAAAGAATAACCATAAATGGATATAAAAGGCGAAGCAGAAGAGTTCACATTTGCGGTAGATTTTGACCCATATTTTTTAACATATGTATAGTTATTTACCTAGCTGAAGCTTATCCCTCTCCTCCTAGGCTCTTCAAGACTGATTTTCAAACATAGACTGGCTTTTGGTACATGAAGGCAGCTTTAAAAGATGTCAGGATGGGGCTGAGAACAGTGGCTCAAGCCTGTAATCCCAGCATTTTAGGGGGCCAAGGTGGGCCGATCACTTGAAGCAAGGAGTTCGAGACCAGCCTGGCCAATATGGCAAAACCCAGCCCGTATTAAACATTTTTGAAATCTAGCCGGGCGAGGTGGCGGGCGCCTATAGTCCCAGCTGCTCCAGAGGCTGAGGCAGGAGAATGGCATAAACCCGGGAGGCAGAGCTTACAGTGAGCTGAGATCCGACCACTGCACTCCAGCCCAGGCAACAGAGCGAGACTCCGCCTCAAAAAAAAAAAAGAAAAAAGAAAAATAGGCTGGGTGCCGTGGCTCAAGCCTGTAATCCCAGCACTTTGGGAGGCCAAGAAGCGCGGATCACTAGGTCAGGAGATCGACACCATCCTGGTTAACGTGGTGAAAGCCCGTCTCTACCAAAAAATACAAAAAACTAGCTGGGCAATGTGGCGGGAGCCTCCAGTCCCAGCTACCGGTAGGTTGAGGCAGGAGAATGGCACAAACCCGGGAGGCGGAGCTTGCAGTGAGCTAAGATCCAGCCACTGCACTCCAGCCTGGGCAACAGAGCCAGACTCCGTCTCAAAAATAAATAAAAAGTAAAAAATAAAAATAAAAATAAAAATGGAGGGAGCTAATGTTTTTCATTTATGGGAAGAGAGAAGAACATTCAGTATCTGTACCTCTCACGCACACATCTGCAGTGCTGCCCTAAAGTATTCAAGACACATGTTCCTACAAAGATAGCTCAAAACTACTCACCGAGTTACATGCTAAAAGCACATGCATTGTAAGAATGCTACATG
>NW_012118766.1:34786-38183 GCF_000951035.1 Colobus angolensis palliatus | reverse complement strand
GAAGTTAACACGGTTATCCCAACACAACACTGCCGCAGCCCAGAAACAGGAGGGCCAGTGAGCCTGAGGCGGGCGGTTCCAATGGCTGGACAGCCATGCTGGCATTAGGGCTTTTTGGCAAAAAAAGACACAAAAGGTAACGTGGGCCACCCATTATTTCCTGCCAGTGGAAAGACACCACAGGCCCCCACGTTAACGGCCCCCTGGAAAAGAGCCCACGCAGCACCTCGGGTCTTCGGACGAGCAGGCACGTGGTGACCTCAGCACCCCCGTCCATGACACACACACCACACTTGACTCCCACACCTGAGGGACCAGGGGAATGGCAGGAAGTTCTCCGAGGACAGGGCATCCTGTGAGGGCCCTGCACAAACACGCACCTCAGAGGGGCCCCCGGGCCGGTGCTCTCTCCGCAAAGGATGAGCTGGGTCCTGACCACACCCAGATCACGCTGGCCTCCAAGTCGAGCGCCAACATCTCACGTCCAAAGGGATCCGCAGGTGCCTGCTGTGGGTGGAACCCTATACCCTCCCAGAGCTCAGGACGAACCCAGTGTGCCAGCCCAGGACCGTCACCAGCCAGGAGAGGCGTCTGGGGCACTTCCCAGTGATGGCCATGGGAAGTAACAACTCAGGCCCATCAGGGGCTTCCTCACTATGCGGGTGTTAGAAGTAGAGACAGAGGTGCAGGTCTAGTGGCACAAACAGTGACGGACCCCATGGAAATGCAGACGCGGCCCCTCCATCCCAACAGCCTGCATGGCTGCTCCATTCTGCTCCCATCACATACGTCCCCACCCAGCCAAGCCCCTTCTTTTCCCCACTGGATTCATCAAATCAAACCTCACTGTCCTTGACAAATGTACCATTAATTTACTTACTGTGCAGTAAAAAAGCACTCTTCCAGTTAACATGACACCCCCGCTAGGATAGAACAACCTTAATTCAGACATGACACAGAGGAACAGAGGGAGGAGGGGTCGAGGGCCATCCTGGAATCAGCAGCTGTTTTCTGGGGAAAGCCTCCATCCCACCTGAGCCCGACACTCGTGCCACACTATCCCCATGGTGTCTGAAAACTCCATGAAGACAGGGTCACTCTGACCCCTTCACACTCACAACACCAAAGAGGAGCAGTTGTTCAGGAAAAGTCTCCTGCTAGTGCTGAAGACAGGAGTAATTCCTCGTGGTGCCCAGAATGTCAGGAGAAAACAAGGCACCATGTGGACACCTTCCAGGTGAATTCTGGAATGACTCTACCGAATGCCAGTCATCCTTTTTCAGAACAACAGAAAATACCAGAAAACATGTGTCTCCAGCAGAGAGATCGTCCCTTTGATGGTTTACAAACACACCTACGTTACACTGAATTTGTGTCAAGCCACCCTCTCTGTGCTAATGTAAAAAGTTTCCTTTAGTAACTGGTAGCACTCAGGCATTCCTGAAAACGTCAAATGGAAGCCTAGAATCCTCTTCCATGCAGCTTCACTGCAAAGTATTTTGACGTGAGCCAAATCGTGCTATTCCTACATCTCCATAGGAAACTCAAGGCTTCATCAAGGAAACGCAGCATGATTTCTGCCAGGCACAGAAATTGATGAGAGGCATGGGGTTGAGGGAACATTCCATAGAAAGCACACCCCGATAATCACCAGCATGAGAGCCACACTGGCCGGCAAGCCCCGGTCAGCTTGGTCTCTGCACAATCACAGGCATGAGGCCTGGAGGGCAGACACCTGGCACTGCTGACCACCCCAGGGTCGTGGCCTCTGCCCCTTCTCTGCTGCCCATCAGTTCCAAGCTTCTGGCAACACCGTCTGCTGCCCCCACTGCCTCATCGACTCTTCGTGAAAAGCAAATGTTGCCAGGATAGCTTATGAGTACGTTTGCCAGGAAAGCAGCTCCGATTGATGCTGAAACCCCGTTCTCACACCCCTGGAAGCTCTCTTGCCCCCGATGTGTACATGCTTGCAGCTCTGACCTTACTCACTGTCCACACAGGCTCTGTCTCCTGGAGAGCTGAATGTAGACTCAAAGTTGAGTCAGAAATACACAAAGAGGGTGATGGTTATGAACTGCCTGCCTGCCCCCCAAAACACAGGTTGAAATCCTCACCCTCAGTGTGATGCTGTCAGGTAGTCTTTGGGAGGTGATGAGTTCCCAAGGCTGGAGACCCTTGAATGGGATTTGTGCCTCAGAAAGGGGCCCAGCAAATCCCTCACCCTCCCATTGTGTCAGGGCCAGAGAGAAGCTGTGTGCCAACCAGGAAGGAGCCCACACCAGAACCCACCCGTGTGGCACCCTGATGCTGCCTTCCAGCCTCTAGAACTGTGAGAAACAAATTCCTGTTGTTCATAAGCCACTCAGTCAATGGTGATTCATTAAAGCAGCCTGAGCTGCCTGAGATGATGATGCTCACCGCCCTACAGAAATGGCTATTCCCCTCTCCCAGAAAGAGGGGTTTAATTAAAATCCCTGTCTCTCCTCGCGGCCACCACAGATCTCACTCCCCCACCCCGTAAGCCAGCAGTTGCTAGGATTAAAGGAAACAGAGGATCATTTTAGACCAACCCCTCCATGTCGGTCTGAAGCCTGTAACTTTGCCCACTTCCACGGTGGCCACGTCACCGCATTGCCCAGTCTGCACTGGGTCCCAGGCTCTGCACAGACTCCTCTAGCTGCCCATCCAGCACAGCCATTTCCCCTTCTGCTTTGTAGGTTGTCCTTCGATATCGAACCCCCACCCTTCTGCAACCCAAGGCCTTCCAATCCAGGCATTTAGGGTGAGCTCAGCCATGCAATGGAGTCTTTGAATCAGGTAACCCAGGCTGAAGGCATTGGCACTAACGATCTACTGGCTGTGGGGTCTGCACAGCCACTAGTTGCCCCCGCCACACCAGGACCCGGGAGGGAAGGCAGAGGAACCTGTGAAGCTATCAACAGCCATACAGGGACAGGGGCCCCTGGGATGAGGAGGATGCCATGGCAGGAAATTCAGAGAAAGAAAGAGCTCAGGGCTGGACAGGTCATGCCCAAAGCCTGCACTACTGAATTTTCCGGGTTTCTTAACTCAATCGCTGACCCATACAGCACGTGTTTCCTGAGTGCTGACCCCGCGTGGCATTGGATACGGCAATAAAGCAGGACTCCCCACCTCCCCCTTCCTTGCCCCCTTCCCTGACACATACACAGGACCTCCGTCCTGGCGGGAAATCAGGCCTGGGTGCCCAGCTCGTATCGCGAGCCCGGCAAGGGGGCCATTTCAGACGGACAGTGGGTGCAGCCTTGCCAAAGCCCAGCAGCCACCTGCACTGCCACAGCCAGGCTGAGTCCGGATCAGCTGCACAGAAACCTGACCCTCTCAAGGGCACACCTGAGCTCATTAGGGACAGACACCG
>NW_012118766.1:31511-33536 GCF_000951035.1 Colobus angolensis palliatus | reverse complement strand
GTTGCCCCTATCTACATATTCATGGATATGTGTTTTTATATATATTTTAATCAGTACTTATAAAAGCATGCACTGTTGGCTACATTCAGTTTAATTACATTTGATGTAAGAAGTTTTAATTTCAGTGAATTCAGACACTCAAAATTTAAGCCCTCTGATATCTATTAATCAAATGGAAAAATGATAGGTAAATATTACAGAAATCAAGAGAAGTGTTTAATATAACTCCTGGACTTTCAGATTATTTCCACAAATGTAATGTATACATTAGTACACAACCTTGAACATTTTCACAACTCTTTGAACTAAAATTCCATTCTTAACTTTTATAGGTAAATTGACATCCATATGTGATTTTAAGCAGCTCAAACATCAGCTCTTAAAAACAACCAGAAATGTTGCGGGCAAATCCCACCGAGCAGCAAATAATGGAACTGCACCCAAAAACCCAGGTACCTCCCCTGAGGCATCTGGAACTTGAGGATTAGGAGTAGCCTTTGGTTTCTGAGGCCCCCGAGTGGGGACTCCCAACTCCCCAAGTCTAAGAAGGTCTCACCGATAAGAAAAGTGGTCAAAAAGTCCTCCCTGCCGGCTCCCTGCCACGGGCTCCCCCCTGCCTGCCCTCAGTCACGTGCTTACAAGATCTCACTTCCTCTCTGTCCCGCAAAGCCTGACTCCTGATTCCAGCACTGCCACTTACTGGGATGTGGCCTTGGAGGTCAACTGCACCTATAGGGGGAGAAGCTGGTCAGGATACAGGATCCTGGCCATCCTGGCAGCGCTCAAGCTGATACTGTAACTTTGTAGTGAGTTACTTAATGCAAAGGTTTACCTTTGAATAATTTAGATATGTGTATTCTAACAGGGAAATTCTGAACGTGGAACACAGGCCACACCCTCACACAGATGCTGTCTGGCCAGCACTCTTTTGTTTGCCTTTTCGATAGACGTTTTTAAAAGCAATTTTCTGTTCATAGCAAAATCAAGAGGAAAGTACAGAGTCCTCACGTATCTCCTTTCCCAGCACAGGCACAGCCTCCATCATTCTCCTGCCCTCACCAGACCAGCATGTCTGTACCACCGACAGACCCTCATCAACACGGCACCACCACCCACAGTCCACAGCTCACACGAGGACTCGGCCTGCTGCTGTTCACTCTGGGTTTCACAGATATGGAACGGCACGCATCCCCCATGGAAGCCCCACCTGGAGTTGCTGCCCCAGCCTACACATCCCCTATCCTCCTGCCATTCATCTCTCCCTTCCCTAACCCCTGGTAGTCGCTGACCATTTTACTGTCTCCACAGCTTTGCCTTTTCCAGACTGTCCTGTGGTTGGTCTCCGACAGCAGGCAGCCTTTCCAGATTGGAGTCTCACTTAGCAACATGCGTTTAAGATCCTTCTGTGTCTTTTCATGGCTTAGGGGTCCAGTTCTTTTTAGTGCTGAGTAATATCCTAGTATCTGACATACCATAGTTTATCCATTTACCTAACTGAAGGGCATCTTGGTTGCTTTCTAGTTTTGGCAATTATAAAGCTGCTGTCAACATCTGTGTGCACATTTCCGCATGGAAGTAAACTTTCAGCTCCTCCGAGTAAACATCCAGGACTGTGATTGCTCCTGTGGTTGGAGAGCTCAGTTCCACGGAAAACCGCCATGCTGCCTCCCACACCACCTGCCCCACTTCCCCCAGCGATGAGGGAGGGTCCTGATGCCCACACACCCACCAGCACGCGGTGGTGTCGGAGTTCAGGTTTTGGCCAGGCCGATGGGTGCACAACAATGCCTCACCCTATGACATAAGACGCGGGCCATCTTTCCACGTGTAGATTTGCCATCTGTGTATCTTCTTTGTTGGGGTATCTGTCCAGGTCTTTGGTCCCTTTTTAATCAGGTTGTTCATTTTCTTGTTGAGTTTTGAGGGTTCCCCACACGGTTTGGATAACAGCCTTTATCAGATGAGTCTTGTACAGATATGTTCTCCCCATCTGTGGCCTGCCCTCTTATGCTGAGACACTGTTTT
>NW_012118766.1:30406-31018 GCF_000951035.1 Colobus angolensis palliatus | reverse complement strand
CTTCATTTAGGAGGTGCTTATGTTGCCTCATTTGCTGTGATCAAGACCAAATTCTGAGCAAACCAGGTGGTCCCCTCTCCCCATCTCTGCTCCAGTGCACTTAAAACAAGGATTCCTGGAAGCATCTTTTTAGTCCAATTCATGCATGAGTCTGTCCCACACGCTGGAGAAAAGCCCTGGTGGTCGGCGATCAGGGTTCAGGGCCCCCCAGGTGGGTAAGGAGAACTTAGTGCCCTCTCTGGAGTTGTTGCTCAGAGACCCACGGCTGGAAGGGAAGAAACTTGCATCCTGTGAAACATCTAGGCCCCGAGACTCACTCAGGAGTGGAAAACTGGGAAGGAGCCTTGAACAGACCCCCGGGAGGGCAGACAGCGGGAGCCACGGAGGCCACCAGGAGGGAGGGAGGCAGGCAATGAGGCCACAGGTGACGTGGCCGGGAGGGAGGTGATGTGACCAGAGGTGACGTGGTAGGGGGATGACACGGCGTGGTGTGGGGAGGAGATGTGGCCGGGGCAACGTGGCCAGGGAAGGAGACACAGCTGGAAGGAAGTGACAAGAGGGGTCTCCAGGCCCCAGACTGTGCCTGATTTATAGATGACATTTTAATTAAGA
>NW_012118766.1:24741-25461 GCF_000951035.1 Colobus angolensis palliatus | reverse complement strand
TGGCCGCTGTGGCTCTGGGTAGAGGCAGCTCCCTGAGCCCCAACACCCACAGCCAGTCCCGTCCTTGCAGGTCTCAGCTCTGCTCTCACTGCCTCCCTGACGCTTCTCATCATCATCCGCATACCGTGTCGCTTCCACCCCACAGCCCTTGCTACCGCCCACCCCACCACGGAGCCTAGCACACAGCAGGTGCCCGAGATGGGCAGGCATGTCTGGGTAGGGCTTGGAGTTCCAAGGGTCACGTCCCACATAACACCACAAGTGCCACGGAGGCTGTTGAAGGGATCCAGGCTTCAGGCCTGCACTCAGCTTCTCCCGGTCCCGGAGATCAAGAACCCAGCAAGGGAGCGCAGCCGGAAGCAGGGTCCCAAACCCCCTTCCTGCTCCTCAGGAGGAAGGGGGCCTCGGGGCACAACCCCACGAGCGCCTTCCTCCTGCCAGGCTGTCTTATCACAGCACCGACACCTTCACCGCAGGGAAACCCACTCCTGTGAGGAGAAGACCACTAAGTACAACAGGAGCCACGTCCCCCACAGCGTCTGCTGAGCCCAATAGCAACAGCAGCAGCCGGGCCCCTACTCAGCACGCACCGACTCCGAACCCGCCACGCACACAACCCCGACCGTCTTGAAGCTCAGCCTCCACTCATCAGGGCCCTCTTCCAGGAGAGCTCGACATGTCTATCTTCCCTGGGCTCACAGAAACGAGCGGGACTCGGCC
>NW_012118766.1:15745-17375 GCF_000951035.1 Colobus angolensis palliatus | reverse complement strand
AATCACCAATTTACCTGGCAGTGGGGAGAGTCCTTCATCAAAAGCCTGTGCTTCCAGGAGCCAGGACAAAGCAGGAGCCCCCAGGAAAACTGTTCCAGGTGCTCCTGAAACCTGGGCAGAGTCACAGTCTGGCAGGAAGCACCAGTGATACAGGTGTGCCCAGGACTGGGAGGATGGCCAGATGCCTGGAGACCAGAACGGCCTGCAGGCGATGACCACTTCTCTCTGGTTCATTAGAGAGAGAGAATCTGGGCTTCACTTTTGTATGTGGAGTCTCACAGTACAGAAATATCACAAAGAGATTAGACTTCATATACTCCCATTTTTTTAAATTAAAAAAACACATTTACTGCAACTAATTCTAAATCCAAAAAAGAAAAATAAATAAGTATAAAAACACATGCCTCCAAAATGTAAACCACAATCTCTTTACCCACAGGAGACCCAAAATTTCGTTTACCTTTTCTTCAGTATTATCTGATTTCTGCTTCTTAAGCCATTACTGAGGTGTCTCCTCACTGCCCCAAGAGGAGGTTCACGGGCTCTTCAGGGCTCTTTGCTGTTTCATCGTTTTTTAGGTTTAAGGGCAGGATCATTTTCCCACACTTGCTTGTTTCCATGATCACCCATTTTTCACAAGGACATCACTGTGCCTCAGAAAACCTAGTAACTGAACTTCATTAAAAGTGAAAACAATAAGGACATGTTGGCTGCTATGACAGCATCCTCAGTCACCGCATCTCCCTGGGGGACCAGATACACCCCCAATCTCCTTGTAACCCCAGCATGCAGGTATCGCTGCAGCTGACAGGACCGACTCACCCTGTGGGAGGCATGAAAGAAAAGAGAAGAGGAAGCAGGTGACTCGTTTAGGAAACTCAGGTGATCATCTCGAGTCACATTTCTCAGGGTGTCAGGGGACCAGCCACATGCAGGGAACCTCCTTGGCCTGGCAGGTGGCAGACTCCTGGGACCCTCCTCAGACACATTAATCAGAGAATCTAAAGGCGGGCAGACTCTGAAAAGTATCTGTAAACAAAAGACTTAGCTCTGCTGTAAGCCCACTACATGCGGGGTAGCACAGGATGCTGCTCCCAGCGTCCAATCTCCATTTCACTCTCCTGGGAGGAACACCCATCAAGTCACAGAGCACGGTCTTCAGCAAACACCTTCCTGCGCGACCTCCACTGTCGCCCAGCCCTGCAGGAGTAGACGCTGAGTAGGGGGAACAAGTCTTTGCTCCTGACCGGGCCACCTTGATGCTGGTCATAAGACCAGAACTCCTACGTCTCTGGGGAAAGGAGCGGCCCTGGGCAGGAATGCACTCGGCAGCCCCAGGAAGGGGCCAGGTGTGGAGGACCCGGCCTCTGCCTGCAGACACGTCAGCACAGCATCCTGGAGCAGAAACTCCAGCCCAGCTGAGCCTGCAGATGGCTGCAGCCCTGGACAGCATCTTCACAGTGACCCGGGAAACTGGGCCAGAGCCGCTCAGCAGGGCTGCCCTGAATTTGCAACCTGAGGAAGCTGTACAGTTGTACGAGTACGTTGCCTTAAGCCCCTAGGTTTTGGGGTCACTTGTCACACAGCGACAGACAGTGGATGTGCACGGACTCTCAGGCCACGATGGCCT
>NW_012118766.1:15310-15695 GCF_000951035.1 Colobus angolensis palliatus | reverse complement strand
GTTATTAAATCAAGACTTGGCAGTGGTTAAACGTGAAGATTTTTACTAAACATGACTCCGCAACAATCAAAGGACCATAACTGAATGCTCCTTTCACAGCCACAGCGTGTCCAGACGCTCCTGGAGAAGGCCAGGACGTGGGAACCCATGGAGCCCCGAAAAGGCAGACTTGGAGCTGTGTGGCGTAGTTAGCACCGATTTTGTTTTGACACTTCCCTTTTATATTCAGATTAAAATAAAAATCAAGATGCAAAAGTAGCTCACATTCTATTTCAATTCTCTATTTTTGCAGTAACTGGGACCCTTTCCCTCTGGTTTCCCAGCCAAGCATTAAATTGGCCCAGCTGGGATTTGTCAAAGTCTGGACCTCTGTTGTAGAGTAAGT
>NW_012118766.1:7723-10525 GCF_000951035.1 Colobus angolensis palliatus | reverse complement strand
TGTGGCCCCGGCCTTGCAGGAGGCAGCTGCTGGGGCCCCTGCTCAGGGTTCAGCACAGCGAGGTCCAGCCACAGCAGGTGAGACATCCACCACCCAGCCATTTGTCTTTAACCTAAAACAGACACAGGAATTTGGCAAGGGGTTCCTTCCCCTGACAAACCCATCCTTACTGTTCTCATCTCTCCCTTCTGTCCCAGTACTGCACCCAAGGCCACCTAGCACTGTGCCCAAGGCCTGACTCCCAGTTTCACAGGGAATCCAAGACAATGATGATTTTGAGAAACTGGGAGCTCCATGGAAAATGAGTCGATAAAGCCAGTGTCCACTGATCCTCCACTCCACAAAGCGGAGAACAGTCCTTGGGATAAAACCCATGGGGCAGGAAAGACGCGATCAAGGCGGGCAGGACAGAGGAGCTGCAAAGCAGGTGATTCAGGGAACAATGCCACGTGAACACAAAGCTAAAGTGTTCAGCGGCTGGAAGACAAAACACAGGAGACAGAAACACTGACCGTTTAAAAAGAAAAGAAAAAAGCCTCACTCTTAAGAGTCCATCAAGATTTACGTTCTCCAGTCACAATGTATCAGCACAGACTTCTCATAATGCCTGAAACTTGGCACAGTAAACACGTGAATCAGTTCTCCCAAGTCCATCATTTTCTTTGATGAGCCTCTTGAGTCTCACGCTGGTTTCAAAGTAAGCCCTTCTCAGTTTGTTGATAACTTAATAATTAACATACTTGAAAACACATTGACTTCCAAATTAATCTGGTAATAAAATATTAATTACCACACTGGCTGTCATCCACAGAAAAAAACACAATCACTTTCTGGTTGTAAAAACATTAGAATTCGAAGTCCCTTTGGCCATCTGAACAGCCCGTGCTTTTGACAAGCACATTCCAAAGCTAATCTGAAAAACTAGTCCAGGCGATGATCGCTGGGGGGTCGGACTTGTCTCATCACCCCACCTCCCTTCTGGAATTAGACAGAACTTAGACTCTTAGTCTGATGGGAAACATTTATAATCTATTCTCTCTGAAGCTACCTGGAGGATTCCCTCCACATGACAAAGCCTTGGTCTCCACAACCCCTTATCTGACAACTTTCTCGACCAACTGTCAATCAGGAAATTTTTGAATCTACCTATGACCTGGACACCCCTGCTTCCAGTTCTCCCACCTTTCCAGACCAAACCAATGTACATCTTACATCTATTTGATCGATTGTCTCATGTCTCCCTAAAAGCTATAAAACGAGGCTGGGCTCTGACCATCTCGGGAATACGTTCTTAGGATCTCCTGAGGGCTGTATGAAGGGCCATGGTAACTCATTTGGCTCAGAATAAATCTCCAAATGCTTCACAGAGTTTGACTCTTTGCTGACACGGTACCTTTCATGGATATTCATCTGGGGGACTCACAATCAACCAGAGGCAGCAGTTGCCCACTGTGCACAAGTCTCTGCAGGACTGAGCCTCTGGCACGGGGACTCCAACGCCTGAAGCAGCGGCTCTCCCATGTCCCACGGCCTCATAGACCTGCACCTCCAGGGCTTCTCATTTCAGAGTCTCAGCAACAAATCTACCAAACATGATCAACATCACAGAATATTCATTGAGGCTTTTGGCTGTTGTTTCTCCCCAAGTTTACTCTAGAACCAGAATGGCAACACTCGGAACAGGTTCTCAGTCACTGACCCTCCTGGTAAATACACCGTCTCCAAGGCGCTTTCCTGCCAGTCACAGCTTCCTTCGAGTCAGGCTTGAAGGCCACCTCCCCAAGAAGGAAACCTCTTCAATCCAGCAATCCCAGTTCCTGTTCCCATCTAGAGCTTGTCTGCCAGGAAGGGAAGACTCCTCATTCCAGAGACAGCAGGTGCCACAAACCCAGGGTTTTAGCCATTGCAAAGGCAAACACTCATGAAATTAATACACTTTTTCCTCCTTGGATACTGGCGTTTTCTCTTCTGGAGGTCAGCCAAGGCCATCGGCACGACTCACAAGCGTGATGGCTCCAGGCCCTCCTTTGGTGTCAGCGGTGTGGCTCCGCTCTGAGACCCTCCTGCACCAGCCGGGCCATGCAGCTGTTCCCACAACTGCTGTCAGCCGACTACAGTGATTCTAAAATAATCAGCACGCTGAGGTTCCGAAGGATGCATTTTAAAGAAAAATGTGTAAGTTTTACTGCATGAAATCAGCTACATCTTTTGCTACTCCTGAGGCTTTTTGTTTTGCTTTCCTCAAGGTTCTCTACAATGATCCCGCCAGTCAGGGTTCCCAGTTACAGGCAGAGGGTTGGGCAGGCCACGTCTGATGTTTCACACACACAGAGGATCCACGTCAAAGGATTTTCCCTGTTCACAAACAGCATCAGGACAAACTTTAAGCAGTAATAATCTCCCTGTCTGGAAAACTGAGCTCACTTGAGAACTAATGCAACAAATCTGTTTGACAAAGTTGCAGGTGGACATTTTAGTGAATGAGTCACTATTTCAAGGAGGATAAAGGCTCACTATTCAAAGGCATGCTTTTGTCAAATTTTGTCATTTCAGCTTCATGCATTTAAATCATGAAGTGAGGCTTGTACCTGATACATTACAGAATCTCTACAAAATAGACAAAATTCCAATTCTGTACATTCACTCTCATTCTTTTCCATATGCATACGGATGGTCGTAATTTAAACTGGCATTCCAACAGGATTTCTAAATTAAACTGTCTTCTACTTTAAACACTACGTATTAAACATTACACATTCCATTGTTAAACATTTATAGCAGGGTCTGTATGGCCCGTTTTAA
>NW_012118766.1:6307-7673 GCF_000951035.1 Colobus angolensis palliatus | reverse complement strand
TGAGTCACTATTTCAAGGAGGATAAAGGCTCACTATTCAAAGGCATGCTTTTGTCAAATTTTGTCATTTCAGCTTCATGCATTTAAATCATAAAGTGAGACTTGTACCTGATACATTACAGAATCTCTACAAAATAGACAAAATTCCAATTCTGTACATTCACTCTCATTCTTTCCCATATGCATACGGATGGTCGTAATTTAAACTGGCATTCCAACAGGATTTCTAAATTAAACTGTCTTCTACTTTAAACACTACGTATTAAACATTACACATTCCATTGTTAAACATTTATAGCAGGGTCTGTATGGCCCGTTTTAAAGATTTCTTCCTCACGAAAAACAAGGGTTTAAACAATCAATGGTCTACTCTAAAATATTCTAGAGACAGAGATACGTTTGGAGAGTGGACGCACTTAACACAGAAATCCGGAACATCAAACAGGCACAACCAGCAGTGAGGGTGGTAGGGGCGACATGTGAGTGCCCCTAAAACACACACAAGCCTGGCTGCTTAAAAGGAACGAATATAGCTCAACACTCCTATGTGAACATTGATGTGTCTACTGACTTTACAGAATCCTCCTAGCTGAGCTGCAGGAATCTTCCTTGGAGTCTTTTCTCACCTCCACTGCCTACAGGTGCCCACTGGGCTCCCTGGACAGTCTTGTGTCTTTGTTTAGAATATCACAGTACTTGGAGTCCTGTTAAATCCCAAGTCAGAGCCTTATCATAACTCAGACACCATCCCTCAGGGCTTGTGGGCCAACTTCGGGTAATGCCGGCTGCTCCACAGTGCCCTGCAGGTGGGCTTGGTGCATCCACACGATTTTAAATTTGGGGCTGCCGTTTTCTGCAGTCACAGATGCGGACTTACATATTCATCATGACTGAAGGCAGCACGTATTTTTATGTTCCTTCTGTAATGGTCATCATGGCAACATTTCCCCGATCCTTAAAAAAGCCTCCTAACAGCAGTTGCATTCCACCCCCTTCCTTCAAATTAATAGAATTTACCAAACTAGGTGAAATCAGTCTTCATGAGAAAGTGACAAATCAGTGTTCACACAATGGCATAGTAGCTGGGCATAGAGTATACGTCAACATCCCAAACTAAGCACCCATCACAATTATTCCCAACTCGCAGAAAAGCTAGAAAAATTAGAAGGCTTAAAACATAATTATAAATGAAAATAACAAGAAACCAAAGTTTCTGAGGAGCATTTGTTAGCCAAGCAAGGAAAGCCATTAACCAGTGCTGATTACATTGCATTTGATTACAGCAAAGACCTGTCCAGAGGAAGAGACTTTTAAAGATTAGTCTTTCAGTAAGAATGGTTGCTTAACAAGTTCAGACTACTGGGCTA
>NW_012118766.1:4678-5044 GCF_000951035.1 Colobus angolensis palliatus | reverse complement strand
CAGATGCTCTTCCTGCACCCGGGTGCCTGTCTCTGTGCTGCTCCTGAGGCCACACCTGTTGCCATCCAGTAGTGACCAGGAATTCACCTTTGTCCAGGAGAAGCAAACGCAGAGTTCACACATTCCTGTACAGGTTTGCTGGCCGAGAATCTAACTGCACTGTCCGATTCCAGATATGCTGGTACCAAGGAGAACGTTCCATGTCCGGCATTTATAAACGGGATCAGTGGATTCTCCTGGGACTCCCAGGCAGCAGCACGAGGGAGGGAGTTGTTGCCCTGTTACCCCGAGCCAAAGCAAGGCTGTGAGGCAAACACCACAGGCCACATCACACTCGAGCACCGACTCTTGACAGTTGCTCGTTCG
>NW_012118766.1:2163-3974 GCF_000951035.1 Colobus angolensis palliatus | reverse complement strand
TATCAGTCTGCTGGTTTTGCCTTAAAGGAAAATAGAGAAGAAACTAAAAAGGCTCACTACACCTAATACCACAATGTTCTCAACTTTACCTCAGCCAAAAATAAAAGCGGACAAGCAAAACTACTCCAGGGCATGATTCCAGTGCTAATCTGAAACATGGAATATTTAGAAGACAAAGCTTATTGTGAGTGCAAGTAATATACATGTAAAACACTGGTTTCACAAAACACAGTCTTTGCGATTGCTTTAATAAAAAGTAAAATTCTTAAGAGGATCAAGTGTCCTGAAGCTGTCCTAGGACTGAAATTCAGTTTCCGCCAAAACAAAAACACAGGAGTCTGTCAACTTCGATAGCAAGCTCTGCTTGAGAACGTCAAGATGTTAAAGTTGCAAAGGGGCTTCTCCCTGCTATGGGCACGTGTCACCTTGCAAAAACACAGCTCAGCATCATCAAAAACCAGGAAAGAACACAAGCCTTCCAGACATGTAATCCAAGAGCAGAAGGGAGCAGAGGCCAAGCTTGCTCGGCAGAACTGTTCCCGGAGGAGAACAGCACAGAGGACGTCACAGGGAGGGCAGGGCAAGTAACAGCAGCTTCCGTCTCGCCGCAAGCAGGGCCTGAGCCAGTGGCGCAGTCTCCTCCAACCTGACAAGGAGGCGCAAGGAGCCACAGCGAAGTCAATTCAGGGTCCTTTTCAGAAAGGGGCAACAATGAGAAAATCTGGTCTCACCCATCCCACACCCTCCACGGTAACAGCTGAGCTCGCACATGCGTCTGTCACATTCCCCAACTCCTCTTGCAGATGCTCTTCCTGCACCCGGGTGCCTGTCTCTGTGCTGCTCCTGAGGCCACACCTGTTGCCATCCAGTAGTGACCAGGAATTCACCTTTGTCCGGGAGAAGCAAACGCAGAGTTCACACACTCCTGTACAGGTTTGCTGGCCGAGAATCTAACTGCACTGTCCGATTCCAGATATGCTGGTACCAAGGAGAACGTTCCATGTCTGGCATTTATAAACGGGATCAGTGGGTTCTCCTGGGACTCCCAGGCAGCCGCACGAGGGAGGGAGCTGTTGCCCTGTTACCCCGAGCCAAAGCAAGGCTGTGAGGCAAACACCACAGGCCACATCACACTCGAGCACCGACTCTTGACAGTTGCTCGTTCGTGTGTTAAGAAGAGTTTGGGGTACAGGCATCAGACAGGCCTGTTCTCAGCCATGGGACATCAGTGACTGCCCGCAAGTCCCGTATCTAAGCCCCGACTTGCCCATCCGGCCTTGCTTCAGGAACAATGCCCACCTCACAGTGCAGCCATGAACGCTACGTCAGCACGTACATACACAACCAAATTCATTTCAATTGTGCTTTCTACCCCAATTTAATACAACCAGGCACTATCATTGAGACTGAATAGCCAATATTAGAACAGAAGATCCGGCCAGCAATGGTGGTTTAGACCTGTAATCCCAGCACTTTGGGAAGCTGAGGTGGGTGGATCACTTGAGGTCAGCAGTTGGAGACCAGCTTGGCCAACATGGCAAATCCCCATCTCTACTAAAAATGAATTATCCGGACATGGTGGCACACACCCTGTAACCCCAGCTACTAGGGAGGCCGAGGCATGAGAATCGCTTGAACCTGGGAGGTAGAGGTTGCAGTGAATGGACATCATACTACTGTGCTCCACCATTCCAGCCTGGGTGACAGACCAAGATTCTAGTAAAAATATAAAAGGTCAAGATGAAAACTGATCGCCAAGGTCCATGTTCCATATACTTCAAACATAAAGTTCATTAGCTGGTACTTGATCA
>NW_012118766.1:0-792 GCF_000951035.1 Colobus angolensis palliatus | reverse complement strand
TAAATCGTTGCAAAGGGTATAGTAACCTGCCAAATTTCAACTAGGTTGCAACAAACAACTGTTTGCATCCTACACTCTCTGCTGCCAGCGAGATGGTGCGTTCTGGGATCCCTGCGGAAGCCCTATTCCTGGTGCCATAGAGCACACATACATTTACATCCACATAGTGTATGTATATGGTACACTGTAACACGTGTACATGCATCGGGAGTACACACATCCGAACATGTAGAGTGTACATATGTGCACTACGTGCGTACAGAGTGCACACAGATCCAGATCCATGTGGTGTACATGTATAGAGTGTACACACATCCACATATATATAGTGTACAAACAAGTTCACTACCTGTGTACAAGCATAGAGCATACACACATCCATATAGCAAATGTACATAGGTACGCTAACATGTATGCACATGCATAGCATGTACACCCATCTATATGCATACAGTGTACACAGGTATATTATAACCTGTATGTACATGCATATGGCATACACATGCACATCTGTATGTACACAGGTATGCTATTTGCTATATGTATACACATGCATATAACATACATTCTTATCCAATGTACGTAGGTGCACTACAGCATGCATACCCATGCACAGTGTACACGTAGGCATATGTATACAATGCACATCAGTACACTAAGTTATAAAGCATATACACATATGCAATAGTGTACATATATATGCAGCATGTATATGTATTAGTGTGTACATATCCAGAAGTTTATTCAGTGTGCATAGTGTACATGAATGCTTGTGGGCACATATGTATATAT
>NW_012118765.1:6705-7014 GCF_000951035.1 Colobus angolensis palliatus | reverse complement strand
TTCCCTCTGCCCTAAATCAACACTTCCGACATCAGTGAAGAATATACAGGATTCCTAAACAATAGAAGTTCTGGATAACACCTAGCACAGCACTGCGCAATAAAACCATAATGTGAACCACATATGTAATTTAAAATTTTCTAGTAGCCAGAGTCTTAAAAAGTAAAATTAAGTGAAATTTGAGATTAATAATATACTTTATTTAATAGAGCATTTGTAAATATTACTTCAACATGGGATCAGTATTAAAAATATTGAGATATTTTACATTTTTTCACTCCAGGTCTGCAAAGTCTAGAGTGCATTTTA
>NW_012118765.1:0-1945 GCF_000951035.1 Colobus angolensis palliatus | reverse complement strand
CTGGAGTGCAGTGGCGCGATCTCGGCTTACTGCAAACTCTGTCTCCTGGGTTCAAGCGATTCTCCTGCCTTAGACTCCCGAGTAGCTGGGACTACAGGTGCGTGCCACCATGCCCAGATAATTTTTTTTGTACTTTTAGTAGAGATGGGGTTTCACCACGTTAGCCAGGATGGTCTCGATCTCCTGACCTCGTGATCCACCCGCCTCGACCACCCAAAGTGCTGGGATTACAGGAGTGAGCCACCGCGCCCGCCCAAAAATATTTTTTTGTATTTTTAGTAGAGATGGGGTTTCACCATGTTAGCCAGGATGGTCTCGATCTCCTGACCTCGTGATCCACCCGCCTCGACCACCCAAAGTGCTGGGATTACAGGAGTGAGCCACCGCGCCCGACCTAGAATATTTTTACGTAGGCTTTACTGAGAGAAACTAAATATTGGCATATGTTATTAGCAACTTCCCCTGTTCAATAGTATGGGAAAAATAAGATGACTGGGAAAAAGACACGCACACACATCCTAGAACATATATTATTCTGTTGGCAAATGGGAAAGGAGATCATTTTCTTAGAAAGCAAATAAACTTGATTTTTTTAATCTAAAATTTACATTAATGAGTGCAAAATAACACATAAAAAGAAAATTCACACATCACATTTTTCTGGAAAACAGATGGATTTTACATCTGGAGACATGGCATATGATTACTGGCTTATGAGAGCTACCAAAACTAAATTCTTTCTCTGCTATTAACTGGCTAGAAGACATTCACCCATTTTTCAAATGTTCTTTCAAAACATTTTTATAAGTAATATTTGTATCTATTTCATGCTTTATTGTCTATATACTAATAAAGAAATTTAATACTGTCTTTTTTTAATAATCAACATATGAGGAAACATTACCAGATTTCCTCACAGTCAAGACATACGTAGTTTCTTTATATGCTCAAATATGCATATAAATTATGCATATGTATTATGCTAATACAAGGGAGACAGTTACATAGAGAATTCAAAAATTCTATCTGCCATTTACTTTTCAGAATAAGTATTCCAGATAGGGCATGGTGGCTCACACCTGTACTCCCAGTACTTTGGGAGGCAAAGGTGGGCAGATCACTTAAGTCCAGGAGTTCAAGACCAGGCTGGGCAACATTTCCTCACAGTCAAGACATACGTAGTTTCTTTATATGCTCAAATATGCATATAAATTATGCATATGTATTATGCTAATGCAAGGGAGACAGTTACATAGAGAATTCAAAAATTCTATCTGCCATTTACTTTTCAGAATAAGTACTCCAGATAGGGCATGGTGGCTCACACCTGTACTCCGAGTACTTTGGGAGGCAAAGGTGGGCAGATCACTTAAGTCCAGGAGTTCAAGACCAGGCTGGGCAACATGGCAAAACTCTGTCTCTACAAAAAAATAAAATAAGCCAGGCTTGGTGGTGTACGCCTATAGCCCCAGTTACTGGGGAGACTGAGGTGTTGATCATCTGAGCCCCAGAGGCAGAGGTTGAAGTGAGCCATGATTGTGCTGCTGCACTCCAGCCTGGGCAACAGAGTGAAACCGTATGTCAAAAAAAAGAAACAAAAGTACTTCATATGCCCTATAACCTCATCAATATTTTAGGCAAAACTCAGAAAAAAATACCCTAAATTGGGGAAAAGCTGGACAGGTCTTTTTTCCCTCAGTATCTACTTTCCACTGTCCTAATAGTTCCCAGTTCTGGGTCAATCAGACTCTCTCAAAAAATAAAAAACGAAAATTGCTATGCTATCACAAATGTGCTTGGTAAACTAAGCTTGCTATAATTGTTTATCTAACTATATCTGTATAAAAAAAAAAAAGAGGCTGTGTTTATTCTTTACAACTTACATTGGCCAGGAAAAATGAGTAAATACCAGGGTTTTAAATGCCCCGTACTGGGCCATGGTAAA
>NW_012118764.1:3555-4583 GCF_000951035.1 Colobus angolensis palliatus | reverse complement strand
AGGAGAAGCCGATGACTCTTGGATATATGATTTATATATTAAATTGCAAGTTTGCACGTCTGCAGAGCCTGTTGAAAATTTAATGGCTAATATTCTTAACTGTAGCAAAAGTAAATTATGTATGAAAGGGGTTGACTTTCTTCTCTTTTCTTGCAATAATGATTTCCCTCCCTGCTGAGGACAAAGAGAGAGAGAGAGAGATGAGGAGGAGGGGAAGGAGGGAGGAAGGAGGAGGAAGGATGTGGCGGTGCTCTGAGGAAAGAAACCAGATAATAGTATAAACATCCATCAGACTGCGGGAGGAAAATTGGATTTCAGCAGGACTTGTGCGGAAGAGCAAAGCTCTGTGTGTTGGGTGTGCGGTGAGCGTCTCGCCCTGATAAATCTCCTATTAAAACACGGAAAAGGTGGGTGGCAGGGAGGCCCGCGTTCCTCCTAGCCTGCTCTGAATTCAGAGTCTCTCAATAACCCGGGAGAGAGCTGCCACCTAAGCAGGGCCGGGCATTTAGAGAGTGACTGACCAGCCCCTTCTCTGATTCTAGGGGACCCCTGGAAAGCCGGGACCGCGGGGGCAGCGAGGCCCAACGGTAACCGCCCTTTCAGCTTGTGGGCATGTCTGGGACACGGGAGTATGGTTTAAGGAGCACGTGCTGGGGGCTGGGGGAAGGCAGTGTCTGTGAGTCAGGACTTGAGCTGACTTTCCTTCTCTCCCATCTATCCAGGGTCCAAGGGGTGAAAGAGGCCCCCGAGGCATCACTGGGAAACCTGGCCCCAAGGTATGTTTTTGGCCTCCTGGGTGGTGGGTGGCATGAACCCAAGTTGCAAAGCTACAGAGATACGGAGCATCTGAGGGTGTCTGTGACCATTTTTGTTAAAAAAAAAAAAAACAGAAAAAAACCAGGACCTTTTCTTAGGTGTATTTAAGAAGAAGCTTGTCCCTTCCAGCAGCCTCTGGATGCCTTCGATGAGATTTAATTAAGTGACTGAGAACGATGGTCATGAGATGTGGCCCCAGCAGAGCAGGGGCA
>NW_012118764.1:0-1138 GCF_000951035.1 Colobus angolensis palliatus | reverse complement strand
ACATCTTTTAATTGGGAAAGTGCTGGCAAAGGGTCTACCTGTTACTCAGTGTCATTCAGTCATTCGATGCTGCAGCACTTCTAGAGGGCGGCTGCGGGCCACGTACCATCCCCACCTGCGTTTACCTGGGCCCTTCCAGCTCCAATCCAGGGGGTCTGGAGGATGCCTGCGATGTCCCCTTTACAGTAAAGAAGACACGCGCCAGTCAAATGGAAGTGGCCTCTAACTGGTCATGCTGCAGGGCACATGGTCTTTGCAGCCAAAGACTCCTCGTTGACCTTGCCCTTCACTTTAGAAATGCATATCACAGGCTACTTCATCTAGACCAGAAAGGACTCCAACGTTTTCAGTTGGGAGAAAAAGCCCTCATCAGAAACGGGATCATTTTCCTGGCCCCATCAGTGCTTTGGAATTTGACCCAGCTCCCTAAACGTGTGTGTCAGGAAAGGGTGCAGGCACGCCTGTAACCTGGCCCACACCTGTGAGCTTGGGACTCCAGGCTTTGACTATCTGGGGACGTGCAGCGTCGGGCGACTTCCTCATCACCACGCTGTGTTCCTTCTCTGAGTGCCCACCTGCTCTGTCCAGCTTAAAGGATGAATGGCACAGATGCAACATTTCCCACCAAGGAGACTGGGGGGCATGTCAGGGTCACTTCAAGGGTCTCTGCAGCCAGGTTTCTAGGGGTCAGGATCTCTAGAGGACCAGCAAAAGCAGGTCCCCTCGCGGAATGGGTCTGTGAGTACCCTGTTGAATATATTCTCCATGCCTGCTTTGAAAAAAATCCCCTTTGTCTCTCTTTGGTTCGTTGTGATGAAACCTCTTTTAATTATACCTTCACTGGTGTTCTGCATGGCGCGTGCTGCCTGATAAATGGAGATTGCTTTGCTCTTTTGTTGATAGAAAAAATTAAAACTTTTCTTCTGAGCTTTGCATGTTTTTCTCTAATGCCTTTTCAAGGAGACAAGATAGAAGGTTTTACATATTATGTGCTTTTCTCCCTCTGACTTATTCTGGATGGAGGCTGGCAAAAGAATTAAGCTGCTCGTCTCTGCTCAGAAAGTTGCACATGTACTTCCAGCTGCCTTCTGCCACCCCGGCCGCCTCCCTAGACACAGGGCACTGGAGTGATGCCAGT
>NW_012118763.1:2657-3738 GCF_000951035.1 Colobus angolensis palliatus | reverse complement strand
TTTTTTGCCTGGGCTCTAGCTGCTCCCTGGCCCCTCCACTCAGCAGCCTCCCTCCCCTCCCCTCTCAGCTTCAGCACATCATCTTCTGTTTGGGCTTCTTCTCCTGTTGCTCCCTCCATGTGGCCCCCCTTTTCTCCCAACACCGGCTCCCACTTCCTCTTCCTCAGTGGAGTAGGTAAGAGCAGACCGCCTGGTTTCAAGTCCTGGCTGTGCCATTTCCTAGCATCTAGCAGTGAGAACTTGGGCAAGTTCTTTCCTTCTCAATGCCTCAATTTCCTCATCTATAAAAGGGGAATACTAGCAGTTCCTAGCTCACAGGGTTGTTTGAGGTTGGAAAGATATTAAAAAGCCTTGAGGGGGCTTAGCTCTTTAATCTGGCTTCTAGTAACCTCACAAAAGTGGTTGTTATTATTATTATTATATTATTTTAGAGATAGGGATTATTGTAGAATGCAGTGGCATGATCATTGTACACTACAGCTTCAAACTCCTGGGCTCAGGTGATCCTCCTGCCTCAGCCTCCATAGTAGCTAGGACTACAGGCACATGACACCACACCTGGCTAATGTGTAAATTTTTGGTAGAGATAGGGTCTTGCTATGTTGGCCAGGCTAGTCTCAAACTCCTGGCCTTAAGCGATCCTCCCACCTTAGCCTCCCAAAGTGCTAGGATAAGAGGTATGGGTCTCCGTGCCTGGCCTAGAGTGGTTATTGTTACCTGCTTGTCCTGCTGGCCTCCAGAATGCCTCCCTGGCCACTGACTCAGCCTCTCCTAGATTGTGTTACCCACATGGTATTGGAGCTGTCTGCCTTGCCTGCCTCTTCCAGACTGTGCTCCTCTCTGGGTAGGAAAGGGGCTATTCTGCATCCTTGGGTCCTAGCACACAGCAGGTACTCAATGCATGCTTGTTGCATGACCCGTTGAGCAGAGAATTGGCCAAGGCCAAGAAGGTCTGGGATGTAGAGGTTGGGGACAGCTTTCATAGGACAGTGTGCCCATCCTTCTAGAAGTGAGAGTCTTTTTTTTTTTTTGAGACAGAGTCTCACTCTGTCGCCCAGACTGGAGTGCAGTGGCGCGATAT
>NW_012118763.1:0-796 GCF_000951035.1 Colobus angolensis palliatus | reverse complement strand
AGACTAAGTGTCTGAATACCTCACCAGGTCTGAAGGCAAGAGCTGAGTCTTGTGGTTGCATGTCAGGCATCCAGCACAGGACCATGTGCAGAGTCGATGGTAATGATGGGAGGATGGATGCGGCAATGGGGAGAAAATGAATGAATGGATAAATGAAGGAATTCAGAGGTGGATGGCTGTGAGGGCTATGGACAGATGATTTGATGGGGGGATGAATAATGTTGAAGTGAATAGGTCAGCGAATAATTAGCTACTGATAATTACTGTTAGCACCACACATCACTGGAGTCACCAAACACACACCTGGACATGCCAGCGAATTCCCCTTGCTTCCATGATTCTAGGGCTCTGGTTTCCCCTCCAATGCATGGATGTTGGCCAGAGAACCTCCTATGGCTCTCTCCACATGAGAGCCTGGGGTCAGCTGCCCATTAGAATGTCTTACCTTTCTCAATACATTTTAATTTCTCAAGCATCAGGATTAAGATGATGGTGACTGATTCACTGTGAACTCTGCATCCTACCCGAGGCTCGGGAGTGGGTGTTTCTGGATGTTTTGGCGAGGAGGGAATTGCTGACCATGACACGGGCAAAGATGCCAAGATGACCCACTGGCCACTTTTCCTGCCTCGTCTAGTTTCCCCTCCTCTCCCCTCAATCCAGTACAGCCTGTACCTTCACCCATGAACAACCCTCTCACTTGCTAAAAGAGAATTTTACAACTGACCTTGAGTCCCCAATTCTCTGCTGCCACCTACTCCATGTGACCCAGAGACCCCGGAAGAATAGGGATCAG
>NW_012118762.1:2442-3432 GCF_000951035.1 Colobus angolensis palliatus | reverse complement strand
CACCCATGTTCACAGCAGCGTGATTCACAATAGCCAAAGGGTGGCAGCAACCCAAGTGTCCATCAACAGATGGATGAATGGGCAAAACGCAGTCCAGCCACACAGTGGAATAGTATTCAGTCTGGAAAAGGAAGGAAATTCTGGCCCGTGCTACAACATGGACGCATCTTGAGGTCATTAGGTTCGGTGAAATAAGACAAACACAAAACGACACATTTTGTACGATTCTGCTAATCTGAGGTCCCTAGAGAATCAAATTCATAGAGACAGAAAGTAGAATGGGGGTTGCAGGGGCTGGAGGGAGGAAGATGGGGGAGTTAGTGTTTAATGGGTACAGAGATTCAGTTTGAGAAAACGAAACAGTTCTGGAGATGGATGGTGGCGACGGTTGCACCATCATGTGAACATCCTTAAATGCCACTGAACTGTGTACTTAAAAGCGGCTAAAATGTTGGCCATGGTGGCTTATGCGTGTAATCCCAACACTCTGGGAGGCTGAGGTGGGTGGATCACCTGAGGGCAAGAGTTCAAGACCAGTCTGGGCAACATGGCAAAACTCCATCTCTACAAAAAAAAAAAAAAAAAAAATTAGCCAGGTGTCGTGGTATGCACCTGTAGTCCCAGGTACTCCAGAGGCTGAGGTGGGAGGATCACTTGAGCCCGGGAGAGGGAGGTTGCAGTGAGCCGAGATTGTGCCACTGCATTCCAACCTGGGTGATAAGAGTGAGACCCTGTCTGAAAAAAGAAAGTCTGCTGATGCAGGTGGATCACCTGAGGTCGAGAGTTTGAGACCAGTTTGGCCAACATGGTGAAACCATGTCTCTACCAAAATTACAAAAGTTAGCTGGGCGTGGTGGTGAGCACCTGTAATCCCAGCTACTGGGGAGGCTGAGGCAGGAGAATCACTGGAACCCACGAGGTGGAGGTTGCAGTGAGCTGAGATTGTGCCACTGCACTCCAGCCTGGGCGACAGAGTGAGACACCATCTCA
>NW_012118762.1:0-354 GCF_000951035.1 Colobus angolensis palliatus | reverse complement strand
CAGGATCTTGCTCTGTTGCCCAGGCTGGAGGGCAGTGGTGCAGTCACAGCTCACTGCAGCCTCCACCTCTGAGGCTCAACTGACCCTCCTGCTTCAGCCTCCTGAGTGGCTGGGACTATAGGCATTCCGCACCATGGCCTGGCTACGTTTTTTTTTGTTTTTTTTTTGAGACAGTCTTGCTCTGTCATCCAGGCTGGAGTTCAATGGCGCAATCTCGGCTCACCGCAACCTCCACCTCCCAGTTCAAGCAGTTCTCCCTGCCTCAGCCTCCTGAGTAGCTGGGATTACAGTCACCCGCCACCTCGCCTGGCTAATTTATATATATATATTTTTAAATAGAGATGGGGTTTCACC
>NW_012118761.1:5694-6411 GCF_000951035.1 Colobus angolensis palliatus | reverse complement strand
CGGGAGGCGGAGCTTGCAGTGAGCTGAGATCCGGCCACTGCACTCCAGCCCGGGCAACAGAGCGAGACTCTATCTCAAAAAAAATAAATAAATAAAAATAAAAATAATAAATAAATAAATAAATAAAATAAAAATAAATAAATGCAAATGACTGAGCCCACCTAGGATTCTCTTAAACTGAGTGCCTGGGTGGAGGTGGAGGGTGATCCTCAGAGACTGTGCTCCTTGAATCTGAGACGTCTGCATCCAGGGGATGTCTCGGTGCCTTTGAAAGTCCTTTTGTTCCTGCTGGGACAAATTCTCTCTTTTTTTGTTTTTTGAGACACAGTCTTGCTCTGTCACCCAGGCTGGAGTGCAGTGGCTTGATCACAGCTCGCAGCAACCTCTGCTTCCCAGGTTCAAGTGACTCCCCTGCCTCAGCCTCCCGAATACCTGGGACTATAGGCGCCTGCCACCACGCCTGGCTAATTTTTTGTATTTTTTAGTAGAGATGGGGTTTCACCATGTTAACCAGGATGGTCTCAATCTCCTGACCTTGTGATCTGCCTGCCTTGGCCTCCCAAAGTGCTGGGATTACAGGCATAAGCCACCATGCCCGCCCTATATATATATATATATTTTTTTTTTTGAGACAGAATCTCATTCTATCATCACCTAGGCTGAGGTGCAGTGGCGCGATTTCATGCCACATGTGGCATGCACCACAACACCTGGCTA
>NW_012118761.1:0-654 GCF_000951035.1 Colobus angolensis palliatus | reverse complement strand
TTTTTTTTTGAGACAGAGTCTCACTCTGTTGCCCAGGCTGGAGTGCGATCTTGGCTCACTGTAGCCTCTGTCTCCCAGGTTCAAGCAATTCTTCTGCCTCAGCCTCCCAAGTAGCTGGGATTATAGGCATGTACCACCATACCTGGCTAATTTTGTGTATTTGTAGTAGCAATGTGGTTTCACCATGTTGGCCAGGGTGGTCTCGAACTCCCAACCTCAGGTGATCTGCCCGCCTCCTAAGCCTCCTAAAGTGCTGGGATTATAGGTGTGAGCCACCGTGCCCAGCCACCATATGCATTTTATGGAGACAAGAACATTCTGTCCTTAACAGGCACCAAGATCATTCAACAGGGGATAGGACACTTTCAGCCAATGGTGCTAGAATGACTTTGCATCCACAGGCAAAGGAATGAAGTTGGATCCCTACCTCCCACCATGCTCAAAAATGAGCTCAAAATGGATCAAAGCCCTAAAGGCAATAGTTAAAACCATAGAACTTTTTTTCTGTTGCCCAGGCTAGAGTGCAGTGCCGCAATCTTGGCTCACTGCAACCTCTGCTTCTGGGGTTCAAGTAATCCTCCTGCCTCAGCCTCCTGAGTAGCTGGGATTACAGGCATGCACCACCACACCTGGCTACTTTATGTTTTTTTTTTT
>NW_012118760.1:0-1892 GCF_000951035.1 Colobus angolensis palliatus | reverse complement strand
TAATTTTTTCCAATTCTGTGAAGAAAGTCAATGGTAGCTTGATGGGGATAGTATTGAATCTATAAATTACTTTGGGCAGTGTGGCCATTTTCATGATATTAATTCTTCCTATCCATGAGCCTGGAATGTGTTTTCATTTGTTTGTGTCCTCTCTTATTTCCTTGAAGAGTGGTTTGTACTTCTCCTTGAAGAGGTCTTTCACATCCCTTGTAAGATGTATTCCTAGATATTTTATTCTCTTAGTAGCAATTGTGAATGGGCGTTCACTCATGATTTGGCTCTCTGTTTGTCTGTTATTGGTGTACAGGAATGCTTGTAATTTTTGCACATTGATTTTTTATCCTGAGACTTTGCTGAAGTTGCTTATCAGCTTAAGGAGATTTAGGGCTGAGATGGTGGGGTTTTCTAAATATACAATCATGTTATCTGCAAACAGAGACAGTTTGACTTCCTCTTTTCCTATTTGAAAACCCTTTATTTCTTTCTCTTGCCTGATTACCCGGGCTAGAACTTCCAATACTATGTTGATTAGGAGTGGTGAAAGCGGGCATCCTTGTCTTGTGCTGGTTTTCAAAGGGAATGCTTCCAGTTTTTGCCCATTTAGTATGATATTGGCCGTGGGTTTGTCATAAATAGCTCTAATATTTTGAGATGCATTCCATCGATACCTAGTTTATTGAGATTTTTTACCATGAAGGGGTGTTGAATTTCGTCGAAGGCCTTTTCTGTATCTATTGAGATAATCATGTGATTTTTGTCATTGGTTCTGTTTATGTGATGGATTGCATTTATTGATTTGCATATGTTGATCCAGCCTTGAATCCCATGTATGAAGCCAACTTGATCATGGTGGACAAGTTTTTTGATGTGCTGCTGGATTCGGTTTGCCAGTATTTTCTTGAGGATTTTTTGCCATC
The DNA here is from genome assembly GCF_000951035.1 of Colobus angolensis palliatus. Classification (NCBI taxonomy): domain Eukaryota; kingdom Metazoa; phylum Chordata; class Mammalia; order Primates; family Cercopithecidae; genus Colobus; species Colobus angolensis. Next base: position 975 of record NW_012118760.1, on the reverse strand, counting down.
GATGTTCATCAGAGATATTGGCCTGACATTTTCTTTTTTTTGTTGTGTCTCTGCCACGTTTTGGCATCAGGATGATGCTGGCCTCATAAAATGAGTTAGGGAGGATTCCCTCGTTTTCTATTGTTTGGAATAGTTTCAGAAGGAATGGTACCAGCTCCTCTTTGTACCTTTGGTAGAATTCGGCTGTGAATCCATCTGGTCCTGGACTTTTTCTGGTTGGTAGACAATTAATTACTGCCTCAATTTCAGAACTTGCTATTGGTCTATTCAGGGATTCGACTTCTTCCTGGCTTAGACTTGAGAGGGTGTATGTGTCCAGGAATTTATCCATTTCTTCTAGATTTTCTAGATCTTCTAGTTTATTTGCATAGAAGTGTTTATAGTATTTTCTGATGGTAGTTTGTATTTCTGTCAGATCAGTGGTGATATCCCCTTTATCATTTTTTGTTGTGTTTATTTGATTCTTCTCTTTTTCTTCTTTATTAGTCTGGCTAGTTGTCTGTCTATTTTGTTGATCTTTTCAAAAAACCAGCTCCTGGATTCATTGATTTTTTTTTTTTTTTGAAGGGTTTTTCAAGTCTCTATCTCCTTCAGTTCTGCTCTGATCTTAGTTATTTCTTGTCTTCTGCTAGCTTTTGAATTTGTTTGCTCTTGCTTCTCTAGTTCTTTTAATTGTGATGTTAGGGTGTCAATTTTAGGTTTTTCCTGCTTTCTCTTGTGGGCATTTAGTGCTATAAATTTCCCTCTACACACTGCTTTATATATGTCCCAGAGATTTTGGTACATTGTGTCTTTGTTCTCATTGACTTCAAAGAGCATCTTTATTTCTGCCTTCATTTTGTTATTTACCCAGTAGGCATTCAGGAGCAGGTTGGTCAGTTTCCATGTTGTTGTGTGGTTTTGAGTGAGTTTCTTAAGCCTGAGTTCTAATTTGATTGCACTGTGGTATGAGAGACTGTTTGTTATGATTTCTGT
>NW_012118759.1:7800-8151 GCF_000951035.1 Colobus angolensis palliatus | reverse complement strand
AAGTCAGAGCTCAAATAGATCTTCCTCTCTGAGAAAGTGGAAATCATTCTCCCAGAACAGCATTATCTAGCCACCAGACTACCTACATCATTCACGTGCTTGAGGTCTTCTCTCCTATAATCAGAGATGAAATGTCCTAACAAGAATTAGCCACTCCAGGGCTGGGTGGAATGGCTCACGCCTGTAATCCCAGCACTTTCGGAGGCCAAGGCGGGAGGATCACAAGGTCAAGAGATCAAGACCATCCCAGCCAATGTGGTGAAACCCCATCTGTACTAAAAATACAAAAATTATCTGGGTGTGGTGGCTCATGCCTATAGTCCCAGCTGCTCAGGAGGCTGAGGCAGGAGA
>NW_012118759.1:0-1650 GCF_000951035.1 Colobus angolensis palliatus | reverse complement strand
TTGATTTGCTTGTTCATAATTTTTCTTCTCAACTAGAAAATAAGTTGTGTGAGCAAGGACCTTGCCTATCTTGTCTACCAGGACTTTATCACCAAGCTGTGATTAAGCTCTCAATGCATATATGTTGCATGAATGGATGAATGAATCCTCCCACTCTGGAGGTGGAGAAGTCACCATCACCACCATGTTCCAAGCACTGAAGCAGACACACATGAGTTCATGCGACTGCTTTGGTTCAAACCCTGGCACAGTGCCTTGGTTCCACCACTTACTAGGTGTGTGATTTGGGGCACATTTTCTCCCTGTATTTCGGTATCCTTATCTAGAGAATGAGGATAATGCTACTACCACCCTCTTAGATTTGCTATAAGCAGGTACAAGTTGACACACTTTAAATAGTGATAGAACAGTGCCTGACATGCAGTTAAAGCTCAATAAAAGTTTGTAATGATTATACCATCACAAAGCAATCCTAGAAGGCAAGGTTTCTCAATCTTGGCAGGATTAGCATTTGGGGCAGGGTAATTCTTTGTAGTAAGGGTAGGGTGGGGGCAGCATCCCGGCCTCTACCCACCAGATGCCAGTAGCACCTTCCTAGTTATGACAAACAAGTGTCTTTAGACAGTGTCAGATGCCCCTGGAGGCCAGGAGGAGGGCAAAACCACGACTGTAAGACATGGCGCTTTGCCTCCTTTGACAGGTATGACATTGAAGCTTACAGTAGTTAAATAATTTGCCCAGGGTCAAAGGGCTACAAAGTGGTGGAGCCGGAATTCAAACTCTTGTGTTCTGGGCTCCACCGTGCATGCTCTTTCCTCCACAGCTCATTGCCTGAGGCCTAAGCGTCCCTCCCCACACCCAGGCCTGCATGCTCACTCACAGATCTGTGCTAATTACACAGCAACATAAAACTTTATATGTGGTTTGTTATTTTATATCCAGGAACATGGTCCACAGCCTTCATTACATAAAGCAGCTGTGTGTATACTTAGGGTCTAAGTGCTATTTAGTGGTCAGCTCGATGGGGTATTTTGTTTCAAGCATCACATTTCTTTTTTCCCTTTCCATACTCCTATTGAATCCTAAATAGAGGAGTGGAGCCTCACACAGCTTGGGCTAAAGTGAAAGGCAAAAGTCTCCTAAATGGCAATCATCCCACTAATTAGATTGGGAGCCACAGCACAGGAATTGCCATATTCGGTATGTATGTGCCCCCCAGTGTGTGTGTGTGTGTGTGTGTGTGTGTGTGTGTACTAGCCATACCATCTGGCCTGTGCTATCTATTCTGCCTTCCCACTCATGTCTTGAAGGAAGCAAATGCTTTAGTGGAACGAGCTAGACAGTCCAGTTCTTCTAATTATCAGCTATCTGACTTGAATATGTCATGTCTCCCCTCTGAGACCCAGTTTCCTCATCTTTAAAATGGAGTTAAAAGTATCTGTCTCACAACATCGTTAAAATCCTTTAGATACAGGGTCTGGCACAGAATCGGTCTGAAATAACGCCCAGCTCCTTTTGCTCCTTCATGGGCCAACTGCAACCCAGCCCAGTCCCGACTTCAGCCTGCTGTCTCAATATTCACCCATTCTACTCTAGCCAAAACCTTCTTTTTCCTACCCCACGTTGGCCCTTTCACTTTCCTTATTCCCA
>NW_012118758.1:6024-7138 GCF_000951035.1 Colobus angolensis palliatus | reverse complement strand
TTCCTTCCTTCCTTCCTTCCTTTCCTTCCTTCCTTCCTTCCTTTCTTCCTTCCTCTCTCTCTCTTTCCCCCCTTCTTCCCTTCCTTCCTTCCTCCCTTCCTTCCTTCCTCTCTCTCTTTGCTCCCTTTCTCCTTCTCCCTCCCTCCCTCCCTCCTTCCTTTCTTCCTTCCTTCCTTCCTTTTTCTTTTTGAGACGGGGTCTGGCTCTGTTGCCCAGGCCGGAGTGCAGTGGCATGATCTCAGCTCACTGCAACCTCTGCCTCCCAGGCTCAAGTGATCCTCCCACCTCAGCCTCCTGAGTAGCTGAGACCACAGGTGTGCACTAACAAGCTTGGCTAATTTTTGTCTGTTTCTTTGTTTATTTTGGTAGAGATGGGGCTTAACTATGTTGCCCAGGTGGGTCTTGAACTCCTGGGCTAAAACGATCCACTTGCCTCAGCCTCCCAAAGTGCTGGGACTGTAGGCATGTGCCACCATGCTTGGCCCTATTTCTTTACTTGGTCATTGTCTCCCCATCTCACACCCCCATCACCCATAGAATGAAGGAGGATAAGGGTTTTGTTTTGTTCACTACTGTATACCTAGGACTTAGAATAGTGACTGGGACATCATAGGTGCTCAGTTAATGTCTGCAAACAAAGTAATAAAGATGCTTACTCTTCACCCTCATGAAGCTTCTGTCTGGAGCTTTCCTGCTGGACTGTGTGCAGTGACTGACTGGGCACCACATCAGCCCAGAGCAGTGGTTGCCGTAGAGGTTTCCAGGAGTCTCCAAAGGCATGAATTTGAATTTCTAGAGGAGAGTCCTGGGAATTTTTATTTGGGGGCCACTGCTTTAGGTGACCAAGAATTGGTTCAGGTCAGGGCCTAGCAGAAAGGTTTTTTTTTCCCTCCTTCAAATTCTTGTGGCTGACTGTCTGTGCTTTCAAGGGGACATTAATAGCTTCATCCAATAGCTTCATCCTGGCAGACAGGAAGCACTTAAAAACTATTAGTTGAAAGGAAGATGAAACGAAATCTGGCCGGGCGCGGTGGCTCACGCCTGTAATCCCAGCACTTTGGGAGGCCGAGGCGGGCGGATCACGAGGTCAGGAGATCGAGACCATCCTGGCGAA
>NW_012118758.1:0-749 GCF_000951035.1 Colobus angolensis palliatus | reverse complement strand
ACCCGGCCTCATTCTCCTCTTCTTTCAGCCCTTTGACATCTTATCTTCTACAGTGTTTGCCAATGAGTGCTGTGGGAATTCCCCCTATATCTGGGTGCTCCCAACATCCCTGTTGTGAAAGGAAGGCGCGTTCATCATAAAAGTTACCATCAGCAAATGATTTTTTTTGTGTTACTTTATTCTACAAGTGGTATGTATGTATGTATGTATGTATGTATGTATGTATTTTCATTTGCACACATCTGTGGGGCATGTGTGAAATTCTATTACCTGTAAATAACACATAGTGATCAAGACAGGGTCTTTAGGGTGTCCATCTCCTGAGTAGAGTACATTTTTGTTTAACCCTAGTCACCCTACTATGCTATCAAACATTGAATTTATTCCTTCTAATTGTGTGTGAAACAATTTGAAAGTGAAATTTTGAAAATCTTAAAGTAGTACCAAACATTTTATAAAATGCCTAAGAATAAATCTATCAAAACTCTACATTGAAAACTACAAAACATTGTGAAATTGCAGAGGAACTAAATAAACAGAGGAATATGTCATGTTTTGGATTAGGAGATACAAAACAGCCCAATGTGATAATTCTTCCCTAATTTATCTACAGACTGAATGTAATCCCAATCAAAATTTCAGCAGACATTGTTTTTTTTTTTTTTCCAGAATTTGAAAAGTTGTTTTTAAAATGCATATGGAAATGTAAAGGACCTAGAGTAATTAAAACAATTTTTTTGGCTGGACGT
>NW_012118757.1:2518-3092 GCF_000951035.1 Colobus angolensis palliatus | reverse complement strand
AGGCATGTGCCACCATGCCTGGCTAAGTTTTGCATTTTTGGTGGAGACAGGGTTTTACCATGTTGGCCAGGCTGGTCTCAAACTCTTGACTTCAAGTGATCCACCTGCCTCAGGCTTCTGAAGTGCTAGGATTACAGGCATGAGCCACTGTGCCAGGCCGAAACTGATTCTTAAAAGAAAAAAATTGTAATGCACAAAAAAAACAAGTAAATGCTAAATATTCCTGTTTAACCAAAGAGCAAATATGCCTCCTCAAGTCCAATGCAAATGCAGTGGCCCCAACTCATAAAACATGGTTTTCTATAACATTTTCATTTTATTAAATATTCAAGTGTATCTCTCTCTTTTTTTTTTGAGACAGAGTCTTGTTCTGTCTGCAGCCCAGGGTGGTATGTAGTGGTGTGATCTTGGCTCACTGAAACCTCCGCCTCCCAGGTTCAAGCAATTCTTCTACCTCAGCCTCCCGAGTAGCTGGGACTACAGGCGCGCACCACCATGCCTGGCTAATTTTTGTATTTTTAGTAGAGACGGGGTTTCACCATGCTGGTCAGGCCGCTCTCCAGTGCCTGACCTC
>NW_012118757.1:0-1918 GCF_000951035.1 Colobus angolensis palliatus | reverse complement strand
CTACCTCAGCCTCCCGAGTAGCTGGGACTACAGGAGTGCGCCACCACAACCAGCTAATTTTTGTATTTTTAGTAGAGATAGGGTTTCACCATGTTGACCAAGCTGGTCATGAACTCCTGACCTTAGGTGATCCACCTGCTTCGGCCTCCCAAAGCACTGGGATTACAGGCATGAGCCACTGTGCCCGGCCTATATTTCATTTTTTTAAAATAATCTCCTGCTAACTGTCTATGAAAAAATTATTTAATATCTGAGTTTTCAAGATGGAGCCAATGGCTGCACAAAGCATGTGTTCCCTTCAGAGCCTGTGTTAGTGATTAGTATACATGTGCCTTACACAATGGTGACCTAATGTTAATACACTGGTTTATTTGAAGGAGAGTTTTTGTTGTTGTGGTTGTTGGCATTGTTTTGATTTAGAAAGATCTCAAACGTATGTAGAAATAGGAAAATGAACCTCCTTGTTCATGGCAAAGGCCAATGTTGTTTTTATCTATAGATCTGTCCACTTCCTCTCTCTTCATATTATTTCCAAGCAAGTTCAACCAATGCATCTTTCCATTCAATCTGGTTTTGAAATTTGGTTTGTTTCACTTGTTCATACCATGATCAAGGTGGTTTGCTGAGTGTACTTTGAGGAAAGCAAAAATGTGTATCAAAGTAGTTGTATTACTGGCTATCTCTTCCCTTGTTGACACAAGAGTGATCTTTTGTTGTTGTTGTTTGATCGGGGTTTTTTAAGCACTCCACTTATCTGGAAGTTATTGTCATCTAGAAAATATGGAATGTCTTAAATAATTACAGTTCTGTGAAACCTTACCCTGGGGGCAGGAGACAGTGTGACTGAAGGGACAGAATGCAGGATTTGGATTCAGATGCTAAGATCTGGTTCTGGTTCCTCTACATCTTATCATCTCTGAGAATCTGGATACAGCCTTGAACTCCGAGCTCGATTCTACATTTGGTAGTTCTTTATGAAAGGTTTACTGTGTGTTACATGCTGTTCTGGGCAATGGAGCTACTATAGAGAAGAAAATGAAAATAATCTACTTTTCCACGATGTTTTATAGATAAGTATGTTAATGGTACGTGAAAAGCTTTTGCAAGCTGTGAAGTGCAATTATAAAGGTTTTTATTGTTTTCCTACTCTGTTTTTCACTTGAAAACTTCAGTTCCCTGATGTTTCCGGTTTACAATAGTTAATAATAAACTAAGTTTTATTGAAGGAGGAAATATTATGAGTTATATCTATGTGTCTTACTGAATTTCTGATGAAATGCATCACTGGAATGCCTCACTAAGTGGATATCTGGGGCCACATACTGTGCCCACTGCTAAGGGCTTTACATGGGATCAAGATTAAGCTTCACGAGGACCCTGTAAGGTAACCATTATCTTCACGTTATAAATGGAGAAGTGGGAGCTTAGTAAGAGTATTTTTCCCACGCTTCTGCAGGTGGTAGGCCTTAGAGCTGGGATTTCATCCCCTGTCTATCTATCCTCAGACAGGAGCCTTTAACCATCTCTTGATTCTGCCCCACTTGAGAAATAAGAGGAATAGACAATGGCCTTGAACCTTTAGATCATCATTATTATTATTATTATTCTTTGAGACAGGGTCTCACTCTGTTGCCCAGGGTGGAGTGTAGTGGTGCAGTCATGGCTCACTGCAACCTCTGCCTCCTGGGGTCAAACAATCCTCCCACCTAAGCCTCCCAAGTAGCTGGGACCACAGGTGTGTTTTTTGTAGAGATGGGGTTTCGCCATGTTGACCAGGCTGGTCTTGAACTCCTGAGTTCAAGCAATCTGCCCACCTCAGCCCTCCAAAGTGCTGGGATTATAGGCATGAGCCACCATGCCTTGCCTGTACCTTTGGATTTTTACTCTGTTAGAAAGAAAAACAACCACAGTATAAGCC
>NW_012118756.1:5964-6510 GCF_000951035.1 Colobus angolensis palliatus | reverse complement strand
GCTGTGCAGTTTTGAGTGAGTTTCTTAATCCTGAGTTCTAATTTGATTGCACTGTGGTCTGAGAGACGGTTTTTTATGTTTTCCATTCTTTTGCATTTGCTGAGGAGTGTTTTACTTCCAATTATGTGACCAATTTTAGAATAAGTGTAATGTAGTTCTGAGAAGAATGCATTTTTCTGCTGATTTGGTGTGGAGAGTTCTGTAGGTGTCTATTAGGTATGCTTGGTCCAGAGCTGAGTTCGAGTTCTGAATATCCTTATTAATTTTCTGTCTCACTGATCTGTCTAATATTGACAGTGGGGTGTTAAAGTCTCCCACTATTATTGTGTGAGAGTCTAAGTCTCTTTGTAGGTCTCTAAGAACTTGCTTTATGAAACTGGGTGCACTTGTATTGGGTGCATATATATTTAGGATAGTTAGCTCTTCTTGTTGTATTAATGCCTTTACCATTATGTACCTTTCTTTGTCTCTTTTGATTTTTTTGGTTTAAAGTCTGTTTTATCAGAGACTAGGATTGTTACTCCTGCTTTTTTTTTTTTTTTTTTT
>NW_012118756.1:0-554 GCF_000951035.1 Colobus angolensis palliatus | reverse complement strand
AAAAGATATGTAAATTATTGTAATAAGTGCTAAATTATAAGTAAAGTCAGAGTAAATATTGAAACACTTGATGGATATTTTCTACTTGGAGAAGTTAAATTGACATCAGGGACTTAGAATTGGAGAGAATGAATTGGAGAATTGGAGAAAATGAGTACCAGTCAATAATCAGTCAAAAGGGGCTTTGAGGAAATTGATTTATGCTTCTGTAAAGACTTTTTTGATGGAGGAAGAAGCAAAATATAAATTAAATTATTTGAAGAACACAAATTATTAGAGCCTTTATTTGTTTTTAACTGATATACATAATTGTTTAACATGATGTAAAATTTTTCCAAGTTCATTTATAATTTCAAGAGTTTGTATTATTTAGAAGTGTGTAAGGGATGTGAGAGAAACTCTGGGTAATTCTTCTTCATGTATTTTTATTTTCTTTTTTATGTAAACAGCATAAATGTGTTGCTTACAGTTCTGGAGGCTGGGAAGTTCAAGATCAAGGTACCAGCAAATTTCATAACTGGTAAGGATTCGCTTCTTATGGATGGTGCCTTCTA
>NW_012118755.1:910457-954721 GCF_000951035.1 Colobus angolensis palliatus | reverse complement strand
CAACATGGCACAAGTATACATATGTAACAAACCTGCACGTTGTGCACATGTACCCTAGAACTTAAAGTATAATAAAAATAAATAAATAATTAAAAAACAAAACAAAACAAAACTGAAGTTTGGTGTATAAAGGCAGTAAAAAGAGTAACAGCAAGAGGGAGGGAGGGACGGAAGGAGAGAGGGAGAAAGAGAATGAATTTTGGGGGGCTACAAGCTGCTGCTAAATTTCAGTTGCAGTTGTCAGAGTTGAAGAAAACATTAGGGGAAATGTCTCATTAAGCAGCTCCCTGGATTTTTCTGCCCTGGGAAGGCTGCCTGAGGGATGGATCATGGCCAGCCTGCAGGGGTCAGATTCCTGGTACGGTGTTCTAGCCTCTTACCTCATTGGCTCCAGCTAAGTGATTTTACAGCCAGAGCTGTTTTAAGATCAGTGCAAGGAACTGTACAGATATCTGTGGGTGGAGAAGTAGAATTTGAGGAAGGAAGAAGCAAATGCTCAGTTTTGAAGGTTTCGTTCCACAGCTTCTTGGGTTTCTGGTGAAATGGAATGTGTGGAAGTAGGAGCACAGCTAACTAAGCTAGGCAAGGCAGCCCTGTGAGACAGGTTCTACTGCTGTCTTGGTTTTACAGAGGGGGAAAGCGAGGCACAGAGGGGTTAATTAACCCTTTAAGTGTTGTGGTCTAAGGCACAGAAGCACAGTTCCAGGCAAGGTCCATCTGAATCTTAAGTCCTCCCTCTTTGCCACCATGCTCCGCTGCTGAGACCGTCCCTGTGAGTCCTGCCACTCTCCTCCCCAAGTCTATTTGCACTGCTACTCAGTGAGGCCAAGAAAGCCAATGGCCATGTCCCCAGGAGGACATCTCTTCCCTCCTGTGAGCCATTCTCATTCATCTCAATTCTGAGATACAGCTTGAAAAGCACCTCAGCAAATCCACTGCATGGAAGGCAAAACAACCTTGATCCACAGCAATGACCACAAGCAAGGGAAGCCTGGCTATAAGCACAGTCATAATGTCATTCAAGGTTGGGGATTCAAAGCCTTCCATGTCTACCTGAACATCCTCAGCTCCTGATGACATCACCAGTGGAGGTCTTCTGCTGATTGATGTAAATCATTTTTAAACCCAGCAATGCATTGATGATTGTTAATTCCATGCTCCTCAAACTTGCCCTGAAATGCCTCTAATAGGGTAAGAGAAAGAGAAGACACCCAAGTATGTATCCTATGGCATTACATCTCAACAATGATATTTATTTAAAGACTCTGCTTTTAGGTAAAATAAATTATTCAAATGTATTCTGAAAATGTTATTGGTTTTAATATAAAATGATATGTTCTCCAAACCTTTGGGTGAGATTGAAGATCCAGGAAGATGTATCTTGATCTTCTTGATCATTTGGCTTAAAGCAACTACCCAAAGGTAGTACTCTAATTTAGGATCCGTGAATCTTCAGGTCATACTACCATTTTAAAAAGTATTCTCAATGCTCCAGTAAGTGGTAGATAGGAACTTTTCAGTGAGATAAAATAGCTCATATTCAGGATATGTTCGTGTGTATACACATTCTGTGACTTCTATTCTGTACATTTTCATTAATTCCGTGTAGAAAAGTAGAGGCTGGGGACCCTGTCCCTCCCAGAGTCACTGCCGTTAGGCCCTGTGGGTGACCACTTGTCTTTAGCACCTGTGGGGCTCACCATTGGGGTGGGAGGAGTCTTTATCAACAGCAGCAACAATTACTGGATGTCTCCAGTTTATGATTCCTGCCATCTGGGAGGCTACAGAAAAGCCTGAGTGCCAAGATGTTCTCCAGGACTGCCAACTCTGAAATTTGTTTTCTCAGTGATAAGGATAAGATAAGCAAATGGCCTGCACAGTTCCACTCTGTGTAATGGAGGTGGCCTCATTCCCTCCCCAGCCCTGCAGAAAGAGCTGAGGCTCTGAAGCACAACTTAGGCTGAGAATCACCCGCTCCTTCCTGGGGCCCCGACTCAGGCAGGCACCCAGTTCAGCAGTCTGATGTGCAGCTACATGAACAACACTTTTCATGAGCGATCATCACCCCTTTTCTCTTGTCTATTTGGGCACTAAATTGCTGGTGAACATCCTTCATGATCAAAGAGCAATATCTGAATGTGTCCTGCGTGATGTTCTGTGGAGATAAGAAGCATGGCTTGCCACCTCATTGTAAGAGAAAGTTTATCTGCATCAATTAATTAAAATAGAAGGCAGTCAATGGGCATTGGACACAAGGGAATGATGGTTATATTGGAGCATGATGAAGAGATGTCAGCTTTCTCTTAGCACCAACATCACTATTAACACTTGCTGTCTGTCACCGATCAGCAATCTGTTCCCAGTGTAATCTCAGAGTTCCATAGCACAGCTCAACCCTTCTACCTCTCTGAGAAGAGTGGTATGTAGGCCTTCTGACAGCAGGAGAAAGTTGTACTCTTTGAGAGTAGTTTCTTCTCAAAACTCATTCAGAAATCATCACATGTCACACGTTGGCCTCGCCCAAGATGTTTAAATAAGAATTGTGGTTATGGTTCATAGTGTAAAAAGTCAGTTAGTTATAGGTAATACATATAGCACTTACCATGTACCAAGAAGTTGTATAGTTTGTTACATTTAGTAATTAATTTAAGTCTCACAGTATCCCTACAAGGTATATTTTCCTCATTTTACAGAGGACAAAACTGAGGCACAGTGGTTAAGTAATGACTCAACGGCAAAGGTGGGATTGGAGTCCCAACAGTGTAAACAGGCTTGATTTGGATTGAATGTTTGTGTCATGCCCCATATCCCAATGTTACAGCCCTAACCACCAATGTGATGGTATTGAGATTGGAACCTTAGGCAGATAATTAGGGTTAGCTGAGGTCAGGAAGGTGGAGCCCTTATTATGGGATTAGTGCCCTTCTAAGAAAGGATAGTAGAGGGCTCACACATGCTGTCTCTCTCCATGCACAAGAAAGAGCACACAGTGAGATAGAAAGAGGCCCTCACCAGAACCTGACCTAATTGCAGACTTCCAGCCTCCAGGACAGTGAAAATATGACTATCTGTGGTTTAAGTCACTAAGTCTCTGGTGTGTTTTATGGCAGCCCACGTGGTAACCCAAATGATGCTTTTCACCACTGTGTGGTCCAGCCTTTTATGGAAGCTCTCAGCTCCTCAGCCTTGCAAAAAAACACTTGCTGGTCACTCTGGTCCTTTCAGATGCTCTTTCTTAGTGGTGCCTCCACCAGGCCCTTGATTTCATCCTTTTCTGTCACAGGAGGGGTGAGTAAAGTGCCTCCTCCCTATGCATCTGTTGTGGGAAGTGTGAGTAACTCACAGATGATGCCACAGGGCATGTTTTCAGGTACTACAGCCAACAGCGAATGAACGAAATGAAATGGTATTTATCCATTCCAGGGCTTTGCTCTGCAGGGCCAAGAAAACAGCTTTAGCTGTGACTCAACTCAGTCCTGGGTCCTTGCACCTTCCAAATGCAGAGGCTGACAGGCCATAACCATGAGGAGGGACTCCATCTTTTAAGGGCTCCTCACTCAGGTGGTGACAAGGCAAGGTAATCATCTGTCCTGTCTTTATCAGTATCTGTCCTAAATACTGTGCTCTGACATTGATGCTAATATTCTGAATTATCAGGGGTTTTGTGGTGGTTAGACCTCTAATTTTTCTTTTCAGGAAGAGGAATAACTTCTGTGTCAGCACAGTGTCTCAGGAGGGTTGCAATCTAGAAATCTAGAGGATTGCAATCTAGAAATAGTGATTGTTAAAATTGCCTATAAACATACAATATAAACAATATGCCACAGACACACAGGCCCTGAGCATAGTTTCTGGAAGCTGTGGTCTTACCTCTGCCAGAGGAGAGTCACATTGGGAACTGAGGCTTGGCATCTGGGTACCTTTGCAACCCTTCCTCTGGCTCCTGCCAGACAATTTTCCCCAAAACAGAGAAGATAGAGATATCACATTGTCTTCAGTATTTAATTATGTTGTTTTTGAAAATAAAAGACAGTACAGGCTGCTTATCTTTAAACCACACAGTACCAGTTTTAAACCTGTTTTATTCTCACCTTGAAATAGAGTCACATGTTTCAGCAGCAATATACTGTTTCCTTGCCTCAATTTCTTACATCACACCCTGTGGAGAATGGTGTAGAAAATGCCCTGTTTTTACATCCAGATAAGAGCTTCAGGAAGTTACTGAAGAGTGAAATGCAAGGGGTCATTCTGGATGACCCAAAATAACTATTTGGTTAGACCAACCATTTGGTCTCTAAAATTGGATGCTAAAGAGAAAGAAAATTCAAATAATCACTATCTGTAGAAGAAAAATTAGTTAATAATTTGACAGGTTTAAGGGTCTTGCCTTTCTCTCACAGAACTTTACTTCTTAATACCCTGTTTGGGAAAATTGGAAAATGTCTTCACCTTACCTCCTGGGGGAAAAATAAAAGTTTAAATGTTGCCACCAACTCAAACAAAACACACCACATTATTTGTGTTCTGGAGGGGGAGGGAGACTTTTTTTTGCTCCAAAATTTCCTTTCTGGAGCTTCTTTTTTTAAGTAAAAACATTGTGTTTAAAGACTACTCAGGTGCAGTATTGAGAAGTAGGGAAAGAATAGAAGGAGGAGTTGAATCTGTAATTGACTGTGAACAATCAGTTGAGATAATTTACTGCCTACAGATCAGCCTTCTTTCTGAAGCTTGTAACCTTGGGCTGTCCTGAGAGTCATTAGAGAGCAAACCCTCTCGTGTAGGTTAGCTCATTAGTCTTAAATAGCTCACAGGTGGTGGGAAAGTTCATCAGAGTAGTTCCATCTCATGCAAAACCCCATTTCTCTGTGAGCCGCTAGAGTGGCTCACATCAGAAAGACCCCACACCAAATGCTGGCAAGGACCTGAAGCAACTGGAATGCATGTGCATTTACTTTGTCCTCAGCCACTTGGGAGAACTCTTTGGCTGTTTCTTATAAAGCTAATCATAGTCTTTCCAAATAACAGGGCAATCCCACTTCCAGTTGTTTACATTTAAAAAAATTGGAAACATGTCCACAAAAAAAGACTTGTAGAAGCTTGTTCATCACAGCCTTATTCTTAATAACAGATCACAAAAATGGCCTGGCTTCACATCCCATGCTTGAGAAAAACTGTGTATAGGTTAAGGCATTTCAAATTAGAAGAGTGAAGTATTCTTCATTTTTCCAAATATCCCAAAATAGAAATACTTAAAATAAATTCTTCTAGAGAGGTAGCTCACAGGTCTATGAGCAAATCAATCACAAAGATGGCATTATTTATGTAGGTAAAATAGAAAATACTACTCAATTTTTACTTTTATGTTCTAAAACATGTTATTTCCAAGATATCTTGTGTACAAAGTAAATGCAGTGGCTAATTTCCAAGATCATGTAAATTTTAATTTTATCCATGAGCAAAAGGAGGGGCTGCTTGAAAAACATAATGATTGTTGTTTTGGGTGGTCCCAGTTTCTCCTGCAAATAGGTGGCAACTTCCTTGAAAATTGAGACTCTGGGCTGGGCATGGTGGCATCTGTAATCCTAGCACTTTGGGAGGCTCAGGTAGGTGGATCACCTGAGGTCAGGAGTTCAAGACCAGCTGGGCCAACATGGTAAAACCCTGTCTCTAGTAAAATACAAAATTTAGCCAGGTGTAATGTCTGGTCCCTGTAATCCCAGCTACTCTGGAGACTGCGAAGGGAGAATTGCTTGAACCCAGGAGATGGTGGTTGTAGTGAGCTGAGATCGTACCACTGCACTCCAGCCTGGGCGGCTGAGCAAGACTCCATCTCAAACAAACAAACAAACAAAAAATTGAGACTCTGAGCTTAGCCTTACTTTGGGCAAACACAATTATTTTGGGTTCCCAAGGTTGACAATTGAGACTTTAATTCAATCATTCCAGGAAAAGACATCAGATTTCATTTTTAACTCACCATTTTTTTCCCACACTCATTGAGAATTTTTCTTGTCTGACAGTCAAGGATGTCTTTTGAGAAAGTCTTCGTTTTGGCATTATTTTGACAACCAATGATATCTAATGCAAAGAGAGAAGGGAGAAAGAATATTACAGCCACATTTTCTTGTTTTTTTTTCACCCATTCACCAAGTTTTTTAACTGCTCATAAAAATTAAATCATTTTAATTTCTTAAATGTTTTGATTGACCACTACTTCCATTTTCTTTGGTAAAACCATGTTCTGAAAATAGCAGAGTCAGAATCCTTTGGAAATAAAAAAGTTACAGACAGAAAAACTATTTTCTTAATCTAATGGATATACTGTATGAAATATTAGTTCTGTTATTTTCTCTTTCAGCTGATATGCCCAATTGTGACACAACATATTGTTATGCCCAGACCGTTTATTCCCTGAAGAAGACCACCAGAGTCCGGAGTCAAAGCCAAGCGGCAAGGATCTTTATTGCAGGTTCAAACCTGGAACCCTCACGCTAGTCGTGGGACAAGCGGAAGAGTTCCCCAACTGGGCTCAGGACAGCGTTATATAGTCAGGGGTAAACAGGCACAGAGTCATAGGGGATTCAGACGTATGATTGGCTGACATTTGAACAAGGCAACTTGGCTGATTATGATTGGTTCCTGCCATTTCTGATATTTCAGTTAATTTTTGAAGTCCTGATGACGTTTATCAGGGCCTTGCAGGGTAGGGGCAGGGCTTGTTTTCGCAAACTCTGAAGCGGGAAAGCAGTTTTACAGAAGCAGAACAAAGGCAGTTAATCATTTTGCAACAGGTTTCACAACCGGTTTCGTGACATGAACCTTACTTAAACGCGTCTTGTGACTCCCCTGGATGTCACAAGCAGGAAAACAAGAACTTACAAAATCCTTAAGAATGTAGGGCACAGGTTTTAGCAATAGGGTCTCAGCGTACACAATTTCATGCCCTTTCATTATTCCCTCCCTGAATTTGTTCAGTTTTGCAGAGATAAATTAGGATTAGTCTTGCCCACAGAAACAAGCTTCTGCCTACCGCCTGGCATCACAGCCCCCAAACTCAGCTATTTCCAGGAGTCCACAGCATCTCATCTCTGGACTCAGTCAGAAAGATACCTACTGAAGTCCAGAGGCACATTCTGAATGGCATTTTTGTCTTGTTTCATTGAGGGGAGAGGGGAAGAGAGTTTATATTGACTGTCACCTGCAATATTTGCCTAAAGTACATATATGCTCAATATGTAATATCTACTTAATATCTAAACTACACTCAACACTCTGCTGAAAAACAAGAATTTGGTGAGTTTATTTGGGCCTTTTGTCTTTGATCATGAGGCCCATATTATGTCTCATATTATACTCCAAGCCAAAAATATTTGTTGAGGCAAGTAAATTAAAAGGCTTCTCCCAAGGAGAAAAGGCATGTTGTAAATTGCTTTCCTCTGAGAAGGCTAAGCTGCTTCACTGTGATTTATCTTTCTGAATTGCAGCTTCAGAAAACATGTTGATTTTTTCTTCCCATACACTGAACAAAAATATTAATCCTAATTGTCCCCAACCACCCATCATTGGATATAAGTTGTCAAATATCTGCTGAGGCGCAATATGCTATGATATGCACCTTAAAGTTCCCAGAATAGGTTTACAGTAGTGAGAGGGAACTGGGGAGCAGCTTCATTTTGAGGAGCAAGCTTTCATTTGAGGAGTACCTGAAGGTCTTATTTTGTGATGGCAACACATGGTGATATTAGGGAGCTTCCAAGATGATGCTGCTATTCTTTGATTTGCCTTCTGCCAGTCTTTCTTTCCTTTTTTTTTTTTTTTTTTTTTGAGACAGAGTCTCTCACTGTCACCAGGGCTGGAGTACAATGGCACGAACTCAGTTCACTGCAACTTCCACCTCTTGGGTTCATGCAATTCTCCTGCCTTAATCTCTGGAGTAGCTGGGATTCCAGGCGCACATCACCATACCTGGCTAATTTTTTGTATTTTTAGTAGATGGGTTTCACTATGTTGACCAGATTGGTCTCAAACTCCTGACCTCGTGATCTGCCCACCTTGGCCTCCTAAACTGTCGGGATTATAGGTGTGAGCCACCACACCCAGCCACCTTTGGTCAATCTTACGGATATTTTGTTTTGTTTTAAATTTTCATGGCCATCACTCTTTTGAAAGAGCTTTAAATTCCAGTGCAAGGCAGGCCTACCTTTTCATATATATTTTTGTGAGCACTTAAGAAACTGAGCTGCTCCATCTTTCTGCACCTTCTCTATTTTTTTGCCCAGTTTCTCACTTGCATTTCAGGACCTGGAATCCTGAAAGAAAGAGAACCAGAATGAGGTAATTCAGTCACTTTTTTCATGAAGTCAACTTTCTGGATGCAGATCCATTATTATTACACTAGCTAAGTCCAGATTCGGAACTCCATAAAATGCCTACACTCTTAACCAAACTAACCTATCTTTTATGAAAATAATTGATTGATTATATGTGATACCTAGCTAATGAATATTTGTCTTAGAAGTATGAAGTTTAAATTACTCAGGACTGTTTTAAAATCCCTTACTTTATGTTCACAGAAAATGTTTGCCTATGACAGCATTCTTAGGTAAGCTACCATGTACCAGTTCTCATTTAGGTGAAATTTGTTAGTATTCCGTTATAAAAATAATATAAGCTCCAGACCACTGAATACAGAGAACCCTATTTTCATTTATCTAACTGTATCTCCTGTATTTTACCATGCTTCAAACAATACAGTCCCCAATTCTAGAATGACTTTCTTTTCCTTCCTTCCTTTTTTTTTTTTTTTTTTTGATGGAGTCTCACTCTGTCACCCAGGCTTGAGTATAGTGGCACAATCTCAGTTCATTGCAACCTCCACCTCCCAGGTTCCAGTGATTCTCCTGCCTCAGCCTTTTGAGCAGCTGGGATTATGCGCATGTGACACCATATCTGGCTAATTTTTGTATTCTTTAGTAGAGAAGGGGTTTCACCACATTGGCCAGGCTAGTCTCGAGCTCCTGCTTCCCAGAGTACTTGGGGCGTGGAGGGAGGGTGGGGATTACAGGCGTGAGCCACTGCGCCTGGCCTTTATTTTCTTATTATAATCCCAGATAGGCAGTTAAATGGAAATAAGAGGTAATGAGCAATTTCTATATACAAATAGGCCTTGATTTTTTTTAACTTTCTAACTAAACTAATTTATTTTGAAGTACATTTACATTTTCATCCACATTTAGAATTAAACACTTTGACTGGCTATATTTGCATGCAAAAAGAGTCCAGGAAAAAAGTTTCTGAAACAAAAAGATGGAAGGTAAAAATCTCAAATCAATCTACTTCTTTTAAAAGTCCCTAAGAACCTGGAGACCTTCTTAGGTATATCTGAAGAGTCACAAGTCTCATACTCATGTGTCAGTAGCCAACAAGCCCACTTTGTCCATTCTGTGATCATCTGTCCTCTTGATGTGGGGGTTAGAGGAAGCAAGCCCTGGACCACTGGGGGATAAGCCAGTTACAGATAATGGGGCTTACTTTGTCAAAGTTGTGATACAGAACACACAAAATCCTGGCTCCAGGTGAGACTTAAGTGACATGGCAGTGGCTAATCCTTAACAACTCACTTTATAACCTATAAATATTAATATTAATTTTAGGCCACTCTCATATAGACTTTAGACAAGGAAGATTTTAGAATCATTTTTTTTTCCTAAGTCAGGTCTTATGAGATAAAAAATGCTCGAGAACACTGTTTTAAATCACCAGCACCTCTTCTACTCAAGGGCTACATGCAGAAAGAGAAGGTGAATCATCCCTAGCACTGCAATGCAGTGCTCCCTAATAGCAGCAAAGTCTCCAGGCTAGCTCACAGGGGCTAGCCTAGTGGAAATATTAATAAATTGCTGAGTAACTCTAAGATATGAATGCAGTTTCATCCACTGAGACCATGTACAATGCCTGGGAGCATAGAGATGCTCACACCATTGCCCTCTGAGGCCTTGTTTTGAATAAGTGGAAACTGGCAGCTTCTATGGTGGGTCGGGTTCTCTTTTTTTCTTGGTCTGTAGCCACGCTGTAGATTTTCAGGGCCCAGACTTCCTATTTCAGCTTCCTCAGAAATCCCCTTTTTTCCCAGATTAGGAGACAACAATGGGTGCTTTTCTTCCCCTGTGCAGGGGAAAGGGTACAGAGGTAAAGAGAGGAAGGATGATGGTAGGAAGAGGTATCCTGGAAGAAAGACAAATGCTAGTTAAGGAGTGGCCAGAATGTTCTCCTTGGACCTGTGCAAGCTGGTGGTTCACAGTAGGTGGGGAACACACTCAGTGGCCTTGTCAGTTTAGCTTCAGAAGTCCATAAGATAAAAGGCAGTGTTTGAGTTCCCAAGTATTTCATAATAAACAGGGTATATTTTAACATCCTTTTTGGCTGTCTCTTTTTCAACAAAAGACATTTTCTCATTTATTGTTTAAATTAAAATTCCACAGGCTCTGCTTTGACCTGCAGTATTTAATCTATCCTGAGTCACAGAATACTGTTTGATGGAATTAAGGTATTATGTGTTAAAGCCTGTGTGGCTTTAAAAATACCTTGGGGGAAAGGATTCCAGGCCCATATACGGTGTCTCAGTGCTAATACTCATGATGGATTAACTCACAATGTCGGGAGATGACTCATATTACCTTAACATGCTTTCTATTACTGAAAGTGGAGGGTGGGTAGGGGTAGAGTGCAATTCTGCAGAAGTGGCCCATGTCTTCAGAATGTTCTCCTGACTTTTTTTTTTTTTTTGAGACAGAGTCTCCCACTGTCACCCATGCTGGAGTGCAGTGGCACAATCTCGGCTCACTGCAACCTCCACCTCCCAGGTTCAAGTGATTCTCATGCCTCGGCCTCCCAAGTAGCTGGGACTATAGGTGTGCACCACCACACCCAGCTAAGTTTTGTATTTTTAGTAGAGATGGGATTTCACAATGATGGCCAGGATGGTCTTGATCTCTTGACCTCGCGATCTGCCCACCTTGGCCTCCCCAAAGTGCTGGGATTACAGGCATAAGCCATTGGCGCCCAGTCCTCCTGACACTTTTTATTTTGGGGCAAATGTGCTCAGTTTTTGTTCTCATTCTATCTTTGAGTTCTGTTACCCAGCAGGATTCTCACATGTGTTTATGCTGAAATTAACCCAATGCAAAGGTTTTTACCCTGAGATGTTACTAAATCATGAACCTATTCTCTTTACAGTTTTTCTTCCTATATAATCTATATCTTGTTAAATGTCTCTTCTTCTCCTAGATTGTTTTCAATAATAGATCAATTTTAGCTTTACTCAGTCTCAATTTTGGAAAAACCATGAGATTAGCCAATTATTTGAATATTGTAAGGTATTGATCAGTTTAATCAGAAAAGAAAAGGTACAGGAACACTTCCTACAGTTCCAGAACAGTGAAATTCCCAGGCTGAGGGTTATTTCATAAGTTGTAGTATGCCATCAGAACCTATATGTGTGGTCCCAAATGATGAGTCATCACCAGAGGAAGACGAAAAATCTATGCTCTGTATTTGTGTTGACACCACATTTCAGGCCAAAGTCTTTGCATCCAGACCATACACTCTAGCATCCTAAGTCTATGGCTGCTGTGGCAATGCTCTTTTCACACCAAAAAGGGAGGGAGAAAACTGGCTAACTCCTGGACTCTCTTATTGCCATCAGACCAGGGACCAGGGAACCAGTGTCTCCTCCCTAGGGTGAGGATTTAAAGCATCTTCTGGGTTTTCAGATCCTGCAAAGAAAAGCTTTAGAGGAAGACCCTGGGTCTTTGTGAACCCCAACCTGTCTTTGAGTGACTGGGCTCCTCAGTATATCTACAGACTTAAGTAGATCTACAGACTTCTAGTTCTTTTTGGGGTGGTGGTGACTCTTGACGTTTACTGTCCAGGTCTGGTCTGCAGCACTTGGGATGCCTCCAGGCTATGGAGATGGATTACAAGTCATGCATGGAGATTGTACATGCTACACCACTTCTGAAGCCTCGACCTCTATCAAAGGGCATTTCTGTATGGCCTGAGATGGGAGTAACCTCTCTTTTCAGCTGTGTCAAGTTCTTATGTCATGTTCTTTTTGTTTTTTCCTCATAATACAAGGCCAAGCACATCTGCAAAAAGGCATTGCTGGAGGAGGTTCAAGAGCTGGAAACCAAGTCTCCAGTCCTGGCAAAAGCAGTGCTGTGGAACAGCAATGGAAAGAGGTAGGGAGCTTCATCCCAATACTTACAGAACACAAATTCTCCTTGTCCCTTTCCCTGTTTTTCTTTCTATTTATACATGTTTTTCCCATCTTGCTTTTCGATGGAAGCACAACATGCTGAGTTTTAAGCATTTTGGTTATTCTCAGATTTAAGTTGCACTCTTTCAGTGGCCGCATTAAATCTGATTTTTCTGGGTCACTGGGTCTGTCCCTGGGTAAGACTGTGGGTTTTATTGGGTTTAGAAGTGAGCAAAACTACCCATGTGCACAAAATCGATGTCACAGCATTATTATCTTACGGTGGAAAGGTCCAGGTTTAGCAGGATTCCACAGAGGAGTTAAAGCCAGGCCTTTGGATTTCAGATCTAATTATTGTACCCAAGGATGAAGGTTTGCATGTGAAATAATTCATGTTATTATTCATTTAATTCCTGTTAATCCCACTTGAGCATATCTAGGGGTTGCTTTTAATTAATTAATATTTTCTGCTGGGGTTGAGAAGGATCGTGTGAACTTTTGGAACAAATATTGCTGCTTGCATTGCTAATTGCTCATGAACATCATTCTGCCTGCCCTTTTCTGCACATAACGGCTAAACCTGTGCATAGTTTTTGTTTCGTCACATATGTTAAGATGCTGTTAGAGTGCACTCTGTTAAAATCTCTATACCACCACAGAAAATTTCCCTGGGCCTGAGAGTGATTTTCAGAGTACTAGAAAGCCATTACTGTATTAAGGATATGGAACATCTAGAATATTCTGAGTATGATTCTATAAAGGCTTAGAAAGAAATTTGTAACTAACTTCTAATGAAACAAATATGTAGAAGTCAAGCACTTATAGAGATTCCCACCTTGTGTATGGTTTTATATTTTGTTTATTTGTACCATCTTTTAACACAATAAAGATAAAACAATTTTTTTGTTGTTAAAGAGAATCCAAAAATTTTGAGAGGCTTTACAAATATAATTTCAATGGATAGTTTAGGAAGAAGATTATGACATATAGCTGATGTTGTGGGTTTTTGATTATTTTAACAAATATAATTTCAATGGATAGTTTAGGAAGAAGATTATGACATATAGCTGAAGTTGTGGGTTTTTGATTATTTTAAGTAAGTACATTTATTAAGCATTCATTTTATAGCACCTATACTAGCCACTAAAATATCATCAGTCAACAACACAAAAAGCACTGTATACAATAAACTTAAAATTGTGAATATGTGCAGATAGCAGGCTGATTTTACTGCAGGTGTATATACAACCACTATATGTGACTAAGGCAGGCACAGGACTGTTCTATCTTTCACATGGTTTAAGCACCGGGCTCAGAACCTACTAGAGTTTTAAGGGCCTACAACATTCTTTGAGACCTAAAGAAAATATATTTATAGGCTCCAAAAATTGGGCGTAATGAAATAAAGAAATACTTAAAACATTGTAAAATGAGTATCAGTTGTAATAACTGTTAAGCTTAGGAAGCACAATAAGTTTATCATATTTAGAAACAACTTACAGGCTTTCTTTTATCTCAAGAGTTCTCAAGTATACACAATGTTTGCTGAGCAAGCATAAGTAATTTCTAAGTAAAATGAGAATTTCAGAGCAAAGTTCTGAAACTCCTTGAAAACATTCTACAAGAAAACATTACATAAGGCTGAAATCAGGTGTTGGTCAGCTGGGTTCTTATCAGAAGACTCTGGAAAGAAACTTCTTCCAAGCACATTTATGCTGTTAGCAGAATCCATTGCCTTTCTTGCATTTATAGAACTGAGGTAACCATTCCTTACTGGCTGTCAGCTGTAGGACAGGGGACACCTTTAGTTCCTAGAGGCTTTTATAAGGACTTTGCATGTATCCCTACATCTTCATGCCACCAAAGATGAGTTTAATCCATCTCATGCTTAGAATTTATCTGACTTCCTCTTCTGATGCATGTCTCTTATTTTCTTTTTTGCCACATCTTCCACTGGCTTTCTATCTTCCCCTTCTGCTTTTGAAGGCTCATGTGATTACATTGAGTCTGCCCAGATAATCAGATAATGCAGGATAATCTACTTATTTTAAAGTCAGCTGACAAGTAACCTTAATTCAATCTGCAAAGTCCCTTCACAGCAGAACCTACATTCATGTTTCATTGAATTACCTGGGGATAGGGAACTGGGGGTTTCTTGAGAATTCTGCCTACTACAAGAAGATATTCTGGGTTCCTCTCTTTTATATAGAGTGTTGTTTCTTTCTTGTATTTTAAAATTCCTCCTCTTAGGTCCTTAATCATTGAAAATGCTTATCTCATACTCTTTATTTGCATTTCTGTTTTCTAAGACCCTTGTAGGGCTGTCTAAATGTTTTTATCTGTTAATTTGTCATCAGAGGGATTGGTTCCTTTCATGTTTTCTTATTTTGCATTGTAAACTTATGCTTCAGCCTGGGTTGAGGACATGTCCCTTTAAGACAGGTTTTGTTTACTCTACCACCTATGTTGATTTACTAACTCCTTATGTTAATTTAATGTTTGGAATTTATCAAACCAGGCACATAGTGTAAATTCAAACCCTCAATCTATTTGAATGCAAGTCTGTTTGGCTATACATTTTTATAGTATACTTTTTCCCTCCTTTCCATAGTATAAAACAAATTGGACAAACTTTATTATTGTCTCCCAGTGCTGTGGTTTTGGGTTTTGTGATTTGTGTGCATGTGCGTTTGTGTTTTTGTTGTTGTTATTAAATGTTCTACCCTTCCACTGAAAGTGTACCCCTTTGAAAGTCTCAGTCATATGAACACGGTCTGATCAGTTTCAACCTTCCATTCATTAGAAGCATGAAGTCTTTTTATTTTGAACATTAAAACCAAAGTTCATGCATTATTGAGACAGGCTAACTTCTCTAAAGCAGCCTGTTTGAGCTTTACGTTTCAAGGTTTCCATTATATTTCTGACCCCTAAAGATTTTCCGTACTTTCTTGTGGACTCAGGTATTCATTTTAGGTAATTTTAATTAGGATAGTTTTTAGGTTGCCTAGTTTGCCTTATTGTTGGAAACAGAAATTCTTTCAGTGATTTATTTTTCAAACAACTTCTTAGTGACCTCTACAACTACAACTCCACTCAGGTCAGGAATGACTTTCACATTGCCAAGACAGTAAATATTTTGTCTTCATCTTAGGCAACATTTCATCAAAATTGTTTTCATTGAGACATTCTGGTTGGAAACACATTCTACTTTAATATTTTATTTTTATTTTTATTTTTTTTGAGACAGAGTCTCGCTCTGTCGCCCAGGCTAGAGTGCAGTGGCCGGATCTCAGCTCACTGCAAACTCCGCCTCCCAGGTTTACGCCATTCTCCTGCCTCAGCCTCCCAAGTAGCTGAGACTACAGGCACCCGCCACCACGCCCGGCTAGTTTTTGGTATTTTTTTAGTAGAGACGGGGTTTCACTGTGTTAGCCAGGATGGTCTCGATCTCCTGACCTCGTGATCCACCCATCTCGGCCTCCCAAAGTGCTGGGATTACAGGCTTGAGCCACCACGCCCGGCCAATATTTTAATTTTTTAAAATTTTGTAACAGTGTGCTTAGCTTGGCTGTCCTATTCTTTCTTCCTTTATTTAACTTTTATTTTTTCAGGACTACATGTGCAGGTCTGTTATATAAGTAAACTAGTGTCATGGTGATTTGTTGTACAGATTATTGTATCACCCCATGTATTAAGCCTAGTACCCTCTTTTTTCCTGATCCTCCCTCTCATTCCACTCTCCACCCTCTGATAAGTCCAAGTGCTTCTTGTCCCCCTTTATGTGTCTATCTGTTAACATTTAGCTCCCGCTTATATGTGAGAACATGTCGTATTTGGCTTTCTGTTTCTGCATTTGTTTGCTAAGTAACACAATCTCCAGCTCCATTCCTGTTTCTGCAAAGGACATAATTTCATTCTTCTTTATGTCTGCATAATATTCCAAGGTCTTAATATTCTGACAATTTTTAGTTTTCCCATAGCTTTATTGTATCTTAAATTGTATAAAAATTCCTTGAGCATTTGCCTTTCTCAATACATAATTTTTACCAGATTTCAGTAGTTAAAATATTTTGTATCCAATATGACAATAACTACTGAAGTGATCTCCCTGACTCTACTCTTCTGTTGTCTTTAAAGGCATTCTCCACACTGCAGTCAAAGTTATTACTTTTTGATTATTATTTGGTATCCAATATGACAATAGCTACTGAAGTGATCTCCCTGACTCTGCTCCTCTGTTGTCTTTCAAGGCATAGTCCACACTGAAGTCAAAGTGATTATTTTTTGAAGTAGAGTTTCACTCTTATAGCTCAGGCTGGAGTATGGTAGCATAATCTCAGTTCACTGCAACTTCTACCTCTTGGGTTCAAGTGATTTTCCTGCCTCAGCCTCCTGAGTAGCTGAGATTACAGGTGCCCAACACCATTTCCAGCTAATTTTTGTATTTTCAGTAGATACAGGGTTTCACCATGTTGGCCAGGTTGGTCTTGAACTTGTGATCTCAGGTGATCCACCTGCCTCAGCCTCCCAAAGTGCTGGGATTACAGACATGAACTACTGTGCCTGGCCCAAAGTGATCTTACTGATACATGAGATAGAAAGAAATTATGTAGGCAAATAATGAGGGCTAAAGAGTCCTTGACAGAACTTCCCTTCTAACAGAAAGCAGCCCAGAAAATTATTTTCTTTTCTAACAAAGAGCAGCCTGGGAAATTGAGCTGCAGACATAAATAAGCAAGCTGGAAGTTTGCATGTGGGAATACTGGCAGCTATGCCAAGAGAAAAGGACTACCTGGGGGGCATGCATGTTCAGCATGGAGGCTCCATCCTCCCTTTTTATTATCATGTTTACAGGAACAAAGAAATGGGCAGCATGGCACAGCTCAGGCAGAGAACCTGCCTGCATAATAAAAGATTAGGATGGGGCAACGAGAAATTCACCTTCTAAATAGCACACCTGATCTAACCAGTTTTTCATGTTCTATGTAAATCAGACACTGCCTTCTCACCAACTGATCTTTAAAACCCTCTGTATTTTGCCACGGACAGGCAACTCATTTTTCCAGGACAACTCTCTGCAGCAGAGAGCTATTCTCTTTATTTGCCTATTAAACTTCCACTCTCACCCTCCCTCTTTGTGTGTCTGCATCCTAGTTTTCCATGGCCATAAGACAAGGAATCTTGGGGGTTGCTCCAGATGTGGCTGTTTCATTGTGGGGCTCATCCAGAATCCAAGGTAGATTCATCAGAAGAGTAAGTATAGGAGTGGACCCAACTCTCTTCTTGTATTTTGAGGCCTTCTGTCCTCAATTTTAAATTGTAAAATCAGACTTAAAACTGGGCATTTGATGGCCAGTAAAGATGATTGTCACCACTCTCAAGACTCAGGTGACAGACTTGCTGGGGACTACTGAGCAAATCCCCCAGTGCCCTCAAGGGTGCTGGGAATGTTGGCTCTGTTTTGAACTGGGTGACTTTCACAAAGAACCTAGCCGTCATGTGGGCCTGAAAAGATCCAGAGGTAATTGACAGTTTCTGGCCAAGGCTACATCCCAAGGTTACCTGAAGGCTTCTGGACTGTTACTCTTCCTGCCTCTTACTGCCCATTGGGCATCAGCAACAGAATCTCCAATTTTTTTCATCAAATATTTTTTCTTTCCTCTCCATGCACACCATGTTTCCTGTTCACTCTCTATATGTAATGCTCCAAAAAGTTTTACACTTAAGGGAAATAATCCTGTTAGGCAAGATCAGCAAATGCCATAGTAACTGGGAATATAGCTTAAGGGATTGCCTCTTTTGTGATTTTTCTAGGAACAGAGGGTCTTCCCTCCCCCAGCCAGTGAACATCTTTTTCTCTATGCCTTTTGTCTGGAAAGCACATGGTATTTCAAGACCTACTACAGCATCACCTAGTGGAATAGGAATCTTCTCCAAAAGGTACCTTGTCAGGCCTTTGCTGAAATACTGTACTTTCCCAATTCTACTCCCGTTATGCATCCCTCAACTATAAACCAAGTTTTGGGCCCCATCTGTGAATGGGAAAACTCAACAATGAGGAGGAAAATCTCTCCCAAAACCAAATTTTGTGTCAATAATTTCCCATCAGCAGAAAAACTGCACTGACATTCAGTTCCTATGTTTTTTAAGGCACCTATTCTACCTCCAATTAGAAAGATACTTAACTAATAAGGGAATTTTATGTAGTATGGATGTTAACCAGAACCAATGCATAAGAATAAATACTTTAATCTGGTGTATAATAACAGAATATAGAATGCAACCCAGTAATCTCCTTCCATTAAGAGGCCTTGCCCACATAAAACTGTTACATAATCTGTCCTGAGAGCTATCTAGTGGGAAGCCATGCAGATCACAGAAGTCTAGAAAGTCAAAGGGAAATCACCAACAGAGGACGAAAGTTTTATTGGTGAGTGTGACTAATCCCATTACTAAGCTCCTCTGGATCCATGGCTGAGGGTGATGCTGGCATTCACCTTTCATGGACGCTGGGGCTCAGGGAACCAAGGAAGGAAACAGTTGAAGGGATGCCCCCATTGTCGTCCCCTTCACCTTGGGTCATTCCAAAAGAAAGGAAGGAGACTAAAAGGGAATGCCTTTTCCTCGTTTGTCTTTCTAGATGGGTACCAGACCATCTTCAGCCTGCACTCCTCTGGAGTTCATTCTGAAGCACTGGGATTTGTATGACCCCAAGACTTTGAAGAAAAAGTGGCTCATTTTCTGTTGCACAAGGGTGTGGCCTTCTTACCATCTTGAACTACTTGGCTTTGAAGAGAAGCCTCAATTTTAATACTATCCAAAAATTATATCATTTCTGCAGATGAGAGAGCAAATGGTTTAAGGTTTTCTATGCACAGGTTTTCTTTGCCCCATGAGACAACCCAGATTTTTGGAATTATTGGACAATTGATCCAGCTTTTTTAGCAGTCCTATCAGGCAGGCCCAAAGGGAATAGCTCTCCAAAACTAGAAATGCAACTACTAGGAGAACCACCTGAGAAAGCTACCAAGTGTCCCAGCCCTTCCTGTCCCCCTTACTCAGGATCCCCTCCAACCACATCATAGGCTCCTCCACTTCCACCATCTTCAAAACTCCCCACTCCTCCAGCTTTGCTCTAACTCATATAGGAAATGGCCAATGAAGGTGATGTTACTAGGGTTCAAGTTCCCTCCTCATTTCAGGACCTTAGGCAAATAAAGGGAGACTTAGGCCAATTTTCTGATGACCCTAATAGGTATATAGAAGCCTTCCAAATTTTAATTCAGGTGTTTGACCTCTCATGGAGGGATGTTATGCTGCTCCTAAGCCAAGCTCTAACTGCTGCTGGAAAACAGGCAGCTCTGCAGGCACCAGAGGAATTCAAAGATGAGCACTATGTCTCCTACAGTAGGCCAAAAAGCAGAAGAGAAAATAGGTAAGGCAAAAAAAAAAAAAAAAGGGAAACGCTAAGGCTGGGCATAGTGGCTCACACCTGTAATCCCAGCATTTTGGGAGGCCAAGGCGGGTGGATGATGAGGTCAAGAGACTGAGACCATCCTGGCCAACTGGTGAAACCCTGTCTCTACTAAAAATACAAAAAGTTAGCCAGGTGTGGTGGTGGGTGCCTATAGTCCCAGCTACTCAGGAAGCTGAGGCAGGAGAATCACTTGAACCCGGGAGTTGGAGGTTGTAGTGAGCCAAGATTGTGCCACTGCACTCCAGTCTGGAGACAGAGTGAGACTCTGTCTCAAAAAAAAAAAAAAAAAAAAAGAAAAAAAAAAAGAAAAAAAAAAGAAACACCATTCCCAATAGAAAGAGAGGAAGTATCTCTTGACAACCCTGATTAGAACCCCAGTAACTCCACAGATGAATGGAAAAGAAAACACTCTAATGTGCATATTGGAGGGCCTATGAAAAAATTAGTGCCAAACCTCTTAGTTACTCTAAATTGTCCATGATAGACAAAAACCCAGATGAGAATCCCACAACCTTTATGGCAAGGCTGAGAGAGGCACTAATAAAATGCACCTCCTTATCTCCTGAATCAGTCGAGGGGCAGCTAATTTTAAAGGACAAGTTTATTACACAGGAAACTTCTGATATTAGAAAGAAACTGTAGAAGCAGGTATAGGAACAGATACCACCTTGGAAAACCTCTTGAGGATGGTCACCGTGGTATTTTATAATAGGGACCAGGAGGAGGCCCAGGAAAAAGAGAGAAAACACAGAGAAGGACAGAGGCTGTAGTAGCTGCTTTACAGGCTTGCAAAATCCAGGATCCCCAAGGTGCATCTGCTAGTGGATACCAATGTGGCAAGTCAGGGGCATTTTAAGAAGAATTGCCCAGGCAGCAAGAAGAAGCCACCTCGACCCTGTCCAGCCTGTGGCAGTAGCCACTGGAAATCTAACTGCCCCCAGAGATGGAGGTCACCAGGTCTAAAACTGGTTTCATCAACGGTCCAACAGGACGGATGGGTCCCAGGGCTCAGACCCCCAGCTCCAGTGGCTAAAACTGCCATTATTGCTCAGGAGCCCTGGTGATACTAGAACTTGAAGGAGGGAGGCTGGACTTCCTTCTGGACACTGGAGACAGTCTTTTACTTCTCTCTAATCCAGGCCTCCCCTCTTTCTGTAGCATGACCATGATAGGCATCTCAGGAAAGATTCTAACCCAATATTTTTCTCAACCCCTTAGCTGTAGTTTGGGGACATATTATTAACACACGCCTTCTTAATCATGCCTAAAAGTCCTAATCCTTTCTTAGGTAGAGAGATTTTAGCTCACATAGGGGTCAGCGTTCTTATAGCCCCAGGACAAACTCTTTGTTTCCCCCTGGTGGAAGCTAATATTAATCCAGAAGCGTGGGCAATTTACAGGATAGTTAGGACAATACTCCCTAAAACTAGATGCTAGGAAAGGGCTAGAAGCGATTATTAATAATCTGAAAATTCAGGGCCTCCTCAAACCCTGTAAAAGCCCCTGCAACACAACTGTCCCAAGGAGCACACTTTCTTTGGGTCACTCTTCCTTCCATGGCTTTACTGTGTGTAAGAGATACCCCTCCAAAATTAGATCTGAGCCCTTTGGAAATGCTGTGTGGATGGTCTTTCCTTACAAATGATTTCTGTTAGACCAAGAGATCTCTTAATTGGTTTAGCATAATACCCCCAGCTCACTTGCAACAAGGATTAACGTACCTTAGAAATGAAAGGAATTCTGAATAAGTAAAAACAACAGAAATTGTTTCTAAGGATTCTTAGGCACAGAAACCTGCCTGCATAATAAAAGATTAGGGTGGGGGACTACAAAATATTTGTGTCCTATGCAAAGGGCGCACCTGATCTAACCAGTTTTTTACACCCTGTGTAAATCAGACATCACCCCCTCACCAGCTTATCTATAAAACCCTCTGCATTTCACCACAGACCAGCAGTCTGTGGTGAAATGCAGAGTCCTCTCGACATCTGTCTGAAGCAGAGAGCTATTCTCTTTCTTTTGCCTATTAAACTTCTGCTCTCACCCTCACTCTTTGTTCTATGTCCATGTCCTAGTTTTCCATAGCTGTGAGACAATGAACCTCCAGTGTTACTCCAGACAACGAAGCTGTTTTATTATGAAAGCATACTTCTGATTATGCAGTCTCCAGCTTTAAATGTTTTAAATGGCTTTACATTAGAATGAAATTTAAAAGTCCTTTATGGCCTGAAAGCCTACACCAGTTGACTCCTAACTTCATCTGTGAGCATCTTATTTCTTTTCTTACTATACCATAATGACTGTGTCAGCTAGATTTGATTGTTACATAAGTCACAGAAATGAATTCTGTGTAATTTAACCAAAAAGGGGGGATTTATTGCCTATTTATGTTTATTGTTGAGAAAAAAAAAGTCTGTCTCATAATTCTGGAAAGACAGAAATAAGCCTGGTTTTAAGAGTTAGATGAACAAGAATTAGCCAATAGCCTTCATTTTACTACCACTGGACTAACATAGGTATGACCATTTTCTGCTCTTTTGAGTACATGTTTAAGATTGAAACAACTAAAAGAAACTATTAGTGTCTTGGCATGGGTCACATGTTCACCCATGGGACAAGAGGGTATGAAATGTTAGAGGTACAATTCACTGATAGATAAAAAGTGCTATTTAGGAAAGACATGAAAGGAATTCTGAGTAAGTAAAAACAACAGAAGTTGTTTCTAAAGATTACTTATTAGTTGATGTGTTACTTTTTCAGAGATGCCTGCTCTAGACTGTTAATCTCAGTGGTTACCTTTTAAAATTCTATCAAAGCACATTTTACTTTTCATCATACCATTAATATGTGTATGTATGATTATTTGATCTCTATTTCCTTCACTTTAAGTTTCATAAATGCAAGAATAACATCTATTTAGTTTTTTTTTTTTTTTTTGAGACGAGTCTCGCTCTTTCCCCCAGGCTGGAGTGCAGTGGCATGATCTTGGCTCACTGCAAGCTCCGCTTCCTGGGTTCATGCCATTCTCCTGACTCAGCCTCCCAAGTAGCTGGGACTACAAGTGCCCACCACTATGAATGGCTAATTTTTTGTATATTTAGTAGAGATGGGGTTTCACCATGTTAGTCAGGATGGTCTTGATCTCCAATCTGCCTGCCTCAGCCTCCCAAAGTCCTGGGATTACAGGCATGAACCAACACACCTGGGTGACATCTATTTAGTTTTTTGTAATATTTTTGCATCTATTATTTTACCTAAGCATAAAAGGCACATGTGATAGAATACTGTAAAATAAAGTTAATTATGAAAAATTTTACTGATGCGGTCAATTAAATGATGTTAAGATATTTAAAATAATTGTATAATCAAATAGAAAAATGTGCATGTTAAAAATAAAAATAATTGAAAATTCTATAATTGGTATATAGGCAATTATATAGATGAAAACAAAACCAGAAACTAGGCACTAAAAACCTTGAAAAACACTTTATCTCTTTTTCATTTATGAAGCTTAGTTTTGATAGATACAGAATTCTTGGTTGGCCAGGTGCAGTGGTTGACGCCTGTAATCCCAGCACTTTGGGAGGCCAAGGCGGGTGGATCATGAGGTGAGGAGATTGAGACCACCCTGGCTAACACAGTGAAACCCTATCTCTACTAAAAATACAAAAAATTAGCCTGGCATGGTGGCAAGTGCCTGTAGTCCCAGCTACTCGGGAGGCTAAGGCAGGAGAATAGCATGAACCTGGGAGGTAGAGCTTGCAGTGAGCCAAGATCGCACCACTGCACTCCAGCCTGGGTGACAGACTGAGACTCTGTCTCAAAAAAAAAAAAAAAAAAAAAAAAATTATTGGCTGAGATTTATTTGGTTTCAGGCTAAAAGCTTGAGGACCCCAATCCCTCTGGTTTGTAAGGTTTTTGCTGAGAAATCTGCTATTAGTCTGACATATTTCTTTTATAGGCTACCTGATACTCTGTCTCACAGCTCTTAAAATTCTTTCCTTCACATTGACGTTTTTCAGACAAACAAGTGCTGAGGTAATTTGCCACTAATGAACCAGCACTACAAGAAATTCTAAAGGGAGTTCTAAATTTTAAAACAAAAGCTAGATATACACCAGAATACAACTTCCTTAAAGCATAACTCTCACAGGGTACTGGGGGAACTCGCCACCAATAATTCAACATTATTTCACATAGGTTCTTTTCTATTTCCCTTAGTGTCGGCCAGTCTGAGAAATAAAGGGAAAGAGTACAAAAGAGAGAAATTTTAAAGCTGGGTGTCCAGGGCAGACATCACATGTCAGCAGGTTCCATCATGCCCCCCAAGCTGCAAAACCAGTAAGTTTTTATTGGTGATTTTCAAAGGGGAGGGAGTATACAAATAGGGTGTGGGTCACAGAGATCACATGCCTCACAAGGTAATAAAATATCACAAGGCAAATGGAGGCAGGGCGAGATCACAGGACTGGGGCAAAATTAAAATTGCTAATGAAGTTTCGGGCATGCATTGTCATTGATAACATGTTATCAGGAGACAAAGAGTTTGAGAGCAGACAACCAGTCTGACCAAAATTTATTAGGTGGGAATTTCCTCATCCTAATAAGCCTGGGAGCGCTACGGGAGACCAGGGCTTATTTCATCCCTTGTCTACAACCATAAAAGACAGATATTCACACAGCGGCCATTTCAGAGACCTCCCCCTGGGGAACACATTCTCTTTCTCAGAGCTATTCCTTGCTGAGAAAAAGAATTCAGTGATATTTCTTCCATTTGCTTTTGAAAGAAGAGAAATATGGCTCTGTTCCTCCTGGCTCTCAGACAGCCAGACCTAATGGCTGTCTCCCTTGTTCCCTGAACATCGCTGTTATCCTGTTCTTTTTTCAAAGTGCCCAGATTTCATATTGTTTAAACAATTTGTGCAGTTAACACAATCATCACAAGGTCCTGAGGTGACATACATCCGCTTATGAAGATGATAGGATTAAGAGATTAAAGACAGGCATAGGAAATCACAAGAGTATTGATTGGGAAAGTGATAAATGTCCATGAAATCTTCACAATTTATGTTCAGAGACTGCAATAAAGACAGGTGTAAGAAATTATAAAAGTATTAATTTGGGGAACTAATAAATGTCCATGAAATCTTCACAATTTGTGTTCTTCTGCCATGGCTTCAGCCAGTCCCTCTGTTCAGGGTCCCTGATTTCCTGCAACAACAGGGCCTATAAAACAATAACACAATGAAAAAAACAAAGTGTCTAGGTAACACTAACATGATTAATTGAACAGTACCTCACATCTTAACATTAACATTGAATGTAAATGGCCAGGTTGGAGTGCAATGGCATAATCTCAGCTCATTGTAACCTCTGCTTCCTGGGCTTAAGTAATTCTCCTGCCTCAGCCTCCCGACTAGCTGGGACTACAAGAGTGTGCCACCACGCCCAGCTAATTTTTGCATTTTTGGTAGATATAGGGTCTCACCATGTTGGCCAGGCTGGTCTCGAACTCCCAGCCTCAGGTGATCCATCCACCTTGGCCCCCCAAAGTGCCGAAATTAAAGGCATGAGCCACAGGATCCAACCTTGTTTAGGAGTCTTTTGTTGCAGTCTTTTTAGGTTTCTCTCTATATAAAATTATGTCATCTTCAAAGTGAACAATTTGACTTCCTTTTGCAAGTCAATTTGGATGTTTGTTAATTTTTTCTCTTGCCAGATTACTGATTAGGACTTTCACGTTCAATAAGATTTGTGAAGTAAATACTCTTGTTTTGTTCTAGGTCTTAGAGAAAAAGCTTTCAGCTTTTGTCTGTTCAGTATATTGTAAACTTTGGGTTTGTCACATATGACCTTTATAATTTTCCAGAATGATCTTTCTATGTCTAGTTTGTTGAGAGTTTTTAATAAAAACAGATGTTGAATTTTATCAATTGCTTCTTCTACATTTATTGACCTAGTTATATGGGTTTTGTCCATCATTCTACTGAGGTAATGTATTTAGTGTATGGATATGTGTATGTGACCATTCTTTCATTTTTGGTACAAATTTCACTTGATCATGGTGTATTATCTTTTGATGTGCTTTCATATTTGGTTTGCTAGCATTTTATTAGGGATTGTTACATCTATGTTTATTACAGATATTGGCCTGTGGTTTTTGTTGTTGTTTTGGATCCTTGTCTGGTTTGGTATTGGGGCCTCTCAGAATGAATAAAGCATTCCTTTCTCTTAGTGTTTTTGAAATAGTTTGAGGGGGATTGGTGTTCATTTTTTTATATAAATTTGGAAGAATTCAGCAGTTAATTGATCTGATCTAGTCTCTTTTATGTTAGGAGACATTTTATTACTGACTCAATCTCATTACTCATTGATTAGTTCAGTTTTTTAAATTTCTGATTCAATTTGGATAGGTTATATATTTATAGAAATTCAATCATTTCCTCTAGATTTTTCTGTTTGCTAGCATTTATAATATTCTCTGATTATCTTTGGTATTTCTGTGATATCAGTTGTAATGCCTATTTTTTAATTTTGCTGATTTGGTTCATATCTCTTTTCTTGGTCAGTCAAGCTAGCACTTTAGCAATATTGGATATATTTTTGAATAACATATTTATCATTTCATTGATCCTTTGTATTTCTTTCTTCACTCCCTCTTTAGTTCTTCTCCAATCTTTATTATTTCTTTCATTGTGCAAATTTTGGGTTTGGTTTGTTCTTGCTTTTTCACTTCCTGAGGTGAATTGTTAGATTGTTTATTTGATATCTTTCTGCTTTCTGATGTAGATATTAATTGCTATAGCCTATCTGTTCCCAATGCTTTTGCTGTATACTACAGATTTTGATTTAACACTTTAAAAAATGACCATTTTAACTATTAATTGACCTAGTGGTCATTCAAGATTAGGTTATTTAATTTTCATGTACTCAAATAATTTCCAAAGTTTTTCTTGGTGTTGATTTTTAGTTGTATTTTATGGTGGTTTGAGATATTTGCTATAATTTTTTAAATTTGTTGTCATTTGTAGCCTTTTTAAAAAATGTTGATATTTGTAGTCTCTTATGGAGAATGTGCTAACAAAAACAGTGCTTATTCTGCTGGTTGGATAAAATGTTTTGTAAATATCCATTGAAATCATTTGGCCTAAATTCAAGTTTAAATCCAGTGTTTGTTTTTTGATTTACTGTTTCAATAATCTTTTTCATGCTGAGGTGGGGTGTTGAAGTCTCCCACAATTATTGTGTTGCAGTCTATTTCTCTCTTTAGATGGAGTAGTATTTACTTTATGAATCTGGGTACTTCAGGGTTTGGTGAATATATATATTTAGAATTGTTATATTCTGTTGCTGGATTGATTGTTTAATGAGTTTCTTTTCTTTTTCTAACTTAAATTCTTGTTTGTGTGACATAAGTATAGCTACTTCTGCTTACTTTTGGTTTCTCGTTGCATGAAATATCTTTTTTCGTGCTTTTACTTTCTCGTCTGTATTTGTCTTAATAGATGAAGTGCATTTCTTGTAGGCAGCATAGTCAGATCATGTTTTCTAAATTCATTCACACAGTTTATTATTTTGAGTGAATAATTTAATACATTTACATTCAATGTTGTTATTGATTTCTAAGGTATTGTTTCTGTTATATAGTAAATTCCTTTCATATTCTTTGTTTCTCACTTTTTCTCTTATTTTATCATTGCTCTTTGTTAGTTTTTTGTTGTGGTACCATGAGTGCTTGCTCTTCCTCATTTGTGTATTTGCTTTACCAATGGTTTTTTACTTTTATGTGTTTTCATAAATGTTATCCTTTTGGTTCCAAGTTTATAATTCATTTTATAAATAATTTTCATCTTAATTTATTTGTTGACTCCATGGTCATTAATGTTGTTTAAATTTCATGTATTTGTATAGCTTCCAGAGTTTCTCTTGGTATTGATTTCTAGTTTTACTCTACTGTGGTCTGAGAAGATACTTAATCTGATTTCAGTATTTTAAAATTTGTTGAGACTTATTTTGTGGCCTAAAATATGGTCTATCTTGAATAATAATCCATGTGCTGATTAGAAGAATGTATATTCTGCAGTTGTTGAGTAGAATGTTCTGTAAATGTCTGTTAAGTCACTCGGAATAAAGTCCAATTTAAGTCCAATGTTTATTTATTGATTTTCTGTTAGATAATTTGTCTAATACTCTGAATGGAGTATTGAATTTCCCAAGTATTATTGTATTGCTGCCTATCTCTCTGTTTGTGACTAAATATTGGTTTTGTAAATCTGAGTGATCCAGTGTTTTATAAATATATATTTATAATTATAGCTTCTTGATGAATTGACCCCCTTATCATTATATAATAACCCTTTTGCTTTTTTTTTAAACTCTTTTTGACTTGAAGTCTCATTTACTTGATATAAGTGTATCTTCTCCTTTTTCCTTTTAGTTTCCATTTGCATGGAATATCTTTTTCCACTCCCCTACAGGTAACATGAGTTTCTTGTAAGCAGCATATAGCTGGAAAATGTTTTTAAATTTATTAAGCCAGTCTATCTATTTTAAATGAACATTTAATCCATTTACAATAAAGGTTTACATTGATATGTAAGGTTTTGTTCCTGTTATGTTATTGTTTTGTATTTTATGAATTCTTTGAATTTTTTGTTTTTTTGACAGTCATGGTGGTTGGTGGAATTCTATAATAGAATCCTTTTATTCATTACTCTTCCTGCTTCATGTAATTGCTTTACCAGTGAGTTTTACACTTTCATGTGTTTTCCTGGTTTTAAATGTTGTCCTTTTGCTTCCATGTTTAGGACTAAGTTGAGCATTTCTTGTAGGGCCAGTCTGGTGGTGACAAATTTCTTTAGAATTTACTTGTCTGGAAATACTTTATTTCTACTTTATTTATGAAATTTAGTCTTGCTGAATGTAGAATTCTTCACTGACTTTTTTTTTCTTTCAGCGTTTTGAAAATGCCATCCCATTCTTTTCTGGCCTTTAAGGTTTCTGCTGAGAAGCCCACTTTTAGTCTGATGGGGTCTCCTTCCTAGGTGACTAGATGCACTTTTCTTCTTGATTTTAGAATCTTTGCTTTCATATTGATTTTAGACAGTCAGATTATAATGTGCTGTGGTGAAGTCCTTTTTGCATTGCATTTGTTAGGGATCATTGTGCCTTCCATATCTGAATGTCTAAATCTCTTGCTAAATGTGGAAAGATTTTATCTATTATTTCATTAAATGGATCCTTTGGGCCTTCTCTTAACCTTAAGAACACTGATAATTTATAAATTGGTTTGCCTTATGTAGTCCCAAATGTCTTAAAGAGTTTCACTTATTTTTTAAAATTTATTTTGCAAAATTTTGTCTGAATTATTTCAAAAGACCTATGTTCAAGTCATAGAACGTTTTTCTTTGGTATAGCCTATTTTTGAAGGTTTTTAATGTGCTTTGTATTTCCTCCTGTTGGGGTAAAGCCTCAACACCACCCATAGGTACCCAAAGTTCGGTGGCAACAAAGGAATGAGAAGAGACAAGTTGAGAGTGAAAGGTGGGGAGCCAGGGGGCCGGTGAAAAATGTGGAGGCTGTAAAGGCTCAGAGCTTTGGTCTTCATGCTATTAATTGAGAATAATCACTCAGATCTGAGTAGCAGATGTTCAGGGGAGAAAGGGGAAAAGGGAGACAATAAGCCATACATGTAATCTATAGCAGTGGCGGTTTAAGTGAATCTCCTTTGTGCTCAAACAGCATATCTTTAGTTAGCTGGTGGGAGCAGCCTTAACTAGGAATCTGCACATCTAACCACATTCCAATGCTTCAGTGTCTTTCTCCTTGAGCACAGTGTTTATAGATAAGAGAGCAGGTTGCACTCAGGGCATGGGAACATAATGGCGATAAGAAGGCTTTCTTCCTCAGAGGCCTCTTGTGGCTTTCCATAACTTACTGTCCCATATTTCTATGGCCAGTTTATGCAGGCACCTCACAAGCCTTTTCCCCAACATGTCCCCCTTTTTTCTTTTTTAAAATCACCATTGCTATTAAGGCTTGTTTGCCCTGCCTGGTCTTTCTCTAAAAGCGTCTTCCGCATCTAC
Source organism: Colobus angolensis palliatus (assembly GCF_000951035.1). Taxonomy (NCBI): domain Eukaryota; kingdom Metazoa; phylum Chordata; class Mammalia; order Primates; family Cercopithecidae; genus Colobus; species Colobus angolensis. Next base: position 924,903 of record NW_012118755.1, on the reverse strand, counting down.
AGGGTAAAAGCAAACAGCATAAACAGATACACATTAAAGCAAAATTTGCAATAGTTGATTCTCCAATGGTCTTAATCCACTTAAGAGGATTTACATTTGAAAGTTCATCAGCAGCTCCAGTGAGAATGTCAGTTCCAGGTGGGACAGTTACATGAGCCTGAGGCGTTTCAAAAACCTGTTCCTTTATTTTGGCTATATCTAATGTTAAATTTCCATTCCTTCCTTCCAGATGACATCTAACTTTTTCCCATGATTTCAGTAGCATTATATAAATGGGAAGTTATTCAGAAATCAGGAGTATTCCAATCACATTGCATTTGCAATCGATGCTCTAAGCTCATTATATGATCCCCCATCAAAATAACAGTCTATCTAAGATCATTTCTTTGATTTGCCAATTGTTGGTCTATTTGGGTTTAAGAATTCCACAATTTTGAGGATTTCTTTTTACCAATAATCTACATACTCTGCAGTTTGAACAGAGGAGTGTAAAGCAATTCCAGTAGTCACAGCAGTAGCTGTGACTGCAATAAGGCCCATAATAACTGCTATAAGGGTAAAAATATGTCGTTTTATTCTGGTAAAAACTCCCCTTAACATTTCTGTGATGATATGAATGGAAGGAGAGGCTTCCCAAGGTTTATTGAGAGAAACCGGTATCCAAACTCCTTCTCTGGCCCTTACCAGCAACACAGATGTTTTCACACCAAACGTGGAATCAATACAGGTGAAAAGGTGACAGTTTTGACAAGTAATAGTTTGAGAATTAGGTTGAATATCAATATTTCCAACAATCAACATAAAAGGAGGTTTGACACAACTTTGAATGGGTACTGTTTAGTTGGAAGAAAACCGATACACAAATTGAAGTCTCTCACCTTCTCCATTAAGATAATATTTTCCTTCCCAAACCCGAATATGAGATTGGGCCATCATTAATTTCTATAATTTGGGATGTTTAGGGCCTATTACTGGATTAATCATTTTTGGATGTGGGTCGGCCATACCAAAATTGATCCAAATTATGGGAAAACAAGCACAATTTTCAGTGTAAGTAGTGTCATCTCCTTGATAGTATAGAATCTGTTCTAGTTTTGTTTTGCATCTATTATTCTGATTGGCACAATTAACTGTAAAGGTGCCCTTAGGGGACCAATCAATGATGATGCCATAGGAATTATTTTGCAGTACCACAGCATGATCAGTAATGTAATCCTCCCAAATTAATATTTCTAAATTCTCTGACCATTGTTGAGATTGTTGGCACCTCTCTTTTTTGGGCTTAAACTGTTCCAGTTGAACCAAACTCTGTGAATGATCCAAGCTCCATTCAGAAAGTAAATGATAGGATACTGGTCTTTGATTATGTCCTGGAATTTTAACTAGTCAATGTTGTCAGTGGCCTGTTAGGCAACCAATAGCTGGCTCTATGCAAAGATGGGGGAACTGACAACCCATGGACACATTTATTAGCATTCTTTCCTCCTCTAGGTGACAGGGCCCACAAGTATCTGTAGGCTCAGGCATCCAAACACTATTATTAACATAAACCTCAACTGGGGGTTCCAATCATATGACTGGCCTAATTAAAGGCAGGAATGGGACATATGCCCAATAGGTATAATTTTGGACTGCTGTAGCCACAGGGAGACTTACTGTCATAGCAATTACTGCAATCATAGCCACCATCCTGAGTGAATCCCAGTGTCTCCCCCTTTTTGTTTTCTGTATTAGAGTTTTTTTTTTTTTAATTGCAGAGCATACATATGTGCAGCCACAGGTTTATCATGCAGGGAGGTCACTGCTCTTATTTTGGCTTTGTATTCTAGGATTAGTAAACAACAGAAGACAAACATGAGTATAATTAGCAACTTTTTCCAATTAAAGAGTGACCTGTAGTGGTACTTGGCATTTTAGTTTACTATATGTTACTAATGAGGAATCCCACTTGGGGCATGTTAATTTATTTTAGCCAAACAGTTATGTTATTAGAAGCTGAGATGAGGGTAAAGTAGACTGAGCTAATGTCTTCCAATCATAGGGGCACAGACATTTTTCCTAAGCCACAGCCTGTAATAAGGTCTGAACATAAGGTGAGTTAGGTCCATACTGCCTTACTGGTTGTTTTAGATCTTTTAATACTTTAAAAGGAAAAGGTTCCCAGTGAGCCTGAGCATGCCTGCTAGCCTGCTGAGGCGGTATTGTAGTCACTGGAAACTGCCAAGCCTCCATGTCCCCACTTTCTTGTGTTGAATGGAAGCCTGTATGGCCCCTTCCCCATAGTAAACTGCAGGACGGGCCTGAATTGCACCCTCTCCATAATGAACTGCAGGTCAGGCAATAATGGGCATGGTGAGCCAAGTCTCAGTGAGCCGAGTCTCAGGCTCCCTCCCACAGCACTCACTCGGCTGAGGAAGAGGTGGTCAATCTGGACATTCCTCTGAAGGAGCTGTGGTCTGAACAATTTTCTGAGTAGGTTTAGGGAGACTGGGGGGATTGGCATAAATTACCTCCGGATTTTCCTTTTGGCTAGTACATGGTAGAGACATTTCAGAGTCTTGATTATCAAACTCCTCTCTCTTCTCCTCTGACTCAGCCTCATCATCTGTCTGAAAAGGCTCCAGTGCTGCATGCACCAATGACCAAACTGACCAAATAGGCAAAGGAATTTCCTTTCCCTCTCTATGTGCTTTTTAAAAGTCCTTTCCAACTTTTTCCCAATCTTTTAATTTCAAAGTTCCCTGTTCAGGGAACTAAGGGCAAAATTGTTCCACAGCACGAAACAAATCTGTAAGATTTTCTGTATCAACTTAACCACCACGCTTCAAGAGCTGCCACAGAAAGCTCAGATACATGGCGTACTTACTTTCAGTTTGTCTCATTTGTGTCCCTGGCTTTGTCTGAGCGCCCCACTTACCTGCAGAGCTTAAAACTTTTTCATCCTTGGAAGTCCTTTGTCTGTCAGTCCTCCATTTCACATGCTCGACCATTCCTTCACTGGTACTTCAAGCCCCATGTTGGGGGCCAGAGTGTTGGGGTCCAGCCTCAACACCATGTGTGGGTACCCGAGGTTTGGTGGTGACAAAGGAATGAAAAAAGACAAGTTAAGAGTGAAAGGTAGGGAGCCAGGGGGCCATTGCCAAATGTGGAGGCTGCAAAGGCTCAGAGCTCTAGTCTTCACACTATTTGTTGAGTACAATCATTTAGATCTGAGAAGCAGATGTTCAAGGGTGAAACGGGGAAAGGGAGACAGCACGTCATACACGTAATCTGTAGCAGTGGCAGTTTAAGTGAACCTCCTTTGTGCTCAAACAGCATATCTTTAGTTAGCTGGTGGGACCAGGCTTAACTAGGAGCCTGCATATCCAGCCACATTCCAATGCTTCAGAGGAGTGTCTTTCTCCTTGAGCACAGAGTTTAAAAGAGAGCAGGTTGTACTCAGAGCATGGGAACATAATGGCGATAAGAAGGCTTTCCTCCTCAGAGGCCTCTTGTGGCTTTCCACAACTTATTGTCCATATTTTTAAGGTCAGTTTATGCAGGCACCCCATAAACCTTTTTCCCAACAGCTCCAATAAATTTTTTCTTTCAGAATTTCTGGTTTTTCTTTTCAAGATATTTATTTCCTTTCTCATTTGTAACCCGAATTGATTTTCTGAGTTTCTTTTATTGGTTTTCAGATATCTGTTGCATCTAAGCTTCTTTAAAATTAATGTTTTGTGTTTTTTAGGGGATGATGAATATGTTTATTATCATGATAGTGGTGATGGTTTTATGGGTATACATGTGTCAAATCTTAACCAAATTTTATATTATAAACATGCAATTTGTTGTATGGCAATTATACATCAATCAGGATGTTAAAATAGGGCCACAAACTCTTTTCTGTTTCTCTCAGTAACAGATGGATTTTAATTCTCTTCTCACTGAGTCTGGGTTGGCCTCAGTGCATCATTTGACCATTAGAATATAGCAGATACTGGAACTTCTGAACATAGGTCTTAAGAGGTCTTGCATCTTTGGCACAGCTTGTCTGGGAACACTCTCTGAAAGCTCTGAGCTGCCACTTAAGAAGCCTGGCTACTTTGAGACTGTGATGCTAGAGAGGCTATGTGTAGATACTCCAGGTGAAGCTCCCAGATGAGCTCAGCCTTCTCCATCAAAGTGCCAGATATGTGAGTGAGCAGCTCAGACCAGCCCAAATGCCATCTGAATACCACGGGGTAACCTTTGTTATGTGGCAAAAAATATATTATCACATGGAAAAAATATATTACCCCAATTGAGCCCTGTTTGATTTTCTGACCTCTGAAATTATGGGATATATTATAATGCAACATCTGTTATTTAAAGCCATTGGACAGTTTTGGGGTGGTTTATTATGCAGCAGTAGATAACAAGAAATGAATTTGGCACATGGAAGTCAGGAGTGCTTTTGTAACAAAAACATGTGGCCTTGACATTGGTACTGGGCAGTAGGCAGAAGCTGGAAGAGCCATGAAGAGACTGATAGTGAAAGGCTGAAGGACAATGATGAAAATGTTATAGAGCTGGAGAACATAAGACACATTACGTGGTGGTAAGAAGTTTTGTGAACCTGTTGACTTTAAATCAATGTTTTGGATATTTTCTCTGATATTTTGAGGATTTACTTTTGGTTAAGATCTTTTGCTAAAGAATTATTATGTTCCTTTAGGGATGTCATATTTCCTTGCTTTCTTACATTTCTTGTGTCTGTACATTTATTTCTGTGTATCTGATATAACAGTCACTTTTTATTTTTGAATTTACTTTCCTTGAGGGTGAGGATATTTTCCTGAAGATGTGACTATAATGGTTGGGTAGGGTTTTTTTGGCTTTGCATTCAATCGTGAAATCTCTGTGTGATTTATTCTGCTGTAAATATCATATCATTAGTGGTATCTGTGATTTCCTCAGTGTGTTACAGTGTGGTTATTGCTAGAGGCTACAGTGAAGTTGTGATGGCTACACTGAAATGCTGTGTGGGCTCATCTCTAGGTTTCAGTGGTAGCACTGGTGAACTAAGCTTATCTATCCTTTTGCCATAGGGTGACATATGCTGTCACCTGTGTTGGTGACTCCAGGCAGGCCACCAGCAGCATAGCTTACTCAGATGCCAGTTGTAATTGTAGTGTACTGGGAGGGCAAATGGACTCTCAAACTTCTGGACAGCCAAAGTGGCATGGACAATGGAGGTAGCAGTGGTGGTGAAATGCTTTTCCAAGTCTCAAGTGCTCTTCTGAGTCCCAATTGTGTTGGCAATGGTTGCAATGGGCTGTGTAGGCCAGCCTCTAGGCTAGTTGGTGGCACTTGTAGGTAAAGGCCAGCAGAAGTGGTAGTAGTAGAGTGTTTCTGCCCACCCTCAGTGCCCCCAAAAGACACAATTGGTTGTCCCAGGTGGTGGATTACATTGAGGAACCTCCCTAGGGCCCTGGATCCTCCACTTTGTATCAAGGAAGGGCTGATGCTGGGTGGAGCTGAATTGCACTCAGGTTTCCCCACTGATGAGTACCTGCACAGATGTAATAGGTAGGAGTGAGACAATCCTCGGGGGACTGGTGAAATGCTTGGGTAAGAGGCAACTGTCACTGCTATGAGGTCCTGCCACAGGGAGGGTGGTGGTGGTCTCAGCAGCCACAGCTTTGACTGGTGGGTGGGGAACTTTTATCCCTCTCATGCCCAGTCCTACTGGGGCTTGCTCCCTCCTTCCATCTGTCACAGAAAACCTAGCTATTCTGTCAGACCAGAGAAATTTAGGCTGTTCTTTAGTTCAACCCTGGGTCACAGGAGCCCCTCCCCAGCTCAAGACCAAGCCACTGTGACAACTGTCACGCTGCTCAAATCCTGGGGGTAATGCCCACTTTCAGTGCTGTTGGCTGCAGTCCATGCCATGCTTGCTTCTCAGTCTTGGTTGTGTTAGCCCCCTCCCTGCTCATGCCCCAGTTCCGTGAGCAGCAACTTGAGTTTCCTTAATGCCTAGGACTGGCAACCCTGGTAGCTAGGACGGTGAACACTGTTAAGATCGAGGATTAAGAATGGCATCTTGCTATAGCTGCTTAGCCTTCAGGAAGGGATTGGAACCAAGGGCATGTTCCCTCCCTTCAGTTGTTCCTTCTCTCAGTCGCCTGACTGCTCCCTGTGCTAGATTCAGTGATTGGGAGGGTCAAAGTGCTCTCTGTGGTCTAGATTGTATGATTCCCCAGTGAGAAAATGGACCACAGAAAAGCTGTTGCTTACTTTCTCCTGTATTATAGAGTCACTTCTGATTTCCAGTCAGTCTTGGGCACACAGGCTGCCTTTTTTCCCCCTTTCTAGTTTCTGAAGTTTCCTGTCACTTTTCTGTTGAACTCTTGTGTTCTCTCTTTGATAATGTTACTCAATGTATGATTGTCTATACGCTATTATGGTACTACATGGATGAGGCTGGCTTGAAATACTCCTAGTCAGTAATCTTTAAAATATTGTATGATTTTGAATCGTGCCACCTTGCTGAGCTCATGTATTAGCTCTAGTGGGTTTTTAAAAATTCCTTAGATTTTTTTTTTTTTTTGAGACAGAGTGTCACTCTGTCACCCAGGCTGTAGTGCAGTGGTGCGATCCCGGCTCACTGCAAGCCCCACCTCCCAGGTTCACACCATTCTCTTGCCTCAGCCTCCTGAGTAGCTGGGACTACAGGTGCCCACCACCATGTCTGGCTAATTTTTTGTATTTTTCGTAGAGACGGGGAGAAATTTTTATTTGCATGATAATGTCATCTGTAAAGTTTTCAATCCCCATGTGGAGACCATTAATTTATTTTTGTTGCATGATATCTTTGGCTAAGACCTCAAGTATAATGTTGAATAGAAGTGGTAGAAACAGACATTCTTGTCTTTTTCTGAAGTAATGTTCCCAAACCCAGGCTTTAACCATTACATGTGACATTAGCTGCACATTTTATAGATGCTGTATAGCAGGCCTAGAAAGTTTTCTTGTATTTCTAGACTGCTTTGGGGTTTTATTACAAATAAATGTTGGTTTTGTTAAATATTCTTGTGTATATCAAATAACTTTTTTTTGTATTTTGTTGTATTTTTGTGTTACATTGAGTAATTTTTGGATGTTTAGCCTAATTTGTATTTTTGAGATAACTCCTTTTGGTAATGGTTAAACTACTAAATAATTATAGAAATCAACTGTTCTGACATAAAACAAATAACTATAAAGAGTGTGGAATAGCTTTATTAGAAAGTTTGATTAGATACACAAATGAACAGTAATTATGAGCACTAAACTTGAAAAAAGTATCAATAACTTGATAAAACCTTAAGTGTTATAGGTAATATCTAAGTATTATGAAATGACAGACCAAAGTATCAAAGTATACCCAACAAGCAATATCTAATCACATGCGAATTTCTTCTAAGATTATTTTAAGTAACTATTGGAGTAAATAGAAAATTTAAACTGCGATTACCTTTATAGAGCCTGAGATTTGCTAAGAAAGCATTTTGACTGGAGGTAAAGAATCAAAAATTATTTAATTAATTCTACCAGTACTGTCTTAAGTTCACAGAAAAGTCATGATTTTTGGCTATACACATATATTTTTAATTAAAGAGGAGGATTATTACTCAAGAAATTTGTACAAAATATAAACATACTTTTATGTTTTAAAAAAATATGTATATTCTACTAATATTACCATGTAGCATATGAAGGTTATGGTGTTCTAACTATAGAATCTTAAGATTTTTTATGAGATACTGTTTTACCAGAAAATATCTATGTGCAGTGTGGCTATATGATGTAGAACAAAAAAATTATATATATATACACATTATATATATACACACATTTTATATATATATATATATATTCCCAAGTATTATTTAACGCAGAGAACTGAAAATCTTCAAAAGTTTCAAAAATCCTCAACATGTCCGATGCAACTGATAGAAAAAATATTTCTGCAGGACCAGAAATAAACTAGAAAACTAGAAGGACTTACAGGAATAATAAAACTGAAAAGCCGCTGCTCCCTTCAGGTCTTGGTTGATTGCAAGGACCTCAAACTTGTGTGGACTGCCCAATTTACCCCCTTAAAATAACCAAAGAAAAAGTACTGATTGAATTTATCCCAAATGTGAGAAGCAAATCATAAAATATAAAATACCCAAGAAAATAAGCTACCAGTATAAATAATGTGAAAAAAATTACTTGTATAAATTTTAGCTATTTTAAATATACTTAAAATATTTAACTAAAGACAATGGGTAAAATAGAAAGTTTTAAAAAATGATTTGAAAAGACTAAGAAATTGTAAACTAAACAAGCATATTTGGAAAGGAGCCAAAGAGAAATTTAAAAAATGAATAAGTTTAATACACAATATTTGGGTTATATATTAATTTAGACTCACATGATAAAAAGATTAGTGAACTGAAATATTGAGCAGAATGAATATCATCAAATAGAGACAAAGTATACAAATACAAATATAATTATAGATATAGGAAGAATATGAGAAGTAAAAATACATTTATATAATCCAATAGAATATATAAAACTACAGAATATAGAAATAGAATATATAAACATTTCCACCAGCAATAAATGACAGCTCTTGTTACTCTACATCCTCACTAGCAGTTAGTGTAGTCAGTGTTTTAGATTTTAGTTATTCTAATATGGGTGTAGCAGTATGTCATTGTTATTTTAAATTTCAGTTTCCTAAGGACACATGATGCTGAGCATCTTTCCATATGCTTATTTGCCATGCTTTTAAGCTCTTTAGTGAGACCTCACAACTTTTACATTCGTATTTGTTTGAATCCTTTGCCATTTTATAATTAGGTTGTTTTTTATTCTTGAGTTTTAAATGTTTTTAATTTACTTATTTTTTTGCATATTTTGGATACCAGTCTCTTATCAGTTAACTGTTTTGCAATTATTTTCTCCCATTCTATGCCTTTTCCTTCTATTCTTTTAACAGTGTCTTTTGCAGTTCAGAAATGTTATTTTTAATATAGCTCAACTCAATAGTTTTTGCTTTCATGGACCATGTTTTTGGTTGTTGGTGTATCAAATGAGCCAAACCCAAGGTAATTGAGATTCTGCTTTATGTTATCTTCTAAGAGTTTTGTAGTTTTTCCCTTTACATATGTCTATAATCTATTTTCAGTAATTTTTGTAAAAATTGCAAGATCTGGGCTTAGGGTTTTTTTTATTTTTTTTATTTTTCCTATTGCATGTGGATGTCCAGTTGTTCCAGTACCGTTTGTTGAAAAATTACCTTTTCTCAATTGAATTGCATTTCCTCTATTCTCAAAGATAAGCTGACTTATTTGTGTGGGTCAATTTCTGAGCTTTCTCTTTTGTTCCATTGATCTGTCTCTCTGTTCTTTTACTAGTACCACATTGCCTGATTACTATAGCTTTATAGGAGTTCTTGAAGCTGGGTAGTGTCACTTCTATAGCATTTCTTTTTAAATATTTTCTTTGCTATTCTGAGTCTTTCATCTTTCAATATAAATTTTAGAATCAGTTTGTCAAAATTCACAAACTAACTTGCTGGAATTTTGAGTGGGGCTGCATTGAATATGTAGATAAAGTGGAGAACTACTGACATTTTAACAATCTTTCTATTCTTAAACGTGGATTATCTCTTCACTTACTTAGATCTTCTTTGAGGTTTTTAATCATAGTTTTTTAGATTTCTTCATATATATCTTCTATTTATTTTATTAGATTTGTACCTAAATATTTCATTGCTATTTCACCTGAAATCCTCACAATCATTTTCTGTTGTCAGTGACACTAGTCACAGGTCTTAAAATGCTACTCAATGAATATGATAAAATGCATACTGAAATGACATTTTTGATTAATTCAGTAATAAGACAAAACACAGAATAATTTTCTCATATAGATTACACTCAACTGAAAAGATTACTGTATATTCGTTTATACACTAACATCATTCTTATAAATAAAATAACACTAAAATGATACATTATGATAAAGATTTTAAAAAGATATTTAAACAAACTTTTTTTTCAAATAATGTATTAGTTTCATGCAAAGTAGCTCCTAAATTTTCATAAATGGCTTGTTTCTTTTAGCATATTCCTTGTTTCTTCAGAGGTCTCTTTTAAGCCCATAGACTTTATAATCAGTCTTTTGTTTTGGGTTTATTTAATAGTAATATTTTCCCCACATTATTTGTGATTACACAGACACATTAGGCTTACAATATTTTGAATAGTCTAAGGTGAAAGCCAATGTAATGAGGATAAACTTGATTTGTGTTATCTGTCTCCTGAGGTGCCCAAGAACTTGATCGTCATTCCCAGCAGCTTCTGGTTGACATTTCTCAGAGTGAGAACTGAGGTGTACATTCAGATTCATGAGCTTTTAAAGTATCAGGTAGAATGCAATTCTCTTGTGCACTCTGACCCACCCATAGATGAGCTCTCTGTTTTTTTTATTTTAGACTATTACTTTCACGTCTGTACCATATTATTGCAAGTTTTATGATTTGTCATAGTGGAGAGATTCATCAAATAAAAATATAGGACATAAAATTAACTCTAAAATTTAAATAAACAACAAATAACTTTGGGGTGCACATGTATTCTGTTGGCTATTATCAGCTGTTATATTCTGTAAATTTTCCAAAGAAATAATGAGAATATTTATACTTTAGTTATCAATTCTAATCCATGATATCATGCTGTTTTCTTGTCCTGCCTCAGCACCAATTCCCTGAAGAGCACTGTTGAAGGAAGACTCCATCTGATGATTCAGAGCAAGTATTTTTTAGTGTGTTATTGTTATTAGCAGAAAGAGGGACATAAAATACATGGGGTGAGCTGAATATATCTTAGGTAAGAGAGAAAAATATTCAAATTCTTATGTTATCTGATTATTTTTTATCTTTTTTGGTGTGTGGCTTATAATGTATTGTATTAATAAAAGTATATAAACATGTAATTTACAAATAGTTGCCAATATTATTAATATATGTTTAAGTATTGTATTACTGGTTTTGTCAAAAGAAAATGGGGATACGCAGGGAAAAGAAAGAGAGATCAGACTGTTACTGTGCCTATGTAGAAAAGGAAGACATAAGAAACTCCATTTTGTTTACCTGGCTAGTTGAGGATGCTGGATTGAGGTGTCTCCATCTTCATGGAGGTGCTTTTCTTTCCATCTCCAGTGGGTTCATTGTAGAACTTTAAATGTCTAATGAGTATCCAAACAGGAAGCTGATTTTCTCCTGGTGAAACACAAGCAAAACCTCTCCCCCATGTTATCACCTTCCCTATTTCCCATGTTTTATTTTTATTATCTTTCTACCAAATCAGTTTTCCTTCATTCCTTCATGTGGGCTGTTCTTTTTATCAGTAAGATGTTGTTCTGCAGAGGTAGAGGTCTGATTTCCATAAATGTTAAAAAATTTTAAAGTATAGAGTGCTAGATTAAGTTGCATCTGGGGAGTGTTATACTCCTTACTGTCTTTTCTTCTTCTTCTTCTTTTTTTTTTTTTTTTTTGGTTTAATCAATTGAGTTTTGAGGTTCTATTAGCTCTTTCAATTATGGCCTGTCCTTGGGAATTATAGGTAATTCCTGTTGTATGTGTAATTTTCCACTGATTTAAGAATTTTGAACTCTCAACATATAGAGACTATTAAGTTCTTAAGTCAAGAGTATCCTGATGCTTTTCCTGATTCCATCATGACAGCAGAGCAAAATTTTGCTGAGGGTGCAGACAAATGCTTAAGAACTATCAGTTATTGGTTCTGGCAGTAACATAAATGTGTTTCTTTACTAACTTAAGCTTTTGGACAAAGATAAACAACAATTTTAACTACAAAATGTGTTTCTTCTAAACTCATAGATATCAGTAGGATGTAGAGCAATGTTGTACAGTATAGTGATAATTGACAATGAAATATAACTGGACCCACTTTTATCTCAGAAGAAGCTGAGTCATTGTGGTAGTTTTTCATTTTTTTCTGTGTTGTAAAGCTACATCATTTGAGTCACTGGATTAAATACATTTGATAACACAATGATGCCTACATCCTGGCAAATAACATTAGTAGCTGCAAAATTGTTCAGTGAAATTGTGCAAGGTGTTCTGATGTTGTGGATTTCCTGAGACAATTTGAGGAAAAGTATATTTTAAATTGGAGACCAAAGTATTTTTCAAGGCATAAGAAGGTATTCCTATATTAAGTAGGATCTCCAAAAAAAGGATCATGATGTGATCATTTTGATGTAACTTTATGGTTTTCATAAAGTTATTGCAAGTAGTGTTTAGTGTTTATCCTCTTGAAAAGTCAATGATAGACATCAGAAATATGCTGATGTGTTGAAAAGAATTTACATAAAGAATCTAGTAGATGGAAACAAAACTGGGAAAGACCCAGGGTCATTTTTAGGTGGTACAGCTAAGAGGGTTTTGGTAAGTACAACAATGCCTTCCAAAGATGTTTATGTTCTACTTCTCAGATACTGGGATTATATTATAACTAATGGCAATAGGCATATAAAGTTGTACATAAGATCAAGATTGCTAATCTTCTGATGAAAAATGGGGATATTATCATTAATTAGAATGGTGAGTTCAGTGTAATAACAAGGGTCCAGAAATATGAAAAGCGACGGAGAATAAAAAGTGTCAAAATGATGGCACCTTAGAAAGACAAACAGATATTTTTTCAACTGTTTGCTCTGGTAATTTTCTCCATATTATCAAAAAATTCCACCCAGTTGCATAAACTGTACATATAATTGAATAATTTTATATGTTAATAGTATCAACATGCTAAATATAAAATGAGAGAATATAAAACAAAATCTAAAAGGAGAGGTCCAGGTACAATGAGTGTGCATCCTATAAGGTCATCATTGTGGATGACTTGGTGAGACCAATATTAATACATATATGTTTTATTGATATTATTGCATACAAAATTTAATGCAGAAAATAATGTAGAGACTGAATTATCAAGAAGTTATATGAGATAGTCTGGATTTATTTAAAATAAGAGGATAATGTAAAAATGAAGATGATTTGTGATAAAGATATTGACTACCAAATAATAAACACTAATGAGATGAAGTCTTTCTTTTCCAGATATACAAAACGTTTCCTCTTTGCCATTTAGAAGAACATACTTTCCACTTATGTTATCATTAAAAGATGCCTTTTATTTCCAAGCTGGCATTGGAATAAGCTAGCACTTACTTTTTTTTCCCGCCCACATTTTCACATTCTCTCTGAATAACAAGCCTAAGCCCCATGGCCTGATCACCTGTCACTTGGCCTTTATTCACATAGTGATGCTTCTCATAGTAATGTGTTTGTTGTGTCTGGATGTATTTGAGTCACTGCATTTTTGGAATGACTTCAAACACAAAATGTAATTCTACCTGAGCAGAGTGACAAGGGGCCTCTCCTTCTGTACCACCTGCCTGAGTACTCTCCAGGCCATCACCATCAATCCTAGCACTTCCTGCTTGGTAAGAGTTAAACATAAATCCACAAATTACATTATGCATGTTTTCTTCTTTTTTTGCTTCCTCATTTTCCAGAAGTAACATGATTATGTACACAGTAGCTTCTTTCAAGTGACACAGACCAGTCAACTCACAAATACTGACAAGTAAATATTGCTCATTTTCCTAGATAATCTCTATAATCAGAGGACTAATTTTTAGTCTGGCATTTTCCCTGAATGCTTTCTTTGTAGAAATTATGTTGCTCTCAAGTATGTGCATGGTGACACTCTAGTTTAAGCACCAGAGGTGATCCCAGCACCTTCACAGTCCCAGCTTCTGCTCCAGTTCCTCTCCAGAGAAAAGGGCCAACCACACACCCTGCTGCTGGTGAGTTGCTTTGTTGTCACGGGTTCAGTGGACATCATTATTTTATCCTCCTTAACCATGTGGCGGGCTTTTAACCCAGTTATCCTGGATATCTAAAGGTTTGTGGTCTATCTTCATGCTTTCATTTGTTCTTTGGTACAAATAAATTTGTCTTCTGGTACAAATCAATTGAAAAAATAATAATCAATATTCTGCAAAACATAAACTAAAAGAGGCATCAATTTTTAATAAGATCATAACAGAAAAATAATCCTCTGAAAAAAAAGATTTTTCCTTCCTCAGTTAAATTATTGAAGTAGCATGGGATTTTCATCTGACTGAAGTAAAATGTGTAAAATTGTAATTTCATATCTAAATATTTTGAATTTGATGCTACCAAGAATTATTTGGTTTCTTTAGTTCAAAGTTCACCAGGTTTTGATATTCCCAAATCAAGTCTCTTACTCTTTAATTTTTACACACAAAAAGCATTTCTTTCTTCTTGAAGTGTACTCTTAAGAAGCTGCCATTCGGCGGAGCAAGATGGCCGAATAGGAACAGCTGCAGT
>NW_012118755.1:903759-904446 GCF_000951035.1 Colobus angolensis palliatus | reverse complement strand
GCACATATACACCATGGAATACTATGCAGCCATCAAAAAGGATGAGTTTGCGTCCTTTGTAGGGACATGGATGCAGCTGGAAACCATCATTCTTAACAAACTATCACAAGAGAAAACCAAACACCGCATGTTCTCACTCATAGGTGGGAACTGAACAATGAGATGATCACTTGGACTCGGGAAGGGGAACATCAGACACTGGGGCCTATCATGGGGAGGGGGGAGGCATTGGATTGGGGAGTTATACCTGATATAAATGATGAATTGATGGGTGCTGACGAGTTGATGGGTGCAGCACACCAACACGGCAGAAGTATACATATGTAACAAACCTGCACGTTATGCACATGTACCCTAGAACTTAAAGTACAATAAAAAAAATAAATAAATAAAAGACACAAGAGAGTCTGTCATGTGATAATGACGGAACAAGCAGCATGAAAAAAAAAAAAAAAGAGATACCCACCCAGTAGTGGGATTCCTAGATCATACATTGTATAATTTGAAGACTTGTTGATACTCCATACAAATTTTAGGATTGTTTTGTCTTCTTTCTGTGAAAAATGGCATTAATATTTTCACAGAGATTGCATTTAATGTGTAGCTTCCTTTGGGTAGTATGGTCATTTTGATGGTGTTAATTTTTTCAGTCTATGAAGATGAGATGTCTTTCCATTTGTTTGTGTC
>NW_012118755.1:890960-903622 GCF_000951035.1 Colobus angolensis palliatus | reverse complement strand
TATTTTTTTAGCTATTGTAGATGAAATTACCTTGTTGATTTTTCACTTCATTATTAGTGTATGGAAATGTTATGGATTTTTATGTGTTGGTTTTATATCTAAAACTGTACTGAACTTAAGAGGTTTTCTTTGGTGAGTCTCTACGTTTTTCTAGATATAAGATCGTGACATCTACCAAAAAAAAAGACAATTTGACAATTTTCTCATGGATAAATATTCTTTCTCTTACCTGATTGCTCTGGCTAGGACTTCTGGTACTAGGATGAATAGTAGTGAAAATGGATGTCCTTGTCTTGTTCCCATGCTTAGAGGAAAGGCTGTGAGCGCTTCACCATTCAGCATACTATTAGTGGTGACTTTGTTACATATGACCTTTATCATGTTGAGTTATGTTTCTTCTATGATATGCCTAATTTGCTGAGAGTTTTTATTGTGAAGACCTGTTGAATTTTATCAGATGCTTTTTCTGCACTTTTGGAAATAATTATATAACTTTTGCCCTTCATTTTGTTGATGTGAAGTAAAACATGTATTGGTTTGCATATGTTGAACCATCATTGCATCCCAGAGATAGATCCCACTTCATCATACTGTATTTTTTTTTGACGTGCTATTGAATTTGGTTTTCTAGTTTTTTTTTTGAGTATTTTTGTATCTATGTATACCAGGAATATTGGCCTACAGTTCCTTTCTATCAGGAGAACCCGCTCCCGATGTTTAACATGGGTTCTTTTCTATTTCCTAAGTGTCTTGGCTGGTTTGAGAAATAAAGGGAAAGAGCACAAGAGAGAGAAATTTAAAGCTGGGTGTCTGGGGGAGACATCACATGTTGGCAGGATCTGTGATGTTCCGCAAGCCGAATAAACACCAAGTTTTTATTAGACATTTTCAAAAGGGGAGAGAGTGCACAAATAGGGTGTGGGTCACAGAGATCACACACTTCACAAGGTAATAAAATATCACGAAGAAAATGGAAGCAGGGCAAGATCACAGGACCACCGGATGGGGCAAAATTAAAATTGCTAATGAAGTTTCGGGCGCGCATTGTCATTGATAACATCTTATCAGGAAACAGGGTTCAAGAGCAGACAACCTGTCTGACCAAAATTTATTGGGCAGGAATTTTCCTCCTCCTAAAAAGCCTGGGAGCGCTACAGGAGACAAGGGTTTATTTCATCCCTTCAGCTTCGACCGTTAAAGGTGGCACGCCTTAAAAGGGCCATCTATAAGCCTACCTTCAGGGCGCATTCTCTTTCTCGGGGATGTTCCTTGCTGAGAAAAAGAATTCAGCGATATTTCTCCTATTTGCTTTTGAAAGAGGAGAAATATGGCTCTGCTCCGTCCGGCTCACCAGTGGCCAGAAGTCTTATCTCTTTTGTTTCCTGAACATTGCTGTTATTCTGTTTTTTTTTTCAAGATGCCCAGATTTCATATTGTTAAAACACATATGCTATACAATTTGTGCAGTTAACGCAATCATCACAGGGTCCTGAGGCGACATTCATCCTCCTCAGCTTACGAAGATGATGGGATTAAGAGATTAAAGACAGGCATAGGAAATCACGAGGGTATTGACTGGGGAAGTGATAAGTGTCCATGAAATCTTCCCAATTTATGTTCAGAAACTGCAGTAAAGACAGACATAAGAAATTATAAAAGTATTAATTTGGGGAACTAATAAATGTCCATGAAATCTTCACAATTTATGTTCTTCTGCTGTGGCTTCAGCCGGTCCCTCCGTTCAGGGTCCCTGACTTCCTGCAACACTTTCAGTCTTCTGTTCTTGTCTGATTTTGATATCAAAGTAATGCTGACCTAATAAGATGAGTTAGAGAGAATTTCTTCCCCTTCATTGTTTTGATATGGTTTGAGAACTGGTGTTAACTTTTCTTTGACAGTTTGATAGAATTTGACAGTGAAGTCATCCAGGCCTGGACTTTTCTTTGTTGGGAGACTTTTTATTACTGACTCAATCTCATTACTCATTATCTACTCAGGTTTTCTATTTTTTTGTTGATTCAATTTTGGTAGGTTTGTCCAGGAATTTATTCATTTCCTCTAGGTTTTCTAGTTTGTTAGTATAGTTGTGCACTGTTTCTGCAGTATTCCATCAGTTTTGGTGCAACTGTGTTTTGATTTTTTTTTCAACAACTTTAAAAAATGTCTGTTTTAAATTTTTATCTTGACCCAATGGTCATTCCAGAGCATGTTGTTTAATTTCCACGTATTTGTACAGTTTCAAAAGTTTCTCATGTTATTGAAATCTCATTTTCATTGTGGCCTGAAAACATATTTGATATGATTTTGATTAAAAATTTGTTGAGACTTGTGTCCTGACATATGATCTATCTTAGAGAATGTTTCATGTGCTTTTAAGAAAAATATGCATTCTGTCATTGTTGGATGAAGTGTTCTGTAAATGTCTGTTAGATCCATTTGGTCTAATTTTCAGTTTAAATCTAATCTTAATATTCTGTCAAGATGATACGTATAATGATGAAAGTGTGGTACTGAAGTTTTCAACTATTATGTATTGAAGTCTATCTCCTTAGATCTAATAATATTTCCTTTATATATTTGGATGGTCTGGTGTTGGGTGCCTATATATTTAAAATTGTTAAAATTCTCTTGCTGAATTCATTCCTTTATCATTACATAATGTCCTTCTTTTACTGGTTTTGAATTAAAGTCTATCTTATGTTATATAAGTATAATTACTTCTACATGCTTTTGGTTTCTGTTCATAAGAAATTTTTTTCAAATCCTGCTTTAGGGATGTCAGATATTTTTAGTTATTCTTGTACTTTTCTGAAAATTGTAGCTGCCTGCTCAAGATTTTTAAAAATATATATTTTTCCAAAAAGTGCAAACATCAATTCATTACTACTTATGAAAACATTTCCCATGTATTGTTTTGTGGCACATCAGCATCTCATGAGAATTCCCAAGTGGAACACACTCCCATTCCCCAGTATATCATAAGATAAAAATAATTTATAGAGTGTATTTTTATTTTATGTTTTACACAAATTGCTGAATTAATAATACTCTGTTACAAAGAATAATACCTATAGAGGGCCAGAAATTACCATTTTTTCCATAGCATTAAGCTATATTGGTAGAATTATTTATTTGTATTAAGGTTTTTGGCTGTAATCACAATGTTTCCTCATTAGACTTTTCCTGAATCCATAAAAATAATACATTTGAATTTCTCACTGAATCTAGAAGTTGATGAAGAAGATCTTAATGAAATGACCATGTGGCTAAATATTGTTTGTTCCTTACACTTTAATGGTTTCTATTATCATTTTCAGTGGCCAAAATGTACAGCCTGCTGGGTTTCTGCCATTATGAAGTAAAAGACATTTTTTAAACCTTAAGTTTTTCCATTTAATATACTTTGATACTTGAAAGTAATGTACAATCTCTCTATTGGTCAAAGAGGCTGCCCATTTATTTATATGCCTTACTCAAGCTTTCTAATAAAATTATATAACATTATTCATGTATATTTATTTGTTGTATGCCAAAGCAGTTGATTTTTATGAAAATTTTAATATAAATATATAAATAAAAATGTGTGAAACTTTATTCTTTCCAAGGAATCTTTGGGTTATTAAATTTAAATTCTAAGGTATTAACCTTATAAATAATACCTTAGAATTATACCTAGCATACTGTATATGCTAAGTGCTGGTAACTCTTATTCACAAAATTGTCTTTTATTCAAACAATTATTCAAATACAGTATTATTTTGTATTTTTATTAAAATTTATTATTTGGCCTTCCTCAATTTTGCTAAAAAATAGGAGGTAGGCATATTCCACCTTTATAAATTCCAAAGTGAAATCGCAGTTTCACTAATTTCCTTTAGATACAGTAACTCATTTTTATCAAACAGTAAATATATGTTTTAAACAGCAGTTATATTCTCTATCTTACAACACAGAAAATTTTAAGTCATTCATTAACTGAGCTAAAGCCTTATTCTATATTATTACTCCAGAGTTTTTTTGTTTTTCACTTGAGATGGAGTTTTACTGTTGTCACCCAGGCTGGAGTACAGTTGCGCGATCTTGGCTTACTGCAACCTGCGCCTCCTGGGCTCAACTGATTCTCCTTCCTCAGCCTCCTGAGTAGCTGGAATTACAGGTGTCTACCACCATGCCTGGCTATTTTTTTTTTTTTTTTTCAGTAGACACTGGGTTTCACCATGTTGGTCAGGCTGCTCTGGAACTCCTGACCTTAGGTGATCCAGCCACTTCAGTCTCCCAAAGTGCTGGGATTACAGGCATTAGCCACTAAGCCTGGCCACTCCAGAGTTTTTCATGTCAACTGCCGAGAAAATTCATTTTTACGAGGCCAGGTGTGGTGGTTCACACCTGTAATCCCAGCACTTTGGGAGACCAAGGTGGGTGGATCACCTGAGGTTGGGAGTTCGAGATCAGCCTGATCAATATAGAGAAACCTCGTCTCCACTAAAAATACAAAATTAGCTGGGCTTGGTGGTACACGCATGTAATCCCAGCTACTCGGGAGGCTGAGGCAGGAGAATCACTTGAACCCAGGAGGTGGAGGCTGCGGTGAGCCGAGATTGTGCCACTGCACTTCAGCCTAGGCAACAAGAGCAAAACTCTGCCTCAAAAACAAACAAACAAAAAAAAAAAAACAAAATTTTTATGGAATACTACAAAATAGAAACAAATGTTTTGATAGGTACAAACTATAAAAGTTAACTAAAAATAGATTATATAGACATATATGAAGAAACAAAATTTATAAATAATTACGTGTTAAGAGAATATTAATTAAAATGTTTTGACATAAAAAAACTCAGTGACAAATTGCTTAAATCGTAAATTATATCAGCTTTTAAGGAAGAATTAATGCAAATTATATACAAAAACTCCCACCAATATAAGAAAAGGTAACATTTCCCAATTCATCTATTAGTCAGTATAAGCATGATAAAAAAACAAAACACATACAAAAAAATCACAAGTAAAAAAACCATGAACCAATATTTTATATGAATATAGACACATAAATTATCAAAACTACTAACAAACTAAATCCAACAACATATAAAAAGGATTATATACTATGACAAAGTAGTATATTTTCAAAAATTCAATGTTGGCAAAATATTCAAAACTTAAAGTATTGCATAATATTACTTTAATAAAGGGGATATGATTATTTTAGCAGACATAGAAAAAGACTTAAGAAATCCAATATCAATTTGTAATAAGACTCACAGCTAACTACTAATATAGACATCTCAGTCCTGCTTAAAATCATCTATTAAAACCTAGAGCTAACATACATAATAGTAAAAGAATGAGAGCATTATTTATAAGCTTCGAAACAAGACAAGAATTTCGTATTAAACCAATTTAATCAACATTGTACTAGAGGTATTATCCAAGAAAATTATACTAGAAAAATAAGCAAAATTATCCAGATTAGACAAAAAAAATTTTTTATTACACAATACATGCTCTTCTACATAAAAATGTGACAAATTCACTAAAAAGTTAATAATTAAGTTAACATCAGAAGTACATGACAAATATAAGCTCTTTACACTAAAATATTTTAAATGATGAAATAAAATATTTTAATAACGAAATAAATTGAAGAAAAACTGAATAGATTGAGAGCCAATGTTTTGGGATAACAATATTTAGTATTTAGATAAAAATAACAAAACCATTTACAGATTCAATTCAAATTCCCAACTACCTTTTAAAACAGGAACTGACAAGCTCTTTATAAAATATTAATGTCCAAAGAAAATCAAATATACAGAACAAAATTTGAAAAATAATTCAATGGCTTATACTAAAAATAACCATTCTTATTACAGTGTTACAGTAAATAAACAGTATAGTGCTATTACGAAGATAAATCTGGCCAGGCACAGTGGTTCATGCTTGTAATCCCAGCACTTTCGGAGGCTGAGGTGGGTTAATCACCTGAGGTCAGGAGTTCAAGACCAGCCTGGCCAACATGGTGAAACCTCTTCTCTACTAAAATGACAAAAAATTAGCTGGGCATGGTGGCAAACACCTATAATCCCAGTTACTCAGGAGGCTGAGGCAGGAGAATTGCTTGAACCTGGGAGGCAGAGGTTGGAGTGAGCTGAGATCACGCCACTGCACTCCAGCCTAGGCAACACAGCAAAACTCCATCTCATAAAAAAAAATTTAAAAAAATAAAAAAAGATAAATCTAAGTACACGAGTAGAATAAAACTGAAGGTCCCTTAATAATCATATTAATTTCGTAAGCTTATTTTGTCAAAGATGCCAAGACATTTCAATAGGAAATAAACATTTTTGGTGACTGGCAAGATGGCCAAATAGGAAAAGCTCCAGTCTGCAGCTCCCAGTAAGAGCAACGCAGAAGGCAGCTGCTTTCTGCATTTTTAACTAAGTTATCTGGCTCATCTCATTGGGACTGGTTAGACAGTGGATACAGCCCACAGAGTGTGAGTCAAAGCAAGGTGGGACATCACCTCACCCAGGAAGTGCAAGGGGTTGGGGAACTCCCTCCCCAAGCCAAGGGAAGCCCTGAGGAACTGTGCTGTGAGGAATGGTGCACACCAGCCCAGATAGCACACTTTTCCCAGTCTTCACAACCCTCAGACCAGGAGAATCCCTCCAGTGCCTATACTACCAGGGCCCTGGGTTTCAAGAACAAAACTGGGTGGCCGTTTGGGAAGACACTGAGCTAGCTGCAGGAGTATTTTTTCATCCCCCAGTGGCACCTGGAACACCAGCGAGACAGAACCGTTTATTCCCCTGGAAAGGGGGCTGAAGCCAGGAAGCTGAGTGATCTGCCTCAGCAGATCCCACCCCCACCAAGTCCAGGAAGCTAAGATCCACTGGCTTGAAATTCTCTCTGCCAGCACAGCAGTCTGAAGTCAACCTGGGATGCTCAAGCTTGGTGGGGGGGAGGGGTGTCTGTCATTACTGAGATTTGAGTAGGCGGTTTTCTCCTCACTGTGTAAGCTGCCAGTAAGTTCGAACTAGGTGGAGGCCACTATAGCTTGGTAAAGCTGCTGTAGCCAGACTGCCTCTCTAGATTCCTCCTTTCTGGGCAGGGCATCTCTGAAAAAAAGGCAGCAGCCCCAGTCAGGGGCTTATAGGTCAACCTCCCATCTCCCTGGGATGGAGCACCTAGGGGAAGGAGAGGCTGTGGGAGCAACTTTAGCAGACTTAAACGTGCCTGTTTGCTGGCTCTGAAGAGAGCAGCTTATCTCCCAGCACAGCACTCGAGCTCTCCTTAAGTGATTCTCTGACTCCCATACCTCCTGACTGGGAGACACCTCCCAGTAAAGGTCAACGGACACCTCACACAGGAGATCTCTGGCTGGCATCTGGCAGGTGCCCCTCTGGGAAGAAGCTTCCAGAGGAAGGAACAGGCAGCAATTTTTGCTGTTCTGCAGCCTGTGCTGGTGACGCAGGCAAACAGGGTCTAAAGTGGATCTCCAGTAAACTCCAGCAGACCTGCAGCAGAGGGGCCTGTTAGAAGGAAAACAAACAGAAAGGAATAGTATCAACATCAACCAAAAGAACATCCACACAGAAACTCCATGCAAAGCTCACCAACGTCAAAGACCAAAGAAAGCTAAATCCACAAAGATGAGGAAAAACAGCGCAAAAAGGCTGAAAATTCCAAAAACCAGAACGACTCTTCTCCAAAAAAACCACAGCTCCTCGCCAGCAAGGGAACAAAACTGGATGGAGAATGAGCTTAACAGACTGGCAGAAGGCTTCAGAAGGTGTGTAATAACAAACTCCTCTGAGCTCAAGGAGGATGTTCTAACCCAATGCAAGGAAGCTTAGAACTTTGGAAAAAAAAGTTAGAATAATTGCTAACTAGAATAAACAGTTTAGAGACAAACATAAATGACTGCATCTTGCTCGGACCTCCAATCACTCTGAGTTCTACCTTACGCCAAGCACCTTTTTCTCTGAGCTCCATCTGCTCCAACCTAAACCTTGATAAGGATTCCACCTTGATCAGAGCTCTAACTGCTGTGAGCTCCATCTGCTCTGACCTCCATCTGATCTGAGCTCCATGTTGCTCGGAGCTCCATGTGATCCGCCACATCTTGCTCCAAGCACCATCTGCTCCGAGCATCATCTACTCCAAGTTAAATCTTGATCGGAGCGCCACATTGCTTGGAGCTCCATCTGCTCTGAGTTCCATCTTGGTCGAAGTGCCATCGCACTCAGAGCTCCATCTGCTCCAAACTGCATTTCGCTCAGAGCTCCATCTGCTCTGAGTTCCATCTCACTCAGAGCTCTATCTTGCTCAAAGTTTCATCTGCTTATGAGTTCCATCTGGCTTGTAGCTCCATCTGCTCAGAGCTCCAACTGCTCCGAGCTCCCTCATACTCCAGGCAACATCTGCTTCAACCTCTCTCTTGCTTTGAGCTCCATCTGCTCTGAGCTCCACTTCACTCAGAGCTCAAATAAATGCAAGCTCCACATGCTCCAAGCTCCATCTTGCTCAGAGCACCATCTTCTTAGACCTCCAACTGCTCCAAGTTCCATCTTGCTAAGAGCTCTATCTACTCCAAGTGCTATATCTTGCTAAGAGGTCCAATCACTTGGAGCTCTGTCTTGCCTTTAACACCATCTTCAAGGTTCTCCATCTTGCTTGGAGCTCCATCTACTATGAGCTCCCTCTTGCTGAGTAGCATCTGTTCAGAGCTCTGTCTTGATCTGAGCAACATCTGCTCCGAGCTCTGTCTTGCTCAGACCTCCATCTGCTCTGAGCTCCATCTTGCTTGAAGGTCTAATCCCTCTGAGCTGCATCTTGCTCTGAGCACCATCTTCTCAGAGCACTGTCTGCTCGGAGCTCTGTCTACTCAGAGCTCCATTTGATCCAAGTTCCATCTTGCTCAGAACTCCTATCATTCCAACCTCCATCCTGCTCTGAGCACCATCTACTCCCAGCTCCATCTTGCTTGAAGTTCCAATCACTCTGAGCTCCATCTTGCCCTGAGCACCATCTGCTCAGAGATCCATCTTCTTTGGAGCTCCAATAACCTTGAGCTCCATCTTGCTCTGAGCTCCATGTTACTGTGAGCAACATCTTCTCAAAGCTTCATCTTGCTCAGAGCTCCATCTGCTCTGAGCTGCAGATTGCTCAGAGCTCCAATCACTCTGAGCTCCATCTTGCCCTGGGTACCATCAGCTTAGAGATCCATCTTCTTTGGAGCTCCAATAACTTTGAGCTCCATTTTGCCCTGAGCACCAGCTGCATGAAGGTACATCTTGCTCTGAGGACCACCTGGTCAGAGAACCATCTTCTTCGGAGCTCCAATCACTTTGAGCTCCATTTTGCCCTGAGCGGCAACTGCACGAAGCTCCATCTTGCTCAGAGGACCAACTGCTCAGAGGTCCATCTCATTGTGAGCAACATCTCTGAGTTCCATCTTGCTTGGAGATCCATCTGCTGTGAGTTCCAGCTTGCTAAGAGCTCCAATCACTCTGAGCTCCATCTTGCTCTGAGCACCATCTGCTCGGAGCTCCGTTTTATTCTAAGCAACATCTTTTCCGAGCTCCATCTGCTCGGAGCGCCAGCTTGCTCAGAGTTCCAATCACTCTGAGCTCCATTTTACGGTAAGCATCACCTGCTTGGAGCTCCATTTTACTCTCCAAGCAACATCTTTTCTGAGCTCCATCTGCCCTGAGCTCCAGGATGCTTGGAGCTCCAGTCACTCTCACCTCCATCTTGCTTGGATCACCATCTGCTTGGAGCTTCATCTTGCTCTCTAAGCAACATCTTTTCCGAGCTCCATCTGCTCTGAGGTTCAGCTTGCTTGGAGTTCCAATTACTCTGAGCTTCATCTTGCTCTGAGTACCAACTGATCGGATGTTCCATCTTACTCTAAGGAACATCTTTTCTGAGCTCCATCTGCTCTGAGCTCCAGCTTGCTCTGAGCCCCAGTCACTCTGAGCTCCATCTTACTCTGAGCACCATCTGCTTGGAGCTCCATCTTTAAGCAGTATCTTTTCCGAGCTCCAGTTTGCTCAGAGCTCCAATCACTCTGAGCTCCATCTTCCTCTGATCACCATCTGCTTGGAGTTCCATCTTACTCTCTAAGCGACATCTTTTTCGAGCTCCATCTGCTCTGAGCTCCAGCTTGCTTGGAGCTCCAATCACTCTGAGCTCCCTCTTGCTCTGAGCACCATCTGCTCGGAGCTCCATCTTACTCTCTAAACAACATCTTTTCGAAGCTCCATCTTCTCGGAACTCCACTCTCTCTGAGCTCCATTTTGCTCGGATCACCATCTGCTTGGAACTCCATCTTACTCTAAGCAACATCTTTTCTGAGCTCTAGCTTGCTAGAGTTCTAATCACTCTGAGCTCCATCTTGCTCTGAGCACCATTTGCTCAGAGCTCCATCTTATTCTAAGCAACATCTTTTCTGGGCACCAGCTTGCTCAGAGCTCTAATCACTCTGAGCACCATCTTGCTCTGAGCACAATCTGCTCCAAGCTCCATCCTGCTCAGAGCTCCAATGGCTCAGAACAATGTTCCGAGTGCCAATCACTCTGAGCTCAAGCTTGCTCTGAGGGCTCAGAACAATGTTGGGAGTGCCAATCACTCTGAGCTCAAGTTTGCTCTGAGCATCATCTTCTCTGAGCTCTACCTCACACTGAAAAACACATGCTGCAAGCTCCACCTTGCTTGGAGCTGCTTCTTGCTCCAAGCTCTATCTACTCCAAGCTCCATCTTGCCCAGAGCTCCATCTGCTCCAAGCTCCATCTTGCTGGGAGCTCCAATCACTCCAAGCACCATCTTGATGTGAGCACAATCTGCATAGACATTCATCTTACTTGGAGCTCCGTCTAGTCAGAGATCCATCTACTCTGAGCTCCGTCTCGCTGGGAGTTCCAATCACTCCAACCTCCAGCTTTTTGGGAGCTCCAATCGCTTCCTGCTCCATTGTGCTCTGAGCACTATCTGGTCAGAACTCATCTTACTTTGAACAACACGTGCTCTGAGCTCCACCTTGCTTGGAGCTGTAATCACTGTGGGCTCCATTTGCTCTGAGCTCCAACTAACACTGAGCAACATCTCCTCCAAACTCCATCATGCTTAGAGCTCCTTTTCTGCTCTACCTGCTCTGAGCTGCATCTTGCTCAGAGCTCCCATCACTCAGAGCAATGTTTAGATTGCCAATCACTCCGAGCTCCCTCTTGCTCTTCTGAACACCATTTGCTCTGAGCTCCACCTTATACCAGCAACACCTGCTCCAAGTTCTATTTTGCTTGGAGCTCCTTCTTGCTGAGAGGTCTGTCTGATCTGAGCTCCATCTTGTTCTGAGCTCCAGTCACTCCAAGCTCCATCTTGTTCTGAGCACCATCTGCCTGAAGCTGCATCTGCTCCAAGCTCCATCCTGCTTAGAGCGCCCATCACTCTGACCTCCATTTTGCTCTGAGTACCTTCTGCTCAGAGCTCCATCTACTCAGAATTCCATTTGCTCCAATGGAGTTCCATCTTTCTCAGAGCTCCAATCACTCCAAACTCCATCTTTCTCTGAGCATCCTCTGCTCAGAGCTCCATTTGCTCAGAGCTCCAATCACTTTGAGCTCCATCTTGCTCTCAGCACCATCTGCTCTGAGCTCCATCTGAAATCAAGCAACATTTGCTCCAAGCTCCATCTTGCTTAGAGCTCCTTCTTGCTCAGAGCTTCATCTGCTCCAAGCTCCATCTTGCTCAGAGATCCATCTGCTCCGAGCTCCATCTTGCTGAGAGCTCCAAACACTTCCAGTTTCGCTTTGCTCTGAGCACCACCTGCTCAAGCTCCATCTTACTGTGAGCAACATGTTTTCTGAGCTACATCTTGCTCAGGGCTGTATCCGCCTCATTGTACTCGAAGCTCCAATCACTCCGAGCTCAATCTTGCTCCAAGCACAACTGCTCAGAGCTCCAATCCTTTAGAGCAATGTTTTTAAGTTCCAATCACTCCAAGCGCCATGTTGCTCTGAGCTCCTGTCTTACACCAAGTAACATGTGCTCCAAGTTCCATCTTGCTTGGAACTTATTTTTGTTCAGAGTGCTATCTGCTCTGAGCTCCATCTTCCCTGAGCTCCATCTTGCTTGGAGCTCTAATCACGCTGAGCTCCCATCTTGCTCTGAGCACCATCTGCTCTGAGCTGCATCTAAAACCGAGCAACATCTGCTCCAAGCTCCATCTTGCTCAGAGCTCCTTCTTGCTCCGAGATCCATCTTGTTCAGAGTCCCAACGGCTCAGAGCAATGTTCACAATTCCAATCACTCCAAGCTCCATCTTGCTCTGAGCTCCATCTTACACCAAGCAACATCTGCTCCAAGCTCCATCTTGCTTGGAGGTACTTCTTGCTCAAAGCTCTATCTCCTCCTAGCTCCATCTTGCTCAGAGCTCCAATCGCTCCCATCTTGCTCTGAGCACCATCCGCTCTGAGCTGCATCTAAAACCGAGCAACATCTGCTCCAAGCTCCATCTTGCTCAGAGCTCCTTCTTGCTCAGAGATCCATCTTGTTCAGAGTCCCAATGGCTCAGAGCAATGTTCACAATTCCAATCACTCCAAGCTCCATCTTGCTCTGAGCTCCATCTTACACCAAGCAACATCTGCTCCAAGCTCCATCT
>NW_012118755.1:877933-890910 GCF_000951035.1 Colobus angolensis palliatus | reverse complement strand
CAAGCAACATCTGCTCCAAGCTCCATCTTGCTTGGAGGTACTTCTTGCTCAAAGCTCTATCTCCTCCTAGCTCCATCTTGCTCAGAGCTCCAATCACTACAAGCTCTATCGTGCTCTCAGCACCATCTGCACAGGGCTTCATCTTTCTTGGAATTCTAATCATTCTATGCTCCATCTTGCTGTGAGCATCATCTGCTTGGAGCTCCATCTTGGTCTGAGTACCATCTGCTTGGATCTCCATCTTACTGTGAGCAACATCTTCTGTGAGCTCCATCTGTTCCAACCTCCAATCACTCTGACAGGCTCCATCTTGCTAGGAGCACCATATGCTCAGAGCTCATCTTACTTTGAGCACCATCTACTCCGAGCTTCATCTTGCTCAGAGCTCCATCTACTCTGAGCTTCATCCTGCTCAGAGCTCCATCTACTCTGAGCTCCATCTTGCTCTGGGCATAATCTGCTCAGAGCTCCATCTGTTCTGAGCTCCATCTTGCTCATAGTTCTAATCACTCTGAGCTCCAGTTTGCTCTGAGCACCATCTGCTCTAAGCCCCATCTGCTCGGAGTTCCGTTTGTTCCAAGCTCCGACTTGCTCAGCGCTCCAAGTACTCTGACCTCCATCTTGTTCTGACCTCCATCTTGTTCTGAGCACCATCTGCTCAAACCTACTTCTTGGAGCTCCAGTCACTGAGCTCCATCTTTCTCTGAGCACCATCTGCTTTGAGCTCCATCTTCTCTGAGCTCCATCTTGCTAAAGCTCCAATCACTTTGAGCCCCATTTTGCTCTGAGCGCCATCTACTCGATGTTACATCTTGTTCTAGGCACCATCTGCTTGGAGCTCCATCTTACTGTTAGCAACATCTTCTCTGAGCTCCACCTTACTGAAAGCTCCATCTGCTCCGAGCTCTAGCTTGCTTGGAGTACCAATCACTCTGAGCTCTCTCCTGCTCTGAGTACCATCTGCTGGGAACTCCGTCTTACCCTGAGCAACATCTGCTATGAGTTCCATGTTGCTCAAAGCTCCATCTTCTCCAAGATCCATCTTGCTCAGAGCTTTAATCACTCAGGTACATCCTGTGAGCACCGTCTGCTCTGCACTATATCTAAAATCAAGCAATATCTGCACCAAAGTCCCACCTTGCTTAGAGCTCCTTATTGCTCAGCTTTCCATCTGCTCTGAGGACCACTGTTCAGGATCCATCTTGCTCAGAGCTCCAACTGCTCAAAGCAATGTTCAGAGTTCCAGTGAGTCTAAGCTTTATCTTGCTCTGAGCTCCATCTTACACATAGAAACATCGGCTCCAAGCTCCACCTTGCTTGGAGCTCCTTCTTGTCTGAACTCTGTCTTCTCTGAGTTCCAGTCACCCCATGCTCCATCTTGCTTTGAACTCCATCTGCTCAGAGCTCCATCTGCACCAAGCTCCATTTTGCTTGGACCTCCAATCACTCTAACCTCCATCTCGCTCTGAGCACCATCTGCTCTGAGCTCCACCTTGCTCGGAGCTCCAGTCACTCCGAGCTCCATCTTGCTCTGAGCACCATCTGCTCTGAGCTCCATATTGCTCTGAGACCATATGCTTGGAGCTCCATCTTACTCTGACAACATCTGCTCCGAGCTTCATATTACTCAGAGCTCCATCTCTCCTCTGGAGCTCCATCTCCTCTGAGCTCCATCATGCTTGGAGCTCATCTTGCTCAGAGGTCCATCTTGCTGTGAGCACCATCTGCTCCATGTGTTTACTGCAGCACTATTCACAATAGGAAAGACATGGAACCAATCTGTATGTCCATCAGTGAGAGACTGGAAAAAGAAAATGTGCTACATATACACCATGGAATACTATGCAGCCATAAAAAGGTATAAGATCAAGTCCTCTGCAGAGATATGGATGAAGCTGGAAGCCATGACCCTCAGCAAACTAACACAGAACAGAAAATCAAACACTGCATATTCTCACTCGTAAGTGGGAGCTGAACAATAAGAACACATTTTAATACTATTACATCCTCTGAAGATGGTCTCTGTTTCTCTTAACAAAGGATATTTATACTTTGTAATTTTTTTCTCTCTCTAAAGGATTGTGGCTTCTCCTGTCTGTGCCATTTTAGGGTACAGGCTGACTACCTCACCTTGAAATGACCCACTCCATGTCCACACATGGTTGGTCCCTCCTATAAACTGTTTGTTACCACCCGTGGGTACATTTGAGGGGAGGTGACCTCACAGAGTACTGCACTGGGAAAATCACCAACTGAAAGAATTGCTGAAACAATGTGTGTGTCTGGTTATTTCAAAGAATAAATATAAGTCAGTTGAAGGTGATAAAGTCGGTAACATCTCGAGGTGATAAAATGTCAGTAACATCTTAGATGACCAAGACTAATCCTGTGGGGCCCAAGAACGTATTACAATATGGATTATTCCAGCAAAAGTATCACCCATCAGACAACAGCAAAAGACACTCAGGCTCAAATGTTAAATGTCCTCTCTTGATGTGTGAAAGCACACAACCAACAGGAGGCAAAAACATCAGGGAGACAAAGGTTTTGCTGCATATCTGTGGGCTTCAGTCTCCAGTGAGATACTCAGAGCCTACATCTTCTCTGTTACCACTGCTGCTTTTATTGTACAGCACATTTCCATATATGTTTAATTCTATTTTTTGAATTCTATACATCATTGTTCTCTCAGTCATGAATCAACATCTCACTTTCAATTTCCAAGTATTTACAATACATGAAAATAAAAGTTATTTTATTTTTTATTTTTTGAGATGGAGTCTCCCTCTGTCACCCAGGCTGGAGCGCAGCAGCACAACGTCAGCTCACTGCAAGCTAGGCCTCCCAGGTTTACGCCATTCTCCTGCCTCAGCATCCCGAGTAGCTGAGACTACAGGCACCCGCCACCATGCCTGGCTAATTTTTTGTTTTAGTAGAGATGGGGTTTCACCGTGTTAGCCAGGATGGTCTCGATCTGACCTCGTGATCTAGGCTTGCCCTGGCCTCCCAAAGTGCTGGGATTACAGGCATGAGCCACCGCGCCTGGCCTGAAAAGTTATTTTTTATATTCAAACTTTCACGGATATTTTTATTTATTCTTCTTTACAACGAATTTTCTAATCTCCAGAGCACAATCAGATAGTAGCTATATTGCAGTAAAGCTCAATGTATCAACTGATTAAACAATCATTGACCTCTTCATACTGTTAAATATACTTTTCTAAAATTGTGGTTTATTTTTTATTTGTACAAATCCATTTAATATTTTATACATTTTGGCCGGGCGCGGTGGCTCAAGCCTGTAATCCCAGCACTTTGGGAGGCCGAGACGGGTGGATCACGAGGACGGGAGATCGAGACCATCCTGGCTAAAATGGTGAAACCCCGTCTCTACTAAAAAATACAAAAAACTAGCCGGGCGAGGTGGTGGGCGCCTGTAGTCCCAGCTACTCGGGAGGCTGAGGCAGGAGAATGGCGTACCCGGGAGGCAGCTTGCAGTGAGCTGAGATCCGGCCACTGCACTCCAGCCCCGGCGACAGAGCGAGACTCCGTCTCAAAAAAAAAAAAAAAATTTATACATTTTTACAGCAATTCTAATTTGGTCAAATTTTTAAAATATACTATGCTGTAGAAACCTGACAATGTCTTTTTACATCTATGATGATGAACACATGGCATTCTCATCAACTCTATGAATGTGCTTAATAGTATTAGTGGATTCCCTAATGCTGAACCTCACTTGCCCTCCTGCCACAAAAGATGTCTGGTCATGCTGCAATATCCTAATGTGTTGATACAATGGCTTCTAATATTTATAAGTTGTACTTTTACATCCATATGTCCTATTTGCCTGTGGTATTCTACGTATTTCAATCCAGTTAATGATCTTATATCACCCTTATATATCCTTCCAAAATTTTGGGGGTAATGTTTAACTGCTTTATAACTCTTACAGAGTTTAAGTGACATTTGTTTACTTTTTTTTTTTTTTTGAGATGGAGTCTCGCTCTGTCCCCCAGGCTGAAGTGCAACGGCATGATCTCGGCTCACTGCAACCTCCGCCTCTGGGACTGAAGCTATTCTCCTGCCTTAGTCTCCTGAGTAGCTGGGATTACAGGTGCACACCACCATGCCTGGCTAATTTTTGTATTTTTAGTAGAGATGAGGTTTCACCATGTGGACCAAGCTGATCTCAAGCTCTGGACCTCAGGTGATCTGCCTGCCTCGGCCTCCCAAAGTGCCAGGATTACAGGCATGAGCCATCGTGCCTGGCCTACTGAAACTTTTTATACTGGAACTTACTTGTGTATTAGAGTGCTCTTTTGACAAATATCTCTCTGATTTCTATTATTTCATTAACGTTGACCCCTGTTGAGATACAGATTCTAGATTGATGAACCGCCCGACTGGTACTGTGTTCGTAATATTGTTAATCACAGTAAAAGTAGGTATTCTTTTAGAAAATCAAGGTTGAAAGCTTAAACACACACATACAAAGAAAACAAAATAAAACTTAACACCGATCCTCTCCATCCATTAATGGCATAAACACAGAAAGACAACCAAACAGACTAAATGAGAGAGCCAGATAATCAGACCAAAATTACATAAACACATTTTTTAGAAACATACCAAAGGCACCCAGGTTGAGAAACTTGGATAGTCACATGCAAAGGACTAAAGTAAGACCCTTATGCTGCACAAGACACAAACGTCAACACAAAATAAACTGAACACCTAAGTCTAATCCTGAAACCAACAAAAAAATTCCTAGGAAAAAACATAGAGTGAGTGTCTATTTTGAGGAAACCTGAATCTGTGCACACCAGTTGCAAAAAGAAAAAATTAGGGAGAACATAACGATAAACAATACGATAGCTTCGCCATCTCTCTTATTTCCCAATGGGACACAGAAATCACTGCTAACAAAAGCAAATATAAACATGTTAGACAAAGGACAACTTTAAAATTCCTAAACACGGAGAAAACAATGAACCCAAAGAAAAGGCATCTTGCAGATTGGGATAAAATTACGGAAAATCATGTATCTGAAAGGTACTGTTATCTAACATACACAAGAAACTAAAGGTACTAAGTGGGCAAAAAGATAAAACAACTAAAACCTATATTTATCCAAACAATCTGCTACTGGAATAAAAATATAAAGGCTACCCAATGGACAGAATGAGGGAGTCCCATATGCCACCCAAATGTATATACAGGGAACACATTTTTCAAAATAACAAAAAATGGCACAATGGGAAAAGGAAAGTCTGTTCAATAAACGATTTTCAGCAAACTGGATAACCACATGAAAAACAGTGAAATAGGACAAAAGTCAATGTAAATTACACTGAAGACCTAAACTAAATCTTGAAACCACTCACTTCTCTTAGGAAAACACAGTATATACTTTAGAAGACTAATCTATGCACACAAGTTGCAAAATGTAAAATATAAAAATAAAAAGAAAAGAAAAATTAGAAGAAAAAAACCCATAGACAATGCCATGGTTTGGCAATCTTTTTCACTGTTTTTAATGGCACACACAAGTCACCACTAATATAATAATATGTGGGACTACGGAAAACATTGGCTCTTATGTAGTGAAAAGGAAACAATGAACCAGAAGAGAAAGCATCTCACAGATTGGAAGAAAACTAGGGAAAATCCTATCTTTGAAAGGGATCATTATAAAACTTGTGTAAGAAACTAACAGTACCATGTGAGGGAAAAACAAAAACAAATACCCAAGTTAAGTCTGGGCAAATGACCTGAATAGAGATGTCTGAAAAGTAGATGTGAAATTGACTCACAGGTAAAAGAAAAGTTTCTCTCAAGCTCTAATCCTCACAAGAATGTCAAGGAAAACCACACTGAGATACCACTTCCATCCACATAGAATGAATGTTACTGAAAACAAAAAATAAATAAATAAATAAAAGTTTGAAAAGGAAACCACCAGTATAGACTTGCAGAAACTCTTCTCATACACTATTGGTGGGAATGTCTATTTGTACACAGACTAGGAAAAACAGCTGGAAGCTCCTCAAACAAAGTAAAAACGCCATTTCATCTAGCCACCCACCACTGGCTGTACATTTACAGCCAATGAAATTCCTACGTGGAAGAGATACCCGCCATTGCCCTGTATACTGTAGTACTCATAATAGCCAAGATAGGAAATACACCTACCTTTTCATCCATTGATGAAACTGCAATGTTCATCCAGAACGGAATATTCTTCAACCATAGAAATGGGTGAAATCTAGTCATTTGCAGCCATGTGGAAAAACCTGGGTGACATTATGTTAAATGAAATGAGCCAGGCAGAGAAAGGCATATACTGCATAATCTCACGCATGTGGAATCTAAAACACACGCGTGTGGAATCTAAAAGGACCTCATAGAAGTACAAAGTTCAACAGTGGTTACCAGAGGCTGGGGAGAAAAGGGGGCCTAGGCAGGAATTGGTAATGGGTACAAAGTTACACTTAGAAAACTGAGATCAATCCGGCCCTTCTCTTCTATAGCAGGGTGACTAGGCTTAATACTGCAGCGAATTTTCCAAATAGCTGGAAAGGATGCTGAATATCCTCTCCACAGACAAGTAATACTTAGAGGACTTCATAAACACTAAATATTGTGATTTGATCAATATGCTAGGTGTACCTATATCAAAATGGCTCCTGCACCCTCTAGTTACATACATACACTCTAGGGCGATTTCTTTAAAAAAAAAGATGCCAATGATGCTAAAATTCACATGGAACCATGAAACATCCTGAATTTCTAAAACAATCCTGGAAATACAAAGCACATGGGATGCATCACTGTCCTCCATTTCAAAATATATTAAAAAGCTAGTTATCTAAACAATAGATGACTGGCATTAACCAAGAAACCCAAACCAACAGACAGAATAAGGGAGCTCAATCACAAACCCAAATTCCTAGGTAGTGTACACATTTTGTAAAAGACCACCAAAAAACACAATGAAGAAAGAGGAATCTGTTTAATAGTTTTGAAAATTGGATATTCCTATGTAAAATAATAAAATAGGACCCCTATTGTGTAAAAGCCACAACAATCAACTCAAATGAATTAGAAACTCATACACAAAACTTGAAAGCATCAAGCTCCTCCAATGAGAAGACATACGGTGTGGGTATAATTTAGGTTAGCGTGGATCTGTGTTCACAGTATGCCAAAACAAAACAAAAAATACAGGGGGAAAACTCATGGGTGATGGGTTAGTTTGGTCATAATTTGATTTTCTTCATCAGTCACCTACATCACAGGGAACCAAGAAAACAGACACACGTGGGACTCATCACACCCTAGAGTTTGTGCCCAAGCAGATAAAAAAAAAGAAAACCATGAAAAAAATAAAAAATTATCCTGAAGTTTACAAGAAAGGTTTCAGCAAACACACATATGAAAAAAGATTGTCTTCAAAATGTCTAAGCAACTAACATTACTTACTAGCAAAAACACAAAAGAGAAACTAATAACCAAACAAAATGGGGCAAAAGAACCTGAACAGACATTTCTGCAAAGAAGACA
Source organism: Colobus angolensis palliatus (assembly GCF_000951035.1). NCBI lineage: Eukaryota > Metazoa > Chordata > Mammalia > Primates > Cercopithecidae > Colobus > Colobus angolensis. The sequence continues at coordinate 883,344 of NW_012118755.1, read as the reverse complement.
TAACATTGAAAACAAGTTTTTACAACTTGGATAACATCACAAATGATGAGAAAGATGTAAATCAAAACAGGACACATATCATCTCACTATAATTCAAATGGATGTTACCAAAGCGATAAAATATATTAAAAGAGACATAAATGCTGGTGTAAATTTCCAGAAAGGAACTCATTTGATAAGAATGTTAATTAGTGTACATGCTACAGAAACCAATGGGAGGTTCCTCCAAAAATTAAACCTACAACTACCACTTCAGTGGTAGTTCTAACAATTCAACTACTAGAATTCACTAATAATTCTACTATTAAGTACACTTTCAGTGCAAAAGAAATCAGTCCATGCAAGAGATATCTGCCATCCTATGTGGACTGCAGCAGTATTCACAATTGCCAAGATAAAGGATAAACTTACCTGTCCATCCACAGATGAACGGATAAAGTAACTGTGGTGGATGTCTACAAATAGAATAGTATTCAGCCAGAAAAACAGAATGAAATTTCATCATTTGGAGCCACACTGTTGAACCTGGAGGACATCATGGTAAATGACCTAAGCCAGGCAGAGAAAGAAAAACTTTGCCACATCTCACTCACGTAGAATCCAAAATAAAAGGCTTTATTGCATAGATCTAGAGAGCACAATAGTGGTTACCAGATGTTGGGGGGAAGAGGGGACATGGGCAGGGATCAGAAATAGGTGCAAAGTTACACTTAGATGAACGAGTTGTTCCTCTCTGTTCCACAGTACAGTGACTAGAGGTTAACACAACATTATACCTTTTTCACAAAATCTGGAAAAAAAGATTCCAAATGTTTTCACCACAAAGAAATTAACAACTGTTTGTGATAATACAGACTCTTGTAAATGCAAGATTCCAAATTGTTTTCACCACAAAGAAATGAACAACTGTTTGTGATAATAGAGACTCTAAATATCCTGATTTTACCATTCCTCTGTGTCTGCATTAACCAAAATGCCCCATTCTAACTTCCCCCATTGTATAACTTTACTATGTGGCCAACCTTTTGAAAAATATGTAAATATGCAAGGCTAAAATTCATATGGACCATAAAACACCCTGAATTTCCAAAGCAATCCTGAGAAATCCAAACTACATCAGTTGTGTCACACTTCCCGATTTTAAATTTCATTGAAAAGCTAGGGACCCCATTCCACACAGAGCAGTGGAACAGATTAGAGGACCCCGACATAAACCTGCACCCCTAACAGCATCTGATCTTCAACAAAATCCACAAAAATAAGCTTTGGAGAAAGGACTCCCTCCTCTGAATAGATGGCGTTGGGATAAATGTCTAGCCAGTTGCAGAAGAAAAACTGGCAGGCCCCTGTGTCTCATCGTGTGCAGAAATTAACTCAAGATGAATGAAATATGTAAATGCAAGACCTCAAACTATGAAAAGCCTGCAAGAAAACCTAGGAAATACCCTTCTTCACAGAAGATTTGGCAGAGCATGGATATGCCTAAGTCCCCAAAAGCAAGTGCAACTAAAACAATTATTGACAAGTAGGACCTAATATACAAATGAGCTGCTGCACAGAAGAAATTACCAACAGAGTAAACAGATAGCCTACACAACGGGAGAAAATGTTCCCACATATGCACCTGATGAAGTCTATCATCGAGAATCTACCTCAAATATGTTAAGCAAATAAATCAGCAAAACAAAAACTCGATGAAGAAAGTGCAAGAGGCATGAAAACACACATCTCAAAAGAAGGTTTACAGCTACCAACGGACAGGACAACATTTCTCTACCTCAGTAATCATCAGAAAAACGCAAAGCAAAAGGTCTATGAGATAGCATTTTACATTTGTCAGAATGAAAATTATGACACAGTCCACAAGAATGAATGCTGGCGAGGCAGAGGAGGAGAGGGATGCTGGTCTGCTGTTGGTGGAAATGCAAACCAGTTCAAGACACCATAGAAAGCAATGTGGGGATTTCTCAAATAACTTTCTCCACATCACCAATCCTCACAAAAATGTCCATGAAAATCACACCAAGATTCCGTTTCATTCCTCTCAGAATGAATACTATCAAAAACAAACAAAACAAAATTTTTGAAGGTGACAGCCAGTGTAAACTTACAGAAGGGTAACCTCTTACATGCTATTGGTGGGTTTGTAAATTAGTATATACACTATGAAAAAACAGCTAGGGGTTCCTGAAAAAATTCACAGTAGAACTACCATGTCAGCTTGCAGCCCCCACCACTGGTTCCACATTTGAAGCAGTTGAAATCCCTAGGTTGAAGAGAACTATCTGCCTTCCCATGGGTACTAAAGCATTTGTAGCTGTGACCAAGGTATGGAACCAACCTACCTGTCCATACACAGCTGCAGGGATGAGGAAACTGCTGTACAGATGCACCACGAAATACGTTTCAGCCACAAAGCTTTGGGAAATCCTGCCATCAGTAGCCACATGAAGAAATCTGGAGAACATCAGATCCAACGAATGAGCCTGGTAGAGAAAGTCCCATGCCATGTGATCGCAGGCATGTAGACTGAAAAAAGTTTTATCTCCTAGAAGTAGAAAGTTCAATAGGGGTGACCAGAGGCTGCTGGGGAGGTGGAGGGGGTCTGGGAAGGAATCAGTAATGGGTACAAACTTACTCTCAGAAAAGAGTAATCAATTCTGGTCTTCCATTCCACAGCAGGGTGACTAGCCTTAACACAAATGTATCATATGTTTCAAAGTAGCCAGAAGGAAAGATTCTGAATATTGTTACCACTCAAAAAACATTAACTATATGAGTTATAGAGATGTTAAATAACCCGATTTTATCATTACTCAACATATACATGTATCAAAATCTTCCTTGTACTCTCTAATTATATACATTTAGTATATGGCAAATAGTGTTTTAAGAAATATAAGAAACAATGCCAAAATTTATGCGGAAATGTGAAACACCCTGAATTTCCAAAGCTATCCTGAAAAATACAAACCATACAGGATGCATCACATTCCCTGAGTTCTAATTAAATGAAAATCCCTAGTTAACCAACCCATATGTCACTGACATACACAGAGAAACACAGACCAATAAGCAAAATGAGGACTCTCAATAATAAATTTATATAGAGTGAACAAATAACAAATTTATATAGAGTGAACACATTTTTCAAAACACCACCAAAATGACACAATGGAAAAGGTTTCAAAAACTAGATATCCATACGCAAAAGAATAACACAAGACTCTTATGGTACTAAATACACAATAATCAACTCAAAAGAATTAAAGATTATACACAAAACTTGCAACCATAAAGTTACTATAAAGACAACCTCAGGTGGGCATATACTTAGGGATGTGCATATACTTGGATGTACGCTCACTTTTTGCTCATGTATGCAAAAAGTAACAAAAATACAAGGGAAAAAAATAATTGACAATGGACTGCTTTGGTGATTTTGTTTTTCCTCGATTAGTAAACAACAGCACAGCAAACCAAGAAATTATACACATTTGGGACCACATCAAACCGAAGAGTTTGGGCCCAACAAAGGAAACAATGAACACAATGAAAAAGTATACTAAAAATTATAAGAAAAGTTTGGGCAAACATACAGTGAATAAGTGGTTATTTTTGAAAAGGTACAAGCCAGTAATACTGCCAGCTAGCAGAAAAAAAAAAAACAAACAGAAAAATAACCAGACCAAAATGGGGCAAATAACCTGAGGAGCTATTTGTGCAAAGACAGGAAACTGACCCAATGTTTACAAAAACGTGGTTACTACTCATGGAAAAAATGTAGATTAAAACCACACTCTGATCTCATCTCACTCCAACTAGAATGAATATTACAAAAAGATAAAAATATTTAAAAAGATAATTCCTGTTACAAATTTCCAGAAAGTGGAACTGTTTGTGGAAATGTAAATTAGTATTAACACTATAAAAAACAGTTGGGGTCCTGCAAATAATAGGAAAAAAAGAAATAACATACCATCTAGCACTACTGAATACACATTCAACCTACCTGTTCGTTCACAGGTAAAGGGATCAAGAAACTCTCATATACATACACTAGGGAATATTATTTGGCCATCAAAATAATGAAACAGTGTCATTTAGAGCACTCCAGAGGAACCTGGAAAACATTATGTTAAATGTAATGAGTTATGCCTAGAAAGACAAACACTGCAGGATACCACTCATGTGAAATCTTAAGATGTTTATCTTAAAGAAGTAGAAAGCACAATACTGGTTACCAGGGTCTGGGAGATAGAGGGGGAAGGGGGAAGGATTGGTTAAGGAAACAAAGTTATCCTAACTTTAAAGGAATAAATCTGAGTGTTCTCCTCCTCAGCCTGGTGACTGGAGTTAACAAGATTACATTTTTTTAAAGAGCAAGAAGGTAAAATTTTGAATATTCTCTCCACAAAAAAAAAAAAAATACCTAGATGAGGGAATAGACATCCTAAGTACTCTGATTTGATCATTACCCAATCTACATGTATGAAAATGTACCCCTAATTATGGACCTTTATGTTGCAAAAAAATGTTAAAAGAAATAAATAGATATTGCTAAAAATCACAGGGAACCACAAAAGTATTGAATATCTAAAGGTATCCTGAGAAATACAATCAAAGCGAGGACCCACAATGCTTGATATCAAATTACACTGCCAAGTTGTAGTTATGCAGCAGATACATGGTACTTGCATAAAAACAAATACCTAAGACTATGGACAAAAACAAGGAGGACAAAAACATGACCAACACAAAGATGGACATAGTCAACCGACTTTGATAAAGAACATCACAATGTGGAAGGCAGAGTCTGGTCAGTGAATACCTTTAAGAAAAATGATATCCGGATGCAGCAGCGAGAAATAGGACCCTTATTTTACACAATGTATGAAAATCACCTCCCTCAAATTGAAGGCCAAAAGACCATAAATCACAAAATGCTTTTAACTAACACACAGGTTGAGCATATATTTGGGGTCACTTGAATCTCTGCTCACCTTTGCAAAGAGGAAAAGTAATACCCTGGAAGAAAAACTTCATTGACAATTAAATGCTTTGTCACTGATACATATTTTCTTCTATGGGTGACCAAAATTACATGCATGAAACGCAAAAATAAACATATGGGACTACATTAACCTGAAAAGTTTCTACACAGCAAAGAAAGCTACTTTCCAAATAAAAAAGCATCCTATAGATTAGGCAAAAACTTCAGGCAATCAGGTAATTCATGAAGAGTTGTCATCTAATGTGTACACACAAAAAAACCACTACAAAGTAGCAAAATAATCCAATCTAATATGTCGCAAAGAACCTGGACAATTCTGCGCAGACATAAAATCTAACAACAGATAAGAGATAAGGTCTTCACCGCTAGCAAGACTAATAAAGAGGAAAAGAGAGAG